>NC_134407.1:212439395-213039395 GCF_038048845.1 Mixophyes fleayi | reverse complement strand
ATAATGGGAGTGTGGCCAAAGTATCATGTGTGCACAGCATCTGTTTATTGTGAGGGCCTGATCAACCAATGGGATGATCAGGCTGCATCCAGTGCTTTTTTTCTCTCTCCCATTATTGTTTTCTCTTGTGGCTAAGGCAAATCTGATTGCTGTTCGCTGCCTGTCAGTGCAGCCCGTTCTTAGTTTGGTCTTGCAAGGTATCCACATCTCAGACCAGACCAAGCACAGTACAGCAGTCCCACACTGACAGCTTCTCATGTATAAAGACGAAGACTGCTGTACCTGAGGGGAGTCTGGATGTCTTAAGGGGAGTGAAATGGGGCTGAAGAGGAGAGATAAAAATGGCTGAGCCGGGTGATGAAAGTGGCTGTGGGGGGGACATGATCTCTGTATTGTGTGGCAGTTACATCATACCTTCCCAACATTTAGAAATCTCAAAAGAGGGACAAAATAAACTCCACCCACAAATTAATTTTACGCTCTGCCTACTTTCCTGCTAAACCCCACCCTTTTTGCGGTCTGCAAATTTGGTTGTCCCGGACAAAATTGGGACATTCGGGAGGCATGTACAGGGGTATGTAGAAAGGGATACATTAGGAGTAGAGACTATATTTAGATGGGGCACAGGGGGATATAGTAGGGGTTTGGGAGGTATGCACACATAGCCCCTCTGCCCACATACATTACACACACATGCTCCCTCTGCCCACATGCATTACACACATGCCCCCTCTGCCCACATGCATTACACACACATGCCCCTTTTGCCCATATGCATTATACACAAATACCCCCTCTGCACACATACATTAGACACACATCCATCCATCATTATATTACCCATCTTACCTTTTCTTCACCAGTGAAAGTTACACAGCAGAAAGAGTTCCAGCAGCCCGTCTGTGTGAGGGTCTATTAACACTTAATAATAAATAACTAAACATTTACACAGAATTTGGAGCACATGAACTTGACATAACCTTCTTTGTGGTTTGCAGTAGTCTACACTCTTGTCCTTCTCTGAGTGGAAATGGTTATTCTAATATGCAAACTTGGCAGAAGAAGCTAAATGGAATATAACTCTGGTGTATTTAGAAGATAAGCCCACACTTAATTAAAACAGCATAAGAAAAAAGTTTACAGCAGAATAACAAGTAAAGGTTATAGAAATATCACACCTGTTTCAGACATATAACTTAAATACATATTTGTAAATCACTTTATTCTTTATATGCAATATTGTTAAATCTCAAATATGATTTGTTGATAATGCTGTACCCCTTATAAGATTCTTTCTATAAATAAACACGCCAAGAGTTCTACAACAGAACGGAATCATAGCTGCTTGGCTTCATTCAACCAATGTGTCGAGTTGTCTCTCTGTTCTCCAGTTAACTGATTAGTGATATCTGAATGGTCAGGTGATTATTAGAAGTATCGGTGTACCCTGATACCCCAACATCTGCACTGTGTACCATGTGACTGCTGCAGCCACATGCCCTGGTGATGTCACAGGGACGTTGCTCAGCAACAGCTACACTGAAGAAAAAAACCCTCTGCAACATCGGGACAAACTAAGTTGGGTGGGACAGAGGGACAGTCCACTGAAATCAGGACTGAGAGGTATGGTTACATGGAAGTTCTCTGTATTGTGTGGAGGGTACAAGGATGCTCTCTGTATTGTGCGGCGGGTACAAGGATGCTCTGTATTGTGCGGCAGCTACAAGGATGCTCTCTGTATTGTGCGGCGGGTACAAGGATGCTCTCTGTATTGTGCGGCGGCTACAAGGATGCTCTCTGTATTGTGTGGAGGGTACAAGGATGCTCTCTGTATTGTGCGGCGGGTACAAGGATGCTCTCTGTATTGTGTGGCAGGTACAAGGATGCTCTCTGTATTGTGCGGCGGCTACAAGGATGCTCTCTGTATTGTGTGGCGGGTACAAGGATGCTCTCTGTATTGTGTGGCGGGTACAAGGATGCTCTCTGTATTATGTGGCGGGTACAAGGATGCTCTCTGTATTGTGTGGCGGGTACAAGGATGCTCTCTGTATTGTGCGGCGGCTACAAGGATGCTCTCTGTATTGTGCGGCGGGTACAAGGATGCTCTCTGTATTGTGTGGCGGGTACAAGGATGCTCTCTGTATTGTGTGGCGGGTACAAGGATGCTCTCTGTATTGTGCGGCTGCAACAAGGATTCTCTCTGTATTGTGTGGCGGCTACAAGGATGCTCTCTGTATTGTGCGGCGGCTACAAGGATGCTCTGTATTGTGCGGCGGGTACAAGGATGCTCTCTGTATTGTGTGGCGGGTACAAGGATACTCTCTGTGGTTTCAGTGGTCACTAGAGTGCTAAATTCTAGCCAGATGAGGCTGGTAGATATTAGTATTAAATTATAGCTCTTTGACATCAATTAATCATCTATTTTATTGTATAAATATGCCTGTGCTATGGGATATTTTTATCTGGTCATAATGGAGTGTTGTGTTTGAACTAAAGAACCAGTACTTTCCTGCTATCAGGGAGATCACCCCTGAAATAGGGGTGATCTCCCTCACTCCCTGAAGAGTCTGGCATTCTCCCTGTTGCTGAGCCAGTACAAGACGTGGTTGGCTTCGCCATCTGTAGCATGATGACACAGTTCAGAAACTGTATCCTATGTCCATGTATTGAGGCTTATGGAGGTGGCCATTTTCATGGAGACCAAGATGTAATCAAAGACTGACAGATAAGACAATATGACTTAAGTAATTGAGACAGAAATGTAAAAAACACTTCAGTCTCTAGAGGTTCATTAGCTGCTTTTCTTTAACGCATAGTTGCCTACTCTCCCAGAATGTCCGGGAGACCTCCCGGGAGAGCAGGGCAACCCCCCGGTTCTCGCCCCGGCAATAGATAAGTGGTTGGGGTGGGGCTTTGTGAAGCAAATATTGCATCATCTTAGCCCAGCCCTCCTGCTGTAATTGGCCAAAATTGTGACGATAGTTTAGGGGTCGGGTTCAAAATGATGCAGTTAGTCAAGCCCCACCCACCCAACTCCCCCGGGATCTTCCTGAAGCCAACAAGGAAAAGTTGGCAAGTAAGCTTCTAGTGTCAGCTGTCCGGGAGGGGGTCCATCGAGGGGGCATGGCCGCGCGTGGGGCACCGTTAGGCCATGCCCGCTGTCAATCTTAGCCAATCGCAAAGGGGGGCGGGGCCATGATGGTGTGTTTAGCCCCGCCCCCACCATCTCCAATAGTGGCGACAACTGGTTCCGGGAATTTTGCCTGCTCTCTCGGGAGTCCGGGAGAACTCCCAAAAATTCGGAAGTCTCCCGGACATTCCGGGAGAGTAGGCAACTATGACTAAAAGTAGGTAAGTATGAGTTACATAGATAGTTGTTTATTGTGTTAGAGCCACAGATAACAATTTTTAAACAAAATGGTCTGAGTAACACGTGATGGGAAAGATAAATAACTAATAATCTGTAATGATGTGCATTTATTTGTATATATTATATTTATATGCAGGAGCTGTAAAACAAATATTTAATTTTTCTTTGTTAAATACACAGTTGTCCGCTGTTTAATGCCTCTAGAAATGTCTCTATCTCTCAGTGATGATCATCTCCACAGTACAATTTATATTATTTGTATTTCATGCAGCTCTCAGTAACTTTTCATATTCTACAAGGCTGAACTTGCAGTCTTATTCATTTCTTATTCATGCTCCAGCTTCTTATTCAGAAAAGCTTATTTTTAAAGGATTAAATTAAACTGGATTGCTGATTTCAAATCAGATTAACACTGAAGGGGGTCCGTTGTGCAAACTGCATTAGTATTTAGCCTGACCCAACAAGGTTTTGGGCATGAAATCAGGGGGCAAAGTCACCACATTTTATCATTTTGAATAAGTAGCTGCAGATTTGCAAGGGTTAAATGCCGTTGAGCCACCAATTTGACAGTGGGAATCAACACAGGGTGGTCAGTTACATATAAAACACATGTCTTTTGCCTGGCTCAACACTGTTTTGTGCATGCAATCAGGTGGCAAAAATTGGCTTTACTTTTATCTCGTTAGAGGGTGCCAAGCCAGAGAGAGGTGAGACTGTTTTTTATTTGGTTAGTGGACGATGATTGCAAGAATGGAAGGTATGGATGTTAGTGGAGAATCAAGATAATTAACATGCTACAGTAACTAATTAAAGAACTCACAAGATATTCCTTCTGCTGCATTCAACTACTATATTAAAATTCATAAATAAACTAGTTAAAAGCCCATCAAAATGATGGAAAAGAACAAGCGTAAAATCATGTTTGACCCTTTTTTAGTAACAATTAAATTTAGCGCATCCTTTATCCCACAAATGTGGAATCCAGTACCGGCTGGGAAACCCCCCCCCATAACTTAACACATTTCCTTTTTGACAAATATTTCTTTATATATCACATTTTTTGGGTGTAAAACTTCTCAGAGTCTTTTACCAGTTTCCCCTGTTCCATGCCACCAATAATACAAAATATTTTGAATGTTCATGCTGTCAATAGCACTCAATAACAGGGACAGACCTTATTGCCCCCAATTTGACTTTACCCTTGTGGCAGCGTTGATTGAATAGTTTGTCTGATCGCTGCTCATCAGCAAAATGCTTAGCGTGGAAAAATTCACAAATACTGTTCATGGGACCACAGTTATGAGCATTAATATTTGTTTCAAAGTTACCGACCAGTAGATTGCCGTGGCATCTTGTTGGCTGACTTTGTAGACGTTGACGTGATATCACCTCTGTCGTGTTCGCTCTTCGATTGTTTTCTCTGTGACGGGCATTTTGCTGGAGTCATATTTTGCATGGTGATGACGATCACGTTCACGTTCTCTTGGGTCATCAGTCATATTTTGTCGTCGGGCTTTATCCCGCTCCGGCCTTCGTCTTTTTTCCTGCTTCTTGCTGTGCAGTTACTCCCACAGCAGACATTTGCCATTTAGGTGGCATCGCAGTTACACTTCATTGCTTAAATTAAATAGTATATTCCTATGAATTTAACACTAAGGGGTATATTTACTAAACTGCGGGTTTGAAAAAGTGGAGATGTTGCCTATAGCAACCAATCAGAATCTTGCTGTTATTTGGAAGAATGCACTAAATAAATGAAACCTAGAATCTGATTGGTTGCCATAGGCAACATCTCCACTTTTTCAAACCCGCAGTTTAGTAAATCTAGCCCTAAGTGTAAATAAAATGAATGGATAGCAAATCCAGTCCATTTTGAATTGCAAAGGTCATTATAAATGGTAACTGCCACACAAAAGACGAAATACACCAAACAAAATAAGACCCAGAAATGAGGAAAATCTAGTCAGTAGGAATAGTCAAGTACACAAAGGTGTCATATGCAAAAATTGTACACAAATTTGTTGTGTGTTTTGAGTATGTATTTATAAAGGTGATGAGCAGCATTTGCCATATATATATATATATATATATATATATATATATATTTATTTATTTTTTTCCAGAAATGATTAATTTATTCTTAACATTTCTATGAATGATTAGCTCTATATTTATTCATTATCAATTACCGTGTATCACTTAATACTAAATAACTGCTACTGCAGCGACTAGTGAGACATTAGACCATCATTGAGTCCAGACTGTGAATACTTAATGAGGCAGTTACTGTCTCTCAGTAGGTTTGTACATTAGATACTCACCTAAATTGCATTTCAGTCTTTGGGCCTCATTTAGAGTAAGATACGTTTTGCATTTATATCTGTAAAATTGATGTCACTCAAGAAACGTATATACGTGTGTATGTTGAGCCCAACTCAAAGATAGTGTTGTTTTTAGTCATAATGGAAATGACAAATAGGCAAATATAGAATAGGCAGTCATGACTTAATATATACCTGCTACACTATGAAGTAGGAGGGGTCTATGTGTAAGCAGCCAATCAGAAGAGGCTAGATAATGCTGCTGGGAAATGTACAATACTCAGAACTAAATTCCCAGCTATTTGTAACCGACGCTGCACACTTCTGCCAATGGCAGGGCTGGACTGGCTATCTAGCACTTCTGGCAAATGCTAGAAGGGCCGATGGCTAGTTGGGCCGATCTAGCCGGCAGCATGCCCGCCCCAGCAGCAACAGCTCACTGCGCGCTGCTGGGCGGACGGAGTTTCAGTGACGTGCGGCCATGTGATTTTAATCACACTGGACAGCACCTTTCACGTGGTGCGCATCCCATGTGATTACTTGTACCGGCCGCACATCACTGAAACTCTGTCCGCTGAGCAGCACTCAGGGGAGTATCAAGGTAATTGTGTGGCCAGTCATGTTCAGAGTGGCCATGTTCATATAGTGTGTGTGTGTGTTCACAGTATTTTAATATAGTGTGCGTGAGCGTGCAATATTTTAATATAGTGTGCTTGTGTGTGCGAAGTATTTTAATTGTGTGTGTGCGCGCGCACAGTATTTTAATATAGTGTTTGTGTGCACGCGCAAAGTATCTTAATAGTGTGCGCGTATGTCCGAGCGCAGTATTTTAATATAGTGTACGTGTGTGTGCGCAGTATTTTAATATAATATGTGAGGGAAGGGAGGACCTTAATATAGTGTGGGAGGTAGGCTATTTAATGGTGGAGTGTAGGTGAGGGCTAATTATTTAAGGTGAGGTGAAAGAATCTTTAATTTAATGCTGGGGTGGTTTAGGGCTATCAATTGAATATGGGGCTGATTTTGGGGAGGAGGGCTATTTGTTAAATGTGAATCTGAATTATTTATTGCCAGGGTTGGTTGTGGAAAATGGCTATATTTATTAAACTTTAATGATATTTAATTTATTGCTGGGACTGTTTGGAGGGAGGGAAATAGGTTTTGAGTAAATGGGTATATTGTTAATTTAATGTTGGGGCTAGTTGGAGGGAAATAGGTCTACTTATTAAATGTGAATATTATTATTGTGGGGACTGGAGGGAGGCCTAATTTTAAAACATGAGTGCTATTGTTTTAACACCGGGGGCTAAATGTATGAACATGCGGGTTCTTCAACACCCCCGTGTTCAGCGTGTTTGGCGATTAAATTTAAATCGGCGCTGCATTGTAAAGGGAAACTTCCCTTTACAATGCACACGCGGGTGTTGAAGAACCCGCATGTTCATACATTTACCCCCGGGGCCCTACTGTCTTAAATACCCTGGGGCCCCTGAGCCTTAATCCACCTCTGGTTATGGGCAGGGAACGGATAGCTGCTCCCAGTTCCCGGACAGGACACAGACTGCAGAGGAAGCCGAGGAGCTCTAAGTATCACAAGATCTGGTAATCTTGTGAGACAAAGAGCTTCCCTGCTCACTCTACAGGAAGTTCCCTCCCTGATGGATGTCACCAGAAGCATAGATAAGTACAGTGGGCTGGGGGTGGTGTGATGTGCCTGGGAGGGCGTGATAAATGTAATGTTTTATTTTAATGTTTGTATCAATGCCCCATGTTGGTCACATCCACAAAACAATATGACCACGCCCTTTTCGGCGCCGCTGCTCAGCGGCGGCACAGTTTATTTCCTGCTGGAACTGAGGTGGACCTGTGTACATTAGATGCCAGGGCTTATTTTTAGTCCCAGTCCGGCCCTGGCCAATGGGTGTACCCAGCAATGCAGGTTTTTTTTCTATCGGAGGGTGGCCTAGCGCTTTTCACCTGCTGGATACGCCCCAATGATGCACAGCCACACCCCCAATGGTATGGCTAACCCCCTGTGTGGCCCCGCATAGTTTACTAGTTGACTATAAGGGGGGCCCCGTTAATGTGCTGTACCAGGGCCCAGAATTACTCTTGGCGGCCCTGCTGACAGCCAGCTAACAGGAATTTGATTTGCCTGCAGGCTACCTCTCATGTATGAAGACAAAGATGAAGAATGTTGTGTCCGAGGTAAGTGAGTCTGGAAGTCTTTTGGGGGATCAATGAAAATGTCTGAAAGGGGGGTTGTGATGAAAATGGCCGTGGAAGGAAAATACGTATCTATATCCGCACAAAGTGCTGGAATTTAAAAGACTGATGTCCGATCACTGCACACTTGTGTGTTAATTAACATAGTGAAGAAAACAGTTCTCATAAATCTCTCTTCAAACTGCAGTGGTCAGTTACTTCTTATAGTAGATCCAGATTGCAGGGAAATGCAAGTAATTCATCCATTATAGTGTAACTGACGGGTCAAAGCTGTGTTCATTACAGACATATACTTGCGGACAGCGTATTATGTTGTGTAGATTAGTTCATATAGTTGAGCAGGGAGCTCACATTGATGTCTTTTTAGACTGCAGCTGTGAGTTAGCTCCTGCAGCAAATCTGGATCACAGAAGTAATTAAAATGAATTAATCATTGTGATATAGTATATTGTACAAGACTATCTTAATAAAAGATATATAAATTCTATATAAAATCTGATCAAGTACTAATAACAAATTATGTAATCAATTACTGGTTTCTGTGTAAAAAATATAAGAGTAAGATTGAATGGTTCTAATATAAAAAGATATAGTAAAATAAAGGGGTAGTGCAACAGATTCATCCTACTGTCAATACTGTCAGATCGACACATTAGTGGATTGTTATCAATCATATAGTATGACCATATATAACTTGTATCTTTTTATCTTTCTATCTTTACATGTAATATCTAAAGAAAGAGTTGGAAGGATATTGGGTAGAAAGTTATTAAAAATAATAATATTACAGAAAAAAAATAAAAAAAATATTAAACATAACATAAAATAAAAGATAATTCCCTTGGCACAAGTGGATACAATGTATGTAGAAATGAACAGATTTTAATTTTGCATACAAATATACATATTGGAAATGTTGAAAACAAAGACTACTTAGGTTGAAACCTGAACACATGCATATATAAACCTATTTTCACAGGTGAACAAATATATCATCATAATAATATGAATAAAAGGTGGTATAAAATATGGATTCACTTATTGAGGATATGTAAAAGTCAATGTAGAGACCTAAAACCAGCAGAGTCTATTAGGGCTATAATGAGAAATCAAAGGGCTAGATATACTAAGCTGCGGGTTTAAAAAAATTGGGGATGTTGCCTATAGCAACCAATCAGATTCTAGCTATCATTTTGTAGAAGGTACTAAATAAATCAAAGCTAGAATCTGATTGGTTGCTATAGGCAACGTCCCCACTTTTTCAAACCCACAGCTTAGTAAATCTAGCCCAAAGTCTCTAGAAATGGACATAATAGTCAATCAGAGAAAGCTTGAATAAGGCAAAATCTTCCAGTATAGCTACTGATGGCTTAGGAGCTAGATTCATCCTGGATTGTAGTATCTACACAGACATGATTGTCAAGTGAGGAGAAAGAATTACAATCTCCTAATTTAGCAATTTGTTCTCATTACGTTTATATCAGTATTCCAATAACGTTATCTGATATTAATTATAACTTGGAATATTCTCATCCTTACCGATATTTGGTGTATTAACTTTGTGTGTTAAAATTGGAGAATAATCACGTTTGTTATTTTGGCCGTCTGCTTTAAATTCGGTTAGTAGAACAGACCATTGATCATACATCCACACTGTTTGCTATATTTTCATGGTGAGGGTGACTGCTAATTGCTTCTGTAGCATATTACCTACGTCTTGTAATTCCAACCTTTCAAGTTGTTAGAACCACAGCAGGATTTCTCCATTTTAATAGTACGAGAATGTCACATTGCCAGTTAAGCTAGTGAATAACACAGATGTGCTGTATAGGGAATACAGCAGGTAAAATAAGCTGCTGTTAGTCTGCCATTGCTAATCACAGGCTAGCAAACACAAACGGGAGTTGTACCTCTGAAGGAGAAGTAAATCTTTGATGGCGGGAGTTAATTGCTAACTGCCTGTCATACATCTAACTTGGGCAGTATCATTTCTACAGCTATCATTGAAAGGTGCAAATTCAAACTTAATTCATGCCATAGATAAGATTTATCGTGCACAGCAAGAAAATGCCAACGCGCGTTTCGCTGTTAGGCTTTATCAAGACAGACTGGCTGTCATCTAAAGGGTGGTTTATAAAGCCCCAAGAACCAATCAGACATTCGTATTTTCCGGTATTTAATTGGATAGAGAAGTTGTAAATGTTAACCCTTTCCTTCAGGGAAAGTGAGAGGGATAAATGAAATGCATTTTATATTCCATACAGCATTTTATAGACTTCCTGATTTTATTTATAACACAGTTGCAACGCGCAACTGTATCTTGAGACAGTAGCAATCATTCACATTATGTAACAATCAAATTTTGTGTCTGATTTGAAATTGAAATATAGTTCATGATTTCCCTAAAATTATATTATTTAGCCATTAGTGTTACTTATATACATGAAATAAGAGTTTAAAGATTAAATAATGTGTATAAATTGTTTTAAATTTATAGTTATTTTATTGTTTTTTGTATTTATTTTTTTCTATTTTTTTTTTTTTTTCTGTTACAAATCAGGTTATTGTATTTTATTTTTTATATATATATATTTTTATAATTATTATGTGTCAAGAGTGATACTGGGCGCAAAAATAATAGCATATTCTTGAAGATAGTGGTTAAAGTCAAATAAAAGTAACATTCAATTGTGATAATTATTTTGTGAAGTCTGAATGTATCATATAGAAAGATCATGATATAAGTACCATAGAATTATTTTTAATCTATTCGGACTAACTGTATCAAGTAGGAATATAATAAGATTTTTACTCACCGTAAAAAATCCATTTCTCTGCCTCCATTGGGGGGACTGCGAGACATTGGGGTATAGTAGTGGGCTCAGGAGTCTTGTCAATTTAACTGCTAAGTCTTTGGACTCCTCCCCTGCTATGCCCCTCCTCTCCAGAGAGATCCTCATTTTTGAATAACCAAGAGTGAACGTAAAGGAGGTAATATAACCTGGACAGGTCTTAAATTATAAAGAACCATAACCAAAGTTTTCACACACAGAACTATATACAGAGCAAGGGAGGGTGCGCAGTGCCCCCCAATGGAGTCAGAGAAATGGATTTTACGGTGAGCAAAAATCTTATTTTCTCTTCCCTGCCATTAGGGGGCACTGTGAGATATTGGGGATATACCAAAGCTTCCTCAAGGGTGGGAATGCTCTGGACCAGCTGCACGCATAATCCTGCGACCAAAGCTTGCATCAGCCGATGCACAGCCTTGAAATCTATAAAATTTAGTAAATGTGTGGACGGAAGACCAAGTCGCCGCCCTACACAACTGCTCCGCCGACACCCCGTGCCTAGCCGTCAAGGAGGCACCCACCATACCTAGTAGAATGTGCCCCTAAGTTCTGTGGAACGGCTAGAGAAGCTGAAAGGTAAGCCTCACGACTCGTGGACGTGATCCACCAGGCAATTGACTGCTTTGAAGCAGGCCAACCTCTTTTATTGGCGTCATATAAACAAAAAGATCTCTGGTCTTTCTGACCTGAGACGTACGGTCTACATAACCCTGTAGAGCTCGTGCCACATCCAAGTACTGCATAGACACTTGTGAAGAGTCTTTCTTTGCTTGGAACGCAGGGCCAACAATTTCCTGATTTAGGTGGAACCTGGAAAACGACCTTAGGAAAGAAAGATGGCTTGGTACGAAGGACCGCCCTATCAGCGTGAAAACCAAGAAAAGGAGGGTCACAGCAAAGAGCACCAAGCTCAGACACTCTACGAGCTGAAGCTATAGCCAACAAAAATACAGTTTTCCACATAATATACCGTAAGTCAATGGACTCTAAAGGATCAAACGGAGGCTTAGAAAGAGCACGAAGAACCAGATTGAGGTCCCAGGGCTCGACAGGATGGCAAAATGGAGGTTGTATACGTAACACCCCCTGCAAAAATGTTTTAATATCTGAATAATCAGCAATCTTTTTCTGAACGTAGACAGAAAGGGTGGAAATCTGACCCTTGAGGGAACCCAGACGTAGACCCTTCTGGCCCCCATCCTGTAGAAAGTCCAGTAATCGGGAAAGCTTAAATTTTGAAGAGTGGAATCTCTAAGACTCACACCACACAATATATGCCTTCCACACTCTGTAATATATGGCAGATGAAGAAGGCTTTCTGGCCCTAATCATGGTAGCTATAACATCCTGAGAGAAACCCTTGGCTTTAAGTATCAGGGTTTCAATAGCCAGGCCGTCAAAGCCAGCTGATCTAAACCTTGGTAAAGGAATGGACACTGAACCAGAAGATCCGCCTGCATGGGAAGCCGGAATGGAGGAGCCCCTGCTAATAATAGCAGATCTGAGAACCACGCTCTGCGTGGCCAAAATGGAGCTATTAGAATAGCGGAAACTCTCTCCCTCTTCACCTTCTTTAGAACCAGCGCAATCATTGGAATGGGTGGGAAAATGTACACCATCCGGTACGGCCAAAAGGCCGACATGGCATCCACTATTTCCGCCGCTGGGTCTCGAGCTCTTGCGCCGTAGTGCGGAACCAGATGGCTCAGTCTGGACGCCATCAGGTCTATGTCCAGACAGCCCCAACACTCCACCAGTAGGAAGAATACCTGACTGTTTAGAGCCTATTCCCCGGGATGAAGGATATGTCTGCTGAGGAAGTCTGCTTCCCAATTGCTCACCCCCGGAATGTGAATGGCTGAAATCCTGGGGACCTGATGTTCTGCCCACGCTAATATGCGTCTGGTCTCTCGCATGGCAGCCGCGCTGTGAGTGCCCCCCTGGTGATTTATGTACACCACCGTGGTGGCATTGTCTGACTGAATTTGAAGAGGTTTTCCTCTTAGAAATTCCTGGGCTCCTATCAGAGTATTGTACACTGCTCTGAGCTCTAGAACATTTATAGGAAGAGTGGCTTCCTGAGGGGACCAGAGACCCTGAAGCTTCAGGGTTCCTGTTACCACCTCCCCACCCCAACAGACTGGCGTCTGTTGTGACTAGATCAGGTCTGTAAGGATTGGCCTCTCTCCAAGTTGGATTGGGACGTCCACCAGACAAGGGACAGCCTTGTGGCCCTGGACAGACGAATAATCTGTTTGTCTAAATTCCTCCGAGACCCTGACCACTTTCGCAAGACCTCTGCCTGAAGTGGACGGGAGTGAAACTGCTCAAAAGGAACTGCCTCGCATACCGAGACCATTGTCCCCAGAAGTTTCATGCAACGGAGTACCGAGACTCTCTTTTTCATTAGCATGGCTCTGGTCCTTTTCTGCAGAGCTAAGACTTTTTCTGCTGGAAGATAAACTCTCAGAGACTGAGTATCGAAAAGCAGACCCAAGAAGCGCATCTGTTGAGTTGGCTTAAGAGATGACTTGGGTAAATTCAACATCCAGCCGTGACTCTGAAGAAACTGCATAACAGTCTGAATCTGTTGGGATAGAAGAAGTGCAGACGGTGCCTTCAACAAGAGGTCATCTAGATAAGGGATAGTTGTTATACCCTTCTGGCGCAAAAGACTGGCCATAACTGCCATGATCTTGGTAAAGACTCTGGGGGCGGTAGCCAGGCCGAAGGGGAGAGCCCTGAACTGAAAATGTGCCTCTCCTACTGCAAACCGGAGGAGACTCTGGTGTCCCTCCCAAATCGGTACATGCAGGTAGGCATCCTTGATGCCCAACGATGCCAAAAACTCCCCTTTTTCTATCCCTGCTATCACAGAGCGTAGGGATTCCATGCGAAATTTCTGAATCTTCAACTGCTTGTTTAGTGACCGAAGATTCAGGATGGGCCGGAAGGATGCATCTGGCTTTGGCACCAGGAAGAGGTTTGAATAAAAACCTAGACCCATTTCTAGAGGAGGAACCTGCACTATTACCTGCGCAGTCAGAAGCTTTTGAATAGCTTTCTGAAGTGCAACACGTCTGAGGGGGCAAGAGGGGAGAGGAGTGACGAAGAATCTTTGACGGGGGGAGTGGGCTAGGTCTATAACATAACACCGGGACACAATTCCTCCCCCCGAAGAACTCTGTCACGCGGAGGGCTTGTCTGCTGGGCGAGAAGAACCCCTCCTCGCTGCACCTCTACCTCCTCTGCTTCTACTAGCGGATGGCCTAGATGCTGAGAACTGCCCTCTATTAAGGCTACCTCCCCCTCGGGAAAAACTCCAAAAGAAGCGAAACCTACCCTGACGGGCCTGTTGGAGACCGTGGGTAGAGAAGTACTCTTTCCCCCCGTAGTCTCCTGAATAACCCTTTCGAGCTCCACCCCGAATAGAGTTAATCCGTCAAAGGGTAAATTCTCTAAAGCTCTTTAAGAGTCTGCGTCCACTGACCAAATCCGTAACCATAGGTTACGACGAGCTGCTACAATAAGAGCAGAGGCCTTAGCATTCACTGATACTGCATCCATGGCAGCGTTCGCTACATACTCCGAAGTTTCTAGTACATGTTCAGCTAGATTTACAAGCTCTGTACGCGGAGTGTTATCTCTAAGGCCCTTAATCAAAGCCTCTATCCATAATTGCACAGCCTTGTTAGCCCAGGCTACAGCCATATTAGGTCTAAACAAACTTCCCACAGCGGTGTAAGCTGAGCGAAGAGCCAGATCACACTTCTTATCAGTGTAATCCTTAAGGGTCATCTGTTCTTGGACAAGGATAGCCGAAGATGAAGCTAATCTGGCTACCGGAGTGTCCACCCTAGGCGAAGATTCCCACTTTACTGTATCCTCAGGTGGCAGAGGATAAAGGGACTTAAACTTTCCTAGCATCATAAACTGCTTATTTGGCTTCTGCTAAGCTTCAGAAATAATCTCTAACATTTCTGGAGAATGCAGGAATATTGCTAACTGTGCCTTAGGTCTTTTAAATAAAGAGATACCCGATTCCCAAAATAAGACTATCCACACTCGTGGAGACTGAGTCAGAATCATAGAGAGCCTCCCCTTCCGGGTCTATATCTACCTCACCTTCCTCGGCTGAGGAGATCAGAGAGCTGATCTATGTCCAGACCTGCATCAGTAATGGCTCTCTTACCCCTCTGGGAAATAGATACTAGCCTCTCTTCCCTGTGGGTAGACCCTGCCTGTGGTGTGAAAGCATTCTCGCATTCTTTCCTGCAACCATCACTGCCATTAAATTCATAGTCAAATTTAATAGAGAGACCTCATTCTCACTAGACTCCTCCCCACATTCAATAGCCCCCAAACCACCCCATCTTAAATTAATAGTTCCCACTATTACATTGCCCCATCATTACTCCGCAAAGTAGCACCCATTAATTAGCCACCATCTACCTTACACTCACTACATTGCCAAAAGCTCCCTGTGCTATCACACACATTACTGTGCCCATTCATCATCACCACACTGTGCCCCTTCATCACAACCACGCTATGCCCCCTTATGATTGCACTGCACCCTCCATGCTGCTTTTCCCCCTTCACACTTTGCCATGCTGCTTTTATCTCTCCCCCCCCATTGTTCACCCCCCTGTGGCTTTTATCTCCCCTCCCCTTTCTTCATCGCCCTGTGGCTTTTATCTCTCCCCCCCTTTCTTTATCCCCCTGTGGCTTTTATCTCCCCCCCCCTTTTTTCATCCCCCTGTGGCTTTTATCTCCTCCCCCCTTTCTTCATCCCCTTGTGGCTTTTATCTCCCCCCCTTTCTTCATCCCCATGTGCCTTTTATCTCCCCCCTTTCTTCACCCCCTGTGCCTTTTATATCTCTCCCCACCCTTTCTTCATCCGTCTTTTATCTACCCCCTTCTTCATTCCCCTGTGCGTTTTATCCCCCCCCTTCATCCCCCTGTGCCTTGTATCTCTCCCCCCCCCCTTCTTCATCCCCCTGTGCCTTTTATCCCCCCTTCCTTCATCCCCCTGTGCCTTGTATTTCTCCTCCCCCCTTCTTCATTCCCTTGTGCATTTTATCTCCCCCTTCTTCATCCCCTTGTGCCTTTTATCTCCCCCTTCTTTATCCCCCTGTGCCTTGTATCTTCCACCCCCCCTTCTTCATCACCCCGGCGCCAGGATCATGTGAGTATACAAATATACAGAAGTGCCAGATAGCCATTCCTACATATGTCTCCATTGCATATAAATAATATTATATATTTCATTTCACTCTGTATGTCAAGGTGTTATATCCATCAAAATGGACATTTCTATGTTAATAAATGAAGTCCCCTAATATGTCTAGTGGTACTGAGCAAGAAATCCTCTATCATGCTCGGGGCATTCAGGGGTGGGGCTTTGACAACTCTAAACAGGACTTGTCTTTACGGAGTAGTTCATAGAGAGGCGCTTTAACACCACCAAACTTGGCCCTGTTTGTTTGGAATTAAACTTTAAAAAATGATTTATTGCACTAGAAAAATATACAGTAATGTTACAAAAAGTAGAATAAAGAACTACTAGATGGTACAATGCACCATTTATAAAAATATCAGTTCATACAGTAAATATAAATTTAACAAGTTAGATCTTTATGGTATCATCCTCTTTGCTTAGGAAGAAGTAGAAATGCATTCTCTTTATAAAGACATGAAACTCCACCACAAACAGGACTGTCCTTATTCCTCATTTTTTGTCCTTATGATGGCGCTGTTGAACAATAAACGATTCCTGAGTTTGGGAGCCTTCGTTTATCAAACAAACCTCTCTGATAGAACTGTCATTTATGGTCTCACATTGCACTGTCCTCCTTGCTGCATATCACAGGCTTGGAGATGAGGTTTATGGCCGGAACATGTCTGTAAGTTATCAAACCTATGACCTATTATCAGTCAATAACAGTTTATAGTTAGTTCATAAGCACTGTTCTTCGTATCCTCCTTTGCTCTTTTATGACATTTGTGTGCTTCAATTTCAAACTCAACTATCCATACTGCAAAGTAATATTCCTTTCCATCCACCTAATGATTGGAGATTATTTTCCAAAATGATCTTAACAACAAAAAAATAAAAGAACACAGCAACCAAAACAGTAGTACAAGGGAAGTTTACTCAATCGATTATGGAACAGGCATCAATGGAAAGCCTGTGACAGGAAAATTATTTGTGTAATGAGATTTTTTCTTCATATGTCCTTAATAAACAGTACTTTCCACTTACACAAACACAAATGACTTTTCAGCTAGGCAAATATGTATGGATTTTCTGATGTGACCACAGACCTGATTTCTCACAAAAACGTTTCCCACATTCAGAACATGAAAATGGCTTCTCACCTGTGTGAATTCTCTGATGGCCAACAACACTCTGTTTCTTTGTAAAACATTTCCCACATTCAGAACAAGCAAACAGCTTTTCACCTATATGAACTCTCTGATGGCTAATAAGGGCATGTTTACCTGTAAAACATTTGTCACACTCTGAACATGAAAATGGCTTCTCCCCTGTGTGAAGTTTTTGATGTTCAATCAAATATGTTTTCTGTATAAAACCTTTTCCACACTCAGAACATAAATATGGCTTCTCACCTGTGTGAATTCTCTGATGGTTGACCAGAGCATATTTACTTCCAAAATTCTTTTCACACTCTGAACATGAAAATGGTTTGTCATCACTGTGAATTATATGATGTTTAACAAGACTTTCCTTCTTTGCAAAACTTTTCCCACATTTAGAACATGAAAATGGCTTCTCACCTGTGTGAGTTCGCTGATGTCTACCAAGATGATGCTTCTGTGTAAAACATTGCCCACATTCAGAACATGAAAATGGCTTTTCACCTGTGTGAGTTCTCAGATGGTTAACAAGAGCATTTCTATCTGATAAAAAATTCCCACACTCAGAACATGGAAATAGTTTCTCACGTGTGTGCACTCTCTCATGTCTAAAAAGCTGTGATTTCCGTTTAAAACATTTCCCACACTCAGAACATCGAAATGGCTTATGATCTATATGAATTACCTGGTGTGCAAGAAGCTGTGTTTTCTGTGGAAAACATTTCCCACAATCAGAACAAGAAAATGGCTTTTCACCTGTGTGAGTTCTCTCATGTCGAACAAGAAACGATTTCTGTTTAAAACATTTTCCACAATCAGAGCATGAAAATAATGGCTTTCCGTCTGTGTGAGTTCTCTCATGTTGAATAAAACTTTTTTTATAAGTAAAACTTCTTTCACAGATAGAGCACGAAAATGGTTTCTCGGCCAAACGAGTTCTATGAACAATATTAAAATTTACATTCTGTGTAAAACTGTTACCAAATTTAGAGTGGAGACATTTTTTATCACCTCGATGAACTGAACTATCTGTTACAAAACCTGAATTATCAGGAGAACATTCCTCATGATTAGAAGCATCAGATGATTTATCTGCACTGTGAAGTACTGAATTTAAATCTGGGTTAATGGGGGTTTCTCCAGGAGTACGACATGCAATGTCAGTGTCTTCAATTTCAGTATCTGGAGATAAAAGATGGTGTTCCTCTGAGGTATTCCTGCTGTTCTGTCCATCTGCTGGAAATAAATATATGGAAAGAAGAATGATTCCTCAAAACTAGTTTATTCTTCAATAAAGGCTATACTGAACTGTCCTCAAGTTACCATCCAATGAGTACAATCAAAATGTTTTAAGGTACAATTAAAATAATCAAATTGATGAATATATTATACTGCACTATATTTAAAGCTAAAATAGAGTTGAAATGCGTTTCAAATCAGTAAACCACTGTCTACCATAATATTACAGCTGAATGCACATGAAACAATACTGCAACCAGGGGCGGATCTAGAAAAATGCTGCACCCGGGGCGATTTAGGGGGGGGGGGGGGGGGGGGGGGGGGGGGATTTAGGCCCCGCCCCTTTCTAACATCCTAGGCTGCGGACGGCTGCACACTATGTGCAGGTCCGTCCAGCCGTGACAGGCAGGGACAGTGTGCTGCCCGGCTGCTCTGATTGTGTTTTAAACACAGTCAGAGCAGCCGGGCAGCACACTGTCCCTGCCTGTCACAGCTGGACGGACCTGCACATACTGTGCAGCCGTCGGCAGCAAGTGTCTGCTAGGGGGGGGCGATCGGATCCGCCACTGACTGCAACCTCCTGGCTTGCCACAAAGTGTACACTAAAAATGAGGTGTAGGGAAAGACAGTTATAAATATAGCAATGCATAGCTCTCACCATGTTTGTCTAAAGTTTATATTAATATTTTCACCTGATCTAGTAATTCCACCCATGTGAACCAGATAGTTGTGTACATCGTTTACTGTCTCCAGTACTCAATGTAAGTGTCTACAATATGGCCTCTCTGTTCCTCTTGGTGATTTAGCACAGGCTCCTATGAGATAACACAGGGGTGGCCGGACTTCAGGGACTTGGGATCTACTTTTCAGTCACTCACTGCAAGGTGATCCATCACCCTTTTATTTCTTAATAAAACACACATATATGTATTTATGTCAAAATTTTAAGTCAAATAAACAGCTAATATATATTAAATAAATTATAAAATTAAATATGTAGCAAACATATTAGAAAACACACCTGTAAACACGCAGATAATACATATATGTAATGAGACACAGGGACTGAACAATCTAGCTGGCTAGAAATGTTCATCTCTTGTGGGATCCTGAGTTGTAGTGTCGGTACTGAATCAAGTAGGATCCAACCCAAGCTCTTCACATCCTCCGGAAGCAGAGTCTCCGGATGCCGCCTATGATAAAGAGGATCGGGGGGGGGGCTGATCCTCTTATCATAGGTGGCACCCAGAGACCATTAGCTGCACTAGTGGTGTATGTGCTGCACCATTAGTTCTAAGTTTAGGAATAAAATAAATAAAATAATCTAATCGAACATCAGTAAAAAGATAGCTACACTGACGCTAGGAGGGGTTGCAGAGGGGAGGAGTTCAGTCAACAAGTATAAACAAATTTATTAACTTGTTAAGTGCCAACTCCCAGGCTCCCCACATACAACCCCATGGTAGCAGTGTCCCCCAGATAGTATAAATGAGGAATCCAGTTCTCTCTTTTTCCTTTTAAGGGGGAAGCTGGACCATGGGGATGTCTCAAAGCTGCCCCTTTGGGTGGACACCCTCAAACAGTTGCAGTGCCATGTCTAGTCACCCACAAAGCACTCACTGATCCGGTAGACTTTGCCTTTACATTGTAAGGAACAGGTTTGCCAACTCCAATTTAAGCTTCTCAAATCAGCTAGCGATCGTCTGTTTTGAGGCAGGAATCCTCTTTTGTAGACATCATAGAGAACCAAAAGATCATCCATTTTACTAATCTCACTTGTCCTATTATCATACTGCTTTGCAGATATAACAACATCCAATTAGTGAAGAGAACCCTCTTCCTTCATAGAGTGATAACTACTCAGTGCCAGAATCAGATCATATCCGAATTTAAATTTAGAAACCACTGCAGGCTGGACAGATGGTTTAGTCTAGAAAACAGGCCTATTCTCATGAAAGATAAGACAGCGTTCCCAGTTCTGATACTGTCTGAGCAGTGGAAACAGTCAAGTAAAAAACTTCGCATCTGCTGAATCAAGTGGTACAAATGGAGACTGTTGTAATGCCTTTGACAACAAATTCAGCTCACACTGTACTAGTGTGGAACTGTAGTGTAGTTGCAACTACCTCACACCCTTTAGAAAAGTCTCAACTTCTGGTATAACTTTCAACTTTTGGAAAAAGAAGGAGTAAAGCCCAGGACCTTCAAGGAACTCAGCTTTTAGCCCTTTAACAAAACTATCCGGCAAAAGTAGGAGAAACTGGACTAAAACGGAAAGAAGTAGAGAAACTTATTTTCACACCAGACCCTATGATGGTTCCTTGCCAAGAGCAACTTTCTAGATTTAATGAAAGCCTGAACCATCATAGAATACCTTTTTCTTAAGGGTCATGGCTTAGAAAGCCACACTGTTAAAGCCAGTCACGCTAATCCCCGAAAGTAAAAAGGTCCCTGGGTTACCAATTCCAACCCTAGAGGAAGATGCCACGGCGGACCCACCAACTTTCTGAGAATAACTGTGTACCACCAGCATCTTGACCAATCCAGTGACACCAACAGCACACAGACTACATCTCTTTTTACCTATTTCAGAACACAAGGCAGCATTGATTCTGATGGGAACAGGTTCTGCCGTGATGCCATCATACCTATGTCTGGCTGACTCAACCTGTCCACAGTCTGTTGAAAAATGTCCACTCTCCAGGGTGCAGGGCATGCCTAAGGAGATAAGCAGCATACCAGTTTACCACTCATGGTATGACCACTGACGATTAGCAATTTTGTTCTGTCTAGTACATGATCCTGCTGGTTTCCTTCATTACAAGGGAGCCCTTTGTGACTTTCTGAGGTCTTACTGAACCACCAAAAATCAAGAGAAGTTGTCCCTGAACTAGGTATTTTGCAACACCCTTCTTTATAGGACACTGATCGAAAGTTTAGTTTCCACCAGCGACCACAGAGCCTGAAACAGGCAATGAATTGAAACAGGCCCCCACCCCAAGTCCCGAAGGCTTGTGTCCTTCGTCTTGTTACAACGAGATTTTTGCCCTGCCAAATAACACATGCATATTACCTCTTCAAGTGATGATGCGACTTATTCCATTTCGAGATAAACTTGATCTGGAAGCCCATGAAAGACACCATGCAAACTGCAGAGCTTTGAAACCCGAGACAATCTTACCCAGGACATTCAGGCAGAAATAAAGGACGTCCGTCTGAAAGTCAAGACACTTTACTAGTTTTTACAGAGTCTATCCTCTGCCCTGGCAATCCTAGAAAAAGCAGCCTATGAGAAGGAACCAAATTGAATTTCGGGGTATTGATAATCCAACCATGGGCCTCCATAGTCTACCACCTCTCGGTAATGTTTCACAGTCACAAACTCTGCCTTGATCAAGCGATAGTCCAAATAAGGGATGACCATCACAACCCTGGACCATAGGAAAACAGCTATGATCTCCATAAATTTTCTGAAACACTCACTATTCTGGCTGTCACCAGACCAAAACACAGAACCTAAAACCGGAAGTGATGGGACCGAACCACAAATTGACAAGGCATCAGTTATCCTCCAGATAATCCATGGATAACGGAATCGTTGAGTGACATGGAACGGAACGAGGTTCTATCTTGATGTATAAACGTCAACATAGGCATTGATGAAAATTACTTTAAAAAAGGGGGCGAAGGGACTTTTGGGTTTTGAACCCTCACCCAGGCATATAAAGTGAAACTGAATAACTGCTCCCGGTAAAAAAGTAGACAGACTTTCAACACAGCTGAGGCCTACTGGGTGAAAGCCTGGTTGTCGGTTTCTTTGCAGACCAAACCGGTTTTCTTTGACACTGCCCTTCATGAGGAGCAGTAAACTGGCATCTTCAATCCTCTGATCTTTCCAATTAAGGGCCAAATAAAACAGCTTGATAAAGGCAAGGTCTCCAAAGTTCTTAGATTCTACGTCCACCTCGCAGCCCTTATGCCAGAAGATACAGCATGTAGAGACCACAAAACCCAAAATTCTTGCCCCAATTAGACCAGAAGCACCATCGCCAAAATATTCAGATGCCTCTTGGATGTGGTCAACAAGGGTCACTAATTCAGGCTTTGGCCTCCCGGACTGCAAGCCTCCCAGGACACGCTCAGCCCACTTTTCAATTGCCTTACTTAACCCAAGCTGAAGAGGAAATGGGTCTGAGAGAGGCAGCAGCCACTACATAAATAGATTTTAGCATACTCTCATTTTCTCTATCCGTACGAACCTATGGGCTGCATTATTTAGAATACGAATGGTGGCGTTCCTAGATAACTGAGCTATGGGACCATCCACCTTGGAGTGGAGTTTCCCAATTTTTGGTATCTCTTCTTAAAAAAAAAAGTGATAAAGAGTCTGTAGTTTACAAGAAACTTGAAACTTTCTTTCAGGGCTGGTACAGGCTTAACAGAACAAATTTTCTAGCTGCGGAGATGAAGGAAAACAAAACAATAACTTACTTCTGCTTTTAAACAGCACACTGCCAGGCTGTGCCAATTCCCCACTGCCCATGAGGGACCCGCCAAATCAGATTCTTCTACAAACTCACCTTTCACTTGGAAGAACTCTTGGAGTAAGGAACCCCCCCAGGACGGAACCAGGGCCAAACTGTGAAAAGCTTCAAAGAGATAGCTGGTGAGGATTTTTCTACTCTTTCCTCATCATTCGGGGGGATTACTCTTTAGTGGTGGAGGACCATTTACCGTTGCCTACCACCGTAGAACGTGTGAATAGGCTGCACCAGGGATGTAGCTATGCTGTGGCGTATCCTACAGACACATGCTACAGCTGGCTGTCACCCTTCCAGACTGTGCATAAGACATCCGTTGCTGACTGCCTGGTGGCATTTTTAACGGATATAAAAAGTCACAGATGAAGTCCCTCCAGTCTTAGACTGAACTACTCCCTTATTCAGACAGATGAAACAGGAGGAAACAAGGAAAAGGAGGGTACACAAGTAACTGAACAGAGCAGAAAAACAGCAAACAATGTGCAGCGCATACTAAACACTCTGTAAAACCACCCCCGCTAAAGAACACTTCCCTGCAGCCAGGGACACTCAAGAGAAGAGAATAACAGGAGCTGTTGAACTGTGTCTGCTTCTTGTGGCTGAGCTTTAGCCTGTGCACTGAGGCCTGCCGAGGAGGAGGTGCCAACATTGCTGGGAACTGCACCTCCCCCTCGGGGTCCAGCGTGTATTCAGGCACCAATCCCAGAAGGGGAGCCCCCTTAGAGCTACTCCATGCCAAGTGCAGGGCCTCCTGATTGAGCCCTAGGGAGGGGAGGCTCCTCTAAAGGCTGAATGCATTTACTCTCCTCCCCCATCCCAATACTATGAGAACCCAGAGTACTTTACTGTTTTGCCAACTGCTTGGTGCGAGGTTCTGTCTGGCTGGGCCCGAATGATGGGCACAACCAACGGCACCAGTGAAGGGGAACCCTGAGATTTGTCCCATGCTAGAAGTGGCATACGACTTTGCAGACTTCTCTGGTTTGCAGATAGCCCATTGGGGCTGCCTGTTCCGAATGACAACCGTAGCGGTAGATTCAAAAAGTTGAAAGTGTAATGATGAAAAAAACCAACTAAATACATGGAGCCAAGGCAGCCCAGAAAATAAAGCCTGTAGGACGGAAGGAAGAGCAAAGACATGTTTAACACTTATACAGTTCCAGAGTCCTAAAGTAGCCTCTATACACCCTGGTCCAGGGTCCCCTATCAGATCAAAGACAAAAGAGATTGTTGTAGCGAGTGAAAAAGAAGACAATGATTTTCCTGTATTTAGTGCTTATTACTCACCTGTGCTGATATCTGTAGGGATTTCCTCCTCCCTCACATACGTCTCTTCTTCTACCATTATATGTTCTCCTTTAATATCATTCAAGTTTACACCCTAAATAATCCGCAAAATAATAAAAAAATATCACATGTAATAAATGAATAATTTAATGTATTGAGAGTGTATAATGTATTGATCAGTGTATAAGATCACGCATCTTCTGTACAGATTATATGCTGTAGAGACACTTTGGTATTTAAAGACCCTGAATTCTATTTACCTGATAATCCTGCAGGATATTGTCATTGTCCTCTGTACGATCCTGTGAATAAAGAGGACGCAGACATCTCTCTCCTAAATTTCTGTTACTGGACCCACCTGTAGGAAACACACAAAAAAACTAAATATACTAACATTGTACCACAGCAACAAATTAGCAATTACCTTTTATCTGTCTAGAGCAAGTTAGATAATTAAAGCAAGTGTCTGATTGGTTATGGTGCTGTGTATATTTTGCACCTAAATGTAATGTTCACAAATGAGCTGTAGAATGTGAATACAGTGTTTATATGTGATTATCAGATGATGTGTATCTAGGTGACCATCATAACTTCTCTCTCATTTACAATGAATTAAAGTCTCCTCTTACCCAGTGATGTGAGGGGCTGGTGATTCTCCATCATCAGATCCTTGTACAGATCCTTGTGTCCCTCTAAATACTCCCACTCCTCCATGGAGAAATAGACAGTGACATCCTGACACCTTATAGGAACCTGACACACACAATGATACAGTCATCACCCAGACACATCCCCTGGTGTTACTGTATAATGGCCCATTCCCAGCAGTCACCTCTCCAGTCAGCAGCTGAATGATCTTGTTGGTGAGTTCTAGAATCCTCTGGTCATTGTTTCTCTCATGTATCAGTGAGTGAGGTGGAGGCTCCGTGATGGAGCTCTGGGTCCTGCTCAATTCCCCTGACACACGGGTACGGCTGCTGGATGTCACAAGCTCTCTGGATGTTTCCTTCACTATTGTGCAATACTGTGAACAAGATTTATTAAATGCTACATTGTGAATATCACATAATTATATACACATACCATGTCATGTCATTATAGAGTTATATAGTCTGTTGATCCAGAATAAGGGGGAAAAAGGCCACTAATGTTTCTCTAAAGGAAGGTAACAGTGCTTCAAAGTCAACCTACACATCAGGCTTTTAATTCAGGTAGAGGAGCATATAGATTTCGCACATTTTTGCCTGTTCGGAGTCACCCGCCAAATTCACAAATTAACAAGGGATTTATATATTGTTTGATTGGAGAAAACAAACAAACACTGATAATCATAATTCAGAGAACATATCACATGTTAAATAAAGATTTGAAAAAGAAAAAAAAAATCTATAAACTCCCCCTACACCACTTTATCATGATTTCCCTAAGTAACTATATTCTAAAGCCCTCTGCAATCATGTACGACAAATGCAATGTCACTGTGACACTCCCAGAATCCCTCACCTCTCCAGTCAGCAGATAAATGATGTCCAAGGAGAGATTTAATATTTTCTCAATCATATTCATCTTCAAAGTCCTGAGAGTCTGGTGATTCTCCAACATCACGACCTTGTACAGACCCCTGTGTCCTTCTAAATACTCCCACTCCTCCATGGAGAAATAGACAGTGACATCCTGACACCTTATAGGAACCTGACACACACAATGATACAGTCATCACCCAGACACATCCCCTGGTGTTACTGTATAATGTCCCATTCCCAGCAGTCACCTCTCCAGTCAGCAGCTGAATGATCTTGTTGGTGAGTTCTAGAATCCTCTGGTCATTGTTTCTCTCATGTATCAGTGAGTGAGGTGGAGGCTCCGTGATGGGACTCTGGGTCCTGCTCAGTCCTCCTGACACACAGGGATGATTGCTGGGTGTCACACACTCACCAGATGTCTTCTTCACTACTGTGTAATCCTGAGTTTTGAGAGAGACATCAATAAAATTCCACATACGTGAAGTTGCTATTTTTCGTATATGTGCAATATAGTCAAAACAGGTCTATTATGCAACTATACCCCCATCCTATCTGTACCCTATATAGACGCTTTAGTATAATGTATATAGCACAGCTCTCCTGTAGCTCCAGCCGTCTTCTGTGGGGCCCAGTCATAGACAGAGGACTCGCCGGCCCAACGAAGATGGCAGGAGAGCAAGTGCTATATACTCTACTACTACAGTGTCGGCCGGATTTAGAGTACCTCACAATTTTGCGACCTAACACAAGTGTAAACCTGCAGCCGCAAAATTGTGGCGTTCTTTGTGTATTACAATTTGCTCGTATGCTAAGTTACGTGCAACTTAAAATACACTATGGATGCAGCTACCTCAAGACAGGCTCTTATTTTGAATCCCTATAGGTGACAACAGGAAAGAAGAAAGAGAATTCCCTTTGGATGCCCAAGGATGTAGGAGCTTTTATTTTAATCAAAATGACTTTGTAAATCAATATAGGTGTTTTTCAGTCTGCTCTCACATATCTTTACAGCAAGATATAGCAAGATACATCTTCTAAAAGGAGTATCTGGAGATGTGGCCAAAACTAACATGTTCACGCTCTACCTGTCCTGGACTTCCACCAGACGGCCCCCGAACCACCTCTTCAGGCTAGATGGCCGCAAGAGCAATTTACTTTTTAAATTATTTGCATTTATTTACATGTATATTTATTGTATAACTATGTATTTGATTTCCATCATGGAAAGTTATTCTATGGCTTAGTTTTTAAAGGTTTTAAGACTGTTTGAGGAATCTAATTCTATGTCCAATCACTGAGGAACTTCACTCAATACATTGATGTTATATGAAGAGTGCCAGGCTTATGTGTCTATTGGACGTAACTATACTCTTCTAGGGTTTTATTATGTACTTGGAGTTTCCAGATGCTCCTTTAGTGCATTATATAACTTATTTTATTATCCTTTTTGGCTCCTAACTGATGTAGATAGATTTGATTTATTATAATATTTATTTTTGTTTCAAATTACATTCTCTCAGATTAATGCTGATTAACACCTCAGCTGAGTTCCCCTTACTGACAGAGAGCTGTGATTGGCAGCCCCTGTGTTTAAGGACAGCTGATAACCTCACAGAACATGAGGTGGACTCTGTGAAAATGTCACAGCTGAGATGAAACGCGTCAGTACTTCACTAACAACTGCGGGAAAGTGGGATATACAAAATTGCAGCCTCCAGAAGCTGTGTTATTATTACATCTACAAGTGTGCCTGGTAGAGGGAACAGCGCTATCTTACTCTGCATCGGGAGGGGGAGCGAGACGTCCCTAGAGAGCTTAGCTTCATCCTGCAGCAGCTGAGCACAAGTTCCCCTCTACAGACCAAGTTGCGAAGGGTGAGAAGGGGCGATGCGGCTTTGCTTCTCATTTCAGGGGACGAGTCGTTCCTAAGGAGCCTACTGTCATCCTGCTAAGTCTAAGGTCTTCTCCACAGACACAGTAGTGGTGAGTGAGGTGAGCCGGTCACTCACCTCCTTTATCCGCTTTCATTTCATATATTCATCCACATTACTGAGATCACCAAAGGTGACGTGTTCATTAGAGCTCTGAGATACCACCAGCAATTCTGATTACTACATAGGGTTATACTAGGAAGCCAATAACTTCTTGTGGAATCGCACTATTCTCATGCACTAGGACAGGGGGAGACTATTCCCATTATTAGAGGGAGCTTACATTAGCTTTGATCATAGAGTGTGTGCTCTTTATGTGCTTCCTTGTAAATTATATCTGACACCCCTTATTATGCCGACATAGTTGTTATATTATATTCATCACTTTAATGATGATTGTGTTATATGTCGCTCATTTTATTTAACAACAACAAGTGTGGTTCCCTACATCTGCATACAGTGAACAACACAAAACATGGCCAATTACACCTCCATGCATCCAGCATCAATGTCCCTGGGAATGATTTTAACAATGTTGGCAATAATAAGAAGGTGATATGACTGTGACACTCCCAGAATCCCTCACCTCTCCAGTCAGCAGGTAGATGATCTCCAGGGTGAGGTTTAATATCCTCTCAGTCATGTGACTCCTGTCCTTGTCCATCCTCAGTGAATCAGGGATTTATACAGGACGGGGGTCACCTTCACGTAACATCTAAAGATGCTCTTCTCACAGTTCAACTATCTAGAAATAAATATAATAATAAAAAATGAAAAATCACAGAGTACACAAGTAATGAATTCAAATATGAAACACTAAGTGAACAGTGTTCTCTTCTCCCTGGTCCATAGAATTGTAATGGAATAAATTATGGTACAAATATATGTTGGATAAAACAATGTTGATGTGTGTAAAATCTGTATGGTCAAATGGATTCTTTCTGTATTCTGTGCAATGGGTTAAATTCTTCTTTGTATGTTATACCTCACAATAAGCCCCTATTAATAGGATGTTAAAATAGTTAACAGTTGTCATGCTATATAGAGAGAAGAGTGTAAGAGGTCACATATGCCTTTTGACCTGCTTAGACATAGAAATCTATGTATAATGATGAGTTTGTAAAGTATATATATATAACCAACTTTGTCCTTATGAGGTATATTCTTTAGTATGTGAAGTAATTAGTGACGTATGTCAGAGGGGTGGTGTTACTTCTATATAACCTGTGTCTTACATGGAGAAGATTGCCTGTTTCATGTTGAATACAATCCATTGCATATGCAATTCCATCCAACATATATTTGTACCATAATTTATTCCATTACAGAATGTTGTCAGAAGTTCCTCTGATCCGGCTTCATAAGACTGGTCAGTGACACACAACGCCGTATTGCTTAATGTCAAACCGACGCTCCTCTCGGATACCTATTTGGTGCAGTTTGCTCCACATGAAATTCATAATAGTGATAAAAAGCCCAGAATATTATTAGACCTCATTTATATAGTGGCAACATATTACAGAATTTTATAATATGGAACAAAAACTGATACAAGAGGAACAGAGGCCCTGTCTGTATGAGCCGACACTGTAAAGGAGAAGGGAAATGTGAGACATAAAGACCTCAGCCGTGTTGTGTGAAAACTGAATAAAAGTCTGAAAAGCCCACATGTGTATAACATCATCCTGACCTCTGTGTGAGTGTGTGATAGTCTCAGTAGGAGAACATTGATATCCATCCAGTGGACATAGAAGAAAGTGCCCAGATTCCCCTCTCAATAAACAGCTTGAATTGCTTTAAAGTGTATTTCCTGCACTGGTTCTAGAGGATTGTATCTGTCTGATAACCTACAAAGTGACGTCATATATCTCTGTCTGTTATTATTCATTCACTGTATTATATGTCATGTACAGCTGAACCTCTGCTTAAGTGACACTAATACACACAGGACACAATGATTATATCACACACTGATCACTACACAGTGATCACTATACACAGGTCACAATGAAATTACACACAGATCACAATTGTCAAATTCAACGTATGCTATCCGTGGATTGATGCCGAACTTATACACAATCAAAGGAAATCTTATTTATATAGTACTTCTGAAGAACTTGTTGATGTGCAAAAACAGTTGATGAATCACAAGATCAGTTTCCTGACGAGCCTGCAGTTGTACTTCTAGCGTTATGGTGCAATTTCCCAAGAAGCCTTAAGGTAGTACGTTATTTGTAATCAGCTACTTCTGCAGGTGCCATTTTTACTTCTGCTTCTTTCTCTGCAAAACTTCTTACAAATTCTAGAATATTTATCTGAGTATATTAAAATGTAAAGTATTCTTAAAGGTACATACACTACATTTCACATAAAATACATTATCACAATGATATTACCCACTGACCACAGGTCACAATGACATCACCCACTGACCACTACACACAGATAACAATATCACACCCTGATCACTACACACAGATAACAATATCACACCCAGATCACTACACACAGATAACAATATCACACCCAGATCACTACACACAGATAACAATATCACACCCAGATCACTACACACAGATAACAATATCACACCCAGATCACTACACACAGATAACAATATCACACCCAGATCACTACACACAGATAACAATATCACACCCAGATCACTACACACAGATAACAATATCACACCCAGATCACTACACACAGATAACAATATCACACACTGATCACTACACACAGATAACAATATCACACACTGACCACTACACACAGATAACAATATCACACCCAGATCACTACACACAGATAACAATATCACACCCAGATCACTACACACAGATAACAATATCACACCCAGATCACTACACACAGATAACAATATCACACCCAGATCACTACACACAGATAACAATATCACACCCAGATCACTACACACAGATAACAATATCACACCCAGATCACTACACACAGATAACAATATCACACACTGATCACTACACACAGATAACAATATCACACACTGATCACTACACACAGATAACAATATCACACACTGACCACTACACACAGATAACAATATCACACACTGATCACTACACACAGATAACAATATCACACACTGATCACTACACACAGATAACAATATCACACACTGATCACTACACACAGATAACAATATCCCACACTGATCACTACACACAGATAACAATATCCCACACTGATCACTACACACAGATAACAATATCACACACTGATCACTACACACAGATAACAATATCACACACTGATCACTACACACAGATAACAATATCACACACTGATCACTACACACAGATAACAATATCACACACTGATCACTACACACAGATAACAATATCACACACTGATCACTACACACAGATAACAATATCACACACTGATCACTACACACAGATAACAATATCACACACTGATCACTACACACAGATAACAATATCACACACTGACCACTACACACAGATAACAATATCACACACTGACCACTACACACAGATAACAATATCACACACTGACCACTACACACAGATAACAATATCACACACTGACCTCTACACACAGATAACAATATCACACACTGATCACTACACACAGATAACAATATCACACACTGATCACTACACACAGATAACAATATCACACACTGATCACTACACACAGATAACAATATCACACACTGATCACTACACACAGATAACAATATCACACCCTGATCACTACACACAGATAACAATATCACACACTGATCACTACACACAGATAACAATATCACACACTGACCACTACACACAGATAACAATATCACACACTGATCACTACACACAGATAACAATATCACACACTGATCACTACACACAGATAACAATATCACACCCTGATCACTACACACAGATAACAATATCACACCCTGATCACTACACACAGATAACAATATCACACCCTGATCACTACACACAGATAACAATATCACACACTGATCACTACACACAGACAATATCACACCCTGATCACTATACACAGATAACAATATCACACACTGATCACTACACACAGATAACAATATCACACCCTGATCACTACACACAGATAACAATATCACACCCTGATCACTACACACAGATAACAATATCACACACTGATCACTATACACAGATAACAATATCACACACTGATCACTATACACAGATAACAATATCACACCCTGATCACTACACACAGATAACAATATCACACCCTGATCACTACACACAGATAACAATATCACACCCTGATCACTACACACAGATAACAATGATCACTATACACAGATAACAATATCACACACTGATCACTATACACAGATAACAATATCACACACTGATCACTATACACAGATAACAAAATAACACACACTGATCACTATACACAGATAACAATATCACACACTGATCACTATACACAGATAACAATATCACACACTGATCACTATACACAGATAACACTATCACACACAGGTCACACGTGTTACCTGATAATAATAATATAATGACCTCCTACGCCCACGTGCTGATGATCTGGGTTATTAACTCTCTCTCACTATCGCAGGACGTTTGTTCTCCTGAAGTTTTACTCAAACAATAAAGTTTTTTCTGTTCAAACACTTAAACCTACTCACATATCGGCCAAGACTGACTCTGACTCTAAACACTCTCTCTTACCAGACGGCGCCTGAGCTGGAGACTGTTTAACGTGGACTCACCACACAGTATAATTAAAAATAGACAGGAATGTAAAAGCCAGTTGTTTAACGTGGACTCTCCACCCACTATAATTAAAAATAGACAGGAATGTAAAAGCTAGTATTTACGGTGTTAGAGCCGTATATAGCAATTTGACTTCAACAAAATGGCTGCCGAACTGGTCTATGAGTAACACGTGATGGGAAAGATTAATGACTAATAGTCTGTACTGATGTGCATTTATTTGTATATATTATATTTATATGCAGGAGCTGTAAAACAAATATTTCATCTATCTTTGTTAAATACACAGTTGCCAGTTGTTTAATGTTTCTCGGTGCTGATCATCTCCACAGTACAATTCATATTATTATTATTTGTATGTCATGCAGTTCTCAGTAACTTTTCATATTCTCTGGCATTATATGTGATTATGGCCCCTCTCCCTATACATCAAAGGGAGGTTTCTCAAGACCTATCTACCATAGACAGCAGCAGTATACTAAAATTATTATTTAATTATATATATCTTTTTAGATTTAATTATGTTTGTTTTACTAGTGGAACTGGAAGCCAGAGACATTTTAGGCACTATGGGCACTGTAGACTGACAGGCAAAGCTGTGAGAGTATTTTTTACCACTAACAGAAAAAAAAGGGAGAGATACTACTTGTGGGAGGCACACCCATCATTCTGAAATACATACAGCAAGTCTAGTCATTGACTGGGGGGAGGGCCAGATTTACCATTAGGCAACCTTGGCACCTGCCTAGGGCCCGGCGCTCCCAGGGGGGTAAGGAAGCGGGGAGAGGCGCTTCCCTTGTCAGTGGTTGGAGCACAGCATGAGGCCCATCGGCCGTCCCATCTCAGCTTCCTCCTCCTGGGGAAACGGCCCCGTGTCTGGCAACTGATTTCTCTCACTCACCTTGAATGTAGTGATGGGTAGTTCACGAATGATTAGTTCAAATGAACTAATCTTTAAAGTGAACTAAATCATTTAGTTCACAGCTCTGGCAAAGATTAGTTCACCAGGAACTAAAACAAGTGGGAGGAGTTAGAGATAAAGCCGAGCAGCTCCAGCAGCCTCACTCACTGTCTCACTCACACTGGCTCTTTTGTTTCTATTCAGCTCTCTCATTTAATACTCATGAGTCAGTACCTCTAAACTACCAAAGGTGGCGCTGCTGTGCTCAGACATTGTGTAAGACTCTGGAGCTGATCACTGAGTTATGAGTCATTCTCCTCACTCAGGAGTTCAATAGTTCATCTAGTTCATTTCACTCTTCGAATCTTTCAAATCATTCCACTCTTCGGGGCGTATTCAATTGTTAGCGTTAACGCTAACAAACGAGCGCTCGAAAAATCTTAGCGTTAATACGGTAATTACTCGCGGAAATTCAGCTCGCTACTCCCTGAGCTGCGAGCTGAAATTCTGCTAGTAAACAACAGTATTAACGCTTTTTGTGCGCAATATTACAGTATAAACGGTAATATTTTTCGAGCACTCGTTTATCAGCGTTAACGCTCACAATTGAATACGCCCCTTTAAATCTTTTCACTCACCGAATCATTTCACTCATTCAGATCATTATTATTATTATTATTATCCTTTATTTGTTTGGCGCCACAAGGGTTCCGCAGCGCCGTACACTGTACAAAACAGTAGACTATATAGGGTAAGACATTACTGAACAATAAACAATAAATACCAAACTTCAGAGGCTCCAGGCAGGCTAATGCAGTAAGGACGGAGCAGAAGAACAGGTATGGATACAGGAGGGAAGAGGGCCCTGCTCAAGTGAGCTTACATCCTAAGGGAGGGTAAACAAGACTCAGGCACAAAGGGAGTCAGTAGATGCATATGGGAGGGAGAGGGGGCCGGGAGGAGAGAGGGGAATATGGGTTAGGTGGAAGGATGGTAGGCTTTGAGGAAGAGGTGAGTTTTAAGTGCTCGTTTAAAGGAGCTTAGATTGGGAGAGAGACGGATGGAGCGAGGGAGGTTGTTCCAGTGAAGGGGGGCTGCACGGGAGAAGTCCTGGATTCTGGAGTGGGAAGAGGTGACCAGGGTGGAGGAGAGGCGACGGTCATTGGCGGAGCGCAGGGAGCGGGCAGGAGTGTGAATGGAGAGGAGGTTAGAGATATAGGGGGGAGTGGACTGGGAAAGAGCCTTGAACGTGGTGGTCAGGAGTTTGAAAAGGATTCTGTAGGGGATGGGGAGCCAGTGAAGGGCAAGGCAGAGGGGGGATGCGGAGGAGGAGCGACGAGAGAGGAAGATGAGTCTTGCAGCCGCATTGAGAATAGAGCGGAGGGGGGCAAGGTGGCAGAGGGGGAGGCCGGAGAGGAGGAGGTTGCAATAATTGAGGCGGGAGATAATGAGTGCGTGGATGATGATTTTGGTGGCAACCTGAGAGAGGAAGGGCCGGATGCGGGCAACATTGCGAAGCTGGAAGCGACAGGCTTGGGCGAGGGATTGAATGTGGGGTGCACATTCCCTTCCCTGTCAGCTCAAGACACACTGCACTGCTGAGTGCTGCATGTTATATACTGTAGTTCTGTTTACTGCACCATATATACAGGGGAGATGTATTAAACCTTCAAGAGAGATAAAGTGGAAGCGTTGCCCATAGCAACTAATTTTATAGACTCTGCTAGATAAATGACAGAAGCTGATTAGTCATAATTGCCAACATTATGTTGGTTAAGTCTAGGAGTTCCTGGAGTGGGGTATTGGCGTAGGGGGGCGGGGCTTCGCGAATTGTGCAAATTTTGGCCCCGCCCCGCCCCCAGTGACATGATGCCTATTTGGGGTATTTTTACAGATGTAAAAATTCCCCCCTAAGGTTTGATACATCTCCCCTATATCCTGATTGCACTTATCTCAATTTTAAAAGCAAAAAAGTGACACTTTTTTTTTATAATACTCTGAATTTGGGTCTTTTTCATTTGCATATTATGGAAATAAAAAATAAAAATGAAAATGTAATTAACTTTGCAGAGCTCAACATGTCACTACTAGTTTTTGTATAAGTGATTGCCCTTTTTAAAATATTAAAAATGATCTGACATATTAAACCTATCTGATCATTATAACAGGACTATAACTCATCTAATGAGATGTAGTAGATATGCCGACAGTATGTGTAATAGACTAGATCTATGTCTCCAATCACTTCTCTCAGCAGTGTTCCAGAGCCAGTGATCTAACTGAACTAACTGAGCTAAATGAACTAAATGAACTACTGAGTCAAATGAGTGAAATGAACTAATCTTTTGTGTGAACTAGATCAGAATGAACTAATCTTCAAAATGAACTAGATTTCCCATCACTACTTGAATGTAAACTTCAAAAGACAATCATGTGACTGAGGCCGCAGTTTCAATCACACTCATTCACATTTAGCAGACGGAGCCTATCTTGGTGTTATCCTGTTGTGCCGTGACGTCACTGTTGATTGATAGCAGAGTCTACCAATAGGTAAGTGAAGTAGCCAATCTTCATTTCTACCCTCTGTAGTTATTATTTGTACTGTGTGACTCTGTCTGTGCTGACGTCAGAAAGGGGGACAACTGGGCTCTGCCGAGGTTACCATGGAGCTGAGAAAGCAGACAGTGGTGTGGCTGAAGAGCGTGTCTGGTGGTGGGTGAGTACCGTGAGGGATGGCTGGGAGGTAGCTGGGATAAGTCTTAGCTCCTTCAAACGGGCACTAAAAACCCACTTGTTCCTCAAAGCCTACCCACCTTCCACCTAGCCCCGCCTCCCCTCCTTTATACGCCAACTCACTCCCTCTGTACCTGTGTTTTGTTCACCCTCCCTTAGGATGTAAGCTCATTGAGCAGGGCCCTCCTCCCTCTTGTGTCCTTACCAGCTCTTCTGCTCCATCTCTACCGCATTAGCCTGCTTGGAGCTCCTGAAGTGTCAGTATTTTTTGTTTACTGTTCAGTAATGTAATACCCTGTACTGTCTACTGTTTGTGCATTGTACGGCGCTGCGGAACTCTTGTGGCGCCTAACAAATAAAGGATAATAATAATAAGTAGGATATTCTCCATGTCCTTCTGGAGTCATTTGTAACATTTCTCCATTGTCACACAATGATGACTCCTGTTCCATCTATCAATCATCTAGCTGACACTCAATCTGCCACAGGCCATTGCAATCAGTGCTAAGATAGAATTATTTGTTTCATGCTCACATGCAGTGTAGTCAGGGTAGCTATATAATAGCAGACAAGTGCATTGGAGAAGTAAAAAATATTCTGATTGCTAGTGCTGTGAATTGGTGCTTGCAGGGCTGACTTCATGCACCCACACATGAAAGTCATTTAGCCATCTTATGGGAGAAAAGAGAAAATGTGACTAACGGGGCACTCAAAGATTTTGTTTAATGTTTTTCATAAAACATACTATTAGCTTTATTGATATACATTAAAATCATGTCAATTGTACAAATTGTGCTATTAAAACACTATTAGCGAAAAAGTAAAAGAAAGAAAAGTGAATAAAGATTAATGATTGGTACAGATTAACTGTTAAGATAGTAGCAAGCAGCTGCTAACGCAAACCACCTAGACTCCTACTGAATTATACCGCTTTTATACTGCTGCCCCGGCAATATCCCGGGTTTTTCAAGCCGGGTTTTTGCCGGGGCTCGGAGCGTCCCAGCTCAGAAACACCATTCATACTGCACCTCGGACCCGGGAATTTCCCGGGTTGACCCCATTCATACTGTGCACCAGAGCAGTTTTCATTGGCTGAAAAATGGTGATGTCATTGAAAGGTGAATGGTTTTTTGACGCATAAAGATGATGCAAAAGTGGGTGGTGATTTCAGTGAAATAAAAGCAATTTTCTCCAACAAACTCCGATTCTGCTTCAGCTTGATCTGCACTCCACCATCCACCATTTCTCCTAAACTCCTTCTCGAATCTTCCACGGGCTCCCACCGATGACATCATCTTCCAGAGACAGGCAGACAGGCAATCAGCTTGTTTTCTGTGCAACCCGGGTTGAAAAACCCGGGTTGCACCATTCGAAGTGCAGGCAACCCGGGTCCGACCCGGGAATTACCCCTCGATAAATCCTGGGTTGAAGACCCGGGTTTTTAGACCCGGGATTTTTGACTTGTACCATTCATACTGCACCAAGACCCGGGTCGTTTGAGCTCGCCCCGGCAAAAACCCGGGATTTTGGTGTAGTATGAATGGGGTATAAGTGATCTCCCCATTACTCCTTATCCTATAAAACCCTAGTAAAATACTAGATATCTCGGTTAGCAGTAAGGAGGGATTTTAGAATATAGAGGTTGACCAAATAGATGGTACTTATAACCATACAATGCACCTTATAATAATATTTCCTGTGAGTATGTGTTGCTAATGTAATCCGGCCAATATGCCAAGACGCTGGTACTATAATATTTATTTAGCAGACACCCGCATTGGGTGTTTCATATACACGTCACTATAGTTGTTTACAGCATCTAATATCACATGGATTTCCAGCATTGTATACTGCATAAATTATATATGAGGTAACAGTATTAATCCTATTAAGTTGTCAATCCCTACCTCATAATTTAATTATATGAGTTGGAGTATGATACGTTAACGAAATGCTAGTTGGTTTAATTAACAGTAAAATTTCAGAATTAAGCCAATAGAAGATCCACACATATCACCTTATAATAGTATTCCCTGTGGATATGTGTTCTTATTATACTCCAACTAATCTGCATGGACGCTAGTGCCAGTGTCGTTAGTGTCTAACGGACAAACACACTGTGTGTTTCGTATATGCACCAATATGATAGTTTTCAGCGTCTTATGTCACATATATCACAAGCATCTTATGCCACATAGAATATATATTAGGAAACAGTAATAGTTTTCATTCTACTAAATGGTCAATCCTTATCTAATAATATAATTATATAGAGTGGAGTGGGTGGCGAGCGTGTCTCGCCGATGCGCATTTCGCTAAAGTCTTTATCAAGGCAAACCGATGCGGTCCCCCTATTGCTCAGTTATAATAATAATACCGCCCCCTTATCCACGTCACGTCACACTTAGCAACGTTTGACGGCAACCATTTCTTATACACTAAAGATACAGGGATCCTGAAATCAATAGAATCGGTCAGGCACTAAAATAAATAGCAGATGTGGTCTTTTCCTCTGGGTTGGCTGAAGCTGTGGTTGCTGGCGATGGCTATTGTCTAGCAGTTGTGGTCATACCTCTGGGCTGGGTGGTGCAGGTGTAGTTCCTGAAGACTAGTGTGGCAGCTTGGCTTCAGGTAATGGAGTTGAGAAATACAGTCACAATTCCACCTCCAACATCGTTGCACAAAATCACATCGGTTGGGAGGCCATCCATAATGGCAACTCCTGACCATCTCCCCAGTTCAGATACACCCTTGCGACAGGCACGTCCTTCTCCATTCCATCTGCCACAGTAACTATGGCAGTGCGACCCTGCAATACTGAAGCAGGATCAATAAGATGTGGGCTCACTACAGTTATGGAGACCCCTGAATCTCTCAATCCTTCTCCCTGCAGGGATCCCAATTGGACCGTCTGCAGTTTTCTCCACATGTTTTTAGGGGGTGCTTTGGACACACAGGTGACTCTTCCCTCCAAGTCACCTTCCGCACACCACACTCCGTTGGGCTGGCAGGGGTGGAAACAGTCTCTACTGGTTCACCTTCGCCAGTTAAGCAAGTCAGCCGGGCCCCAGGACTCGGATTAGGGGCACAAGTCTGGGGTGCTGGGGCTGTGGGACTGTCCATCCTTAGGTGACTAGTTTTTCCGCAGCTGTAGTATTTTTCTCCAGCCAGATTAGATTTGGGTCTAATCTGTAGGTTACAGCAGGAAATAAGCTGTCAGAGCAGGATCTTGAAGCAAGTGATGTTTAATAGCTCAAGTGTCCTAATAAGGACAGTTCACACTGGTTAAAGGTACTAGTGATCAGAAGGTCAGATGGAACAATAATACATTTCAATGCAAACCAGTGCTCTTTTTATACAGTTTTGGAGACTTAGCTTGGCAGGAGGTAGTCCATCCTCCTGTCCCTTTAATCAATCTGTACTGATTAATGCAGCCTGCATGTGAATAAGCCCAGAGAGGTTAACACCTTTTTACATAGAAGCTAGTGACCGAGGGGAGTGTACTCTCCTCCTGTCCACGAGCTGCCAGGGAGAGGGGTCTCAGCCCATCATATACACTTTAAATACATCCAACATACACATGACAATTATACATTACACATTTATGCACTTTCGATGCTAGGCCCAGGTAGTTAACCCCTTCAGAGCTGCATGCCGGTTAACTACCGGCACTGCAGCGCCTACAATCATTACCTCTACATTAATTTTATTTACACACTCCAATGTACATGTATACATAGGCGCCGGGGTTTAACCCTTTGAATGCTGCGGCGCTGGATACTACCTTCCCAGGGCCGCAGTGCACACCTTAAAATACATTTTAATTTACACAAATATATTTTTCATTCACCTATCCATGCGGCGCCTAGCGCCGATGAGTTAACCACTCCGGTGCCAGGTATTAACCCTCCCGGCACCGAAGCTTCATTTCAAGATAGCTGCCGCACCCGAGCGGCGACCGGTACTCTGGACCCGGCCACAATCGTATATATGTCCCTTTCAGGATGATGATTAACCAAATGTAGTCTTGTACCTAAAATTGATTTAGCTATAGCAAGTTAGGTTGTCAATAGTACAATTCAAGTAGATGATGCTGGTACCCTGAAGGACCCTATGGACAGAAAGATGGAGTGGTTTCAAAAGTTACATATTTCCCCAGGCAAGTCTGGTATAGTAGTAGCTTCAGTCTCGAGAGATAGATTGTGGGCCAGTATTTTGCATACTGGCAGGAAAAGATCAGTAGACAATATTTATAGAAATGTATGGAAATTATGCAAAAATGCACTGATTTCATTTGTGAAACCCTGCTGAATAACATTGTTTTTCTTCCAGAAGTATGACTTCAGCAGTAGTAGCAAATAGAGCTCCTTGCCTATGCCCGTGGACGGCAGACCTGCGGTCGGAAAATCGTTTGGTCCAGACAGTCCTTTCGGCCTTTTCAGAAAAAAAAGAAAAAGAAGCAGGCAAGAGCTTCAAAGAACTCAATGACTTCCTTCAAGCCCAAACTCTGTTTATCCCTATAGGGGGCAGAATTGCATACTTTGCAGAGGTCTTGAAACTTACCACTCAGAATCAGTGTGTACAAGAGGTTGTCGGCAAGGGCTACAGTATACAGTTTCTCATTTTTATATGTCCCAAATCCGTCTTCCCTCCTGGAACAACAAGCTCTAGAAGACAATTTTCAAGATCTGTGGAAAGCAAAAATTATTGTTCCTGTCCCTGCAAATCAGGAAAGCACAGGGTTTTATTCAACACTTTCCTTAGTTCAGGAGGTTTCAGAACCATCCTAGACTAGCAAACTCTCAATTGTTTCGGGCAAGCAAGGAACTTTCAAATGGAGTCAGTCAACTCCATTCTCAATACGGTAGGAGAAGGAGATTTTCTAACCTCGTTAGATCTGCAGGACATGTATCTTCACCCCTTCCCCCCCCTATTGCAATCCAGCACCATCAATTTGAGATTCTTATCCAGGGTCACTTCCAGTTCACCAGCCTTCCCTTGGGCATTTCCATGTCACCTAGAACCTTCACCAAAGTTTTAGTGGTTCCTTTGACTGCTCAAAAAAAAGTGGCACAACTATGTGGCCATATCGGACGACACTTGGTTATGGCATGAGGGAGTGCTCCTTATCCCTAGGATTCCCTGTTGGTTACACATACGGCTCCTTATAGCTATTCTCAGATTTAAACATCAAATGGAGCGCAAACTTCTGGGATGTTTGTTTAAGTTGGGACTTTATGCAACTAAATTCCTTAGACTTAGAATCGCAAACCAGTCCCTCAACTGGTGGCAACATCTAAGTTTAAAGGGTCGAGGTATAACCCTTTCAAAACCAGAGTGGACAGTGCTGACAACAGACTCCAGTGCTACAGATTGGTGAGTCCATCTGCATACAGAAATAATAATAATAAGCGAGAGAAAATAATTCTTCTAGCATTTACTACCGAGTCTAGAAAAAGTAATTTTTGGGTCAAAAGATGTTTCCCTCAAATGGCTCACCCATTAAGTATTATTTTTAGTAGCAATTTCTACAGACCTTAGGGTGTAAGCAGTCTTTCTTAAATATCTATACTGATAAAGTAGTCTTAAGTACTAATCCTACTTATTTACGCGAAGTTGTTTCAGCTTTCATAGTAATCAAGGAATAATACTGCCATATCTGTTCGCAAGAAGAGCAGAATAAAATAGGAGAAATAGTGGCTTCAGGTCTAGGTGACACATATTCAGCGTTAATACAAGGAACAGATAATCCTGTCTATTTCTCTGCTAACAGCTTGATTCCTATTGGTGAATGATGGATTAGAGCAGTGCCATAACGAGGGTGGTGCAGGCGGTGCCGTCGCCCAGGGTGCAAGGCCAAGGGGGAGCAGCAGCCGCCCGCTACCTGCCTCCATACCTTCAGCCCTTAAGTTCCGTTTAAGGTCTGAAGAGAGAGACATTCACTTACAAGACTTTGGCATTTGGAACTTCCTGTCAGTGGAACGCATATGAGTTCCACTGCGGGACTTAAGGGTTGAAGCTTCAAAGTCTTGTAAGTGAATGTCTCTCTCTCTTCAATGATATGTAGAGAAGAGGCCGGATAGATATTCAATATGTGGACATTAATCCTAAAAGGTCTAAATATCGACTGGATCCTGGGTCTTTTCTCAGTCTGAACCCACACATACCACACTCCAAAGCATTTTATTTTATTCTTTATTACACTGATTTTATCCCACATAGCAACACTAGGATAATTAAGGAAAACTCACATATAGGGTCAAAAAACAAAATCTACACAACACTGTTTTGTCTTTTTCTTCAGGACTTAAGGGCTCTCTCTCTCTCTCTCTCTCTCTCTCTCTCGTGAGACAATAACATCACAATTTTTGTCACAATATATTAAACTCACTTAAACCTACACATATTAACTGCATAAAATATTACAATACCTATCGCTATATATTTTTGGAATATACCACTGTGTGTGTGCATATATATATATATATATATCAATTCTTTCAGTAAAGTGCTGGCCACACCCACATTAGGTTGGCCACACCCACTTGTCAAATGCCACTCCCACTTAGATGGGGGGCGCCGGTGCCCTGTCTTGCCCAGGGCACCAGAATTTCTAGTTACGGCACTGGATTAGAGGTGGATTGTGTGCCCTCTTCTAGTGATCCTGTGGTTTGGGTCTCAAAAATATTATGGAACAGGGGAAAGAGGGAGCTACATAAACATTTTGGAGATGACTGACATAACGTTCTTATAGACATGCATTATCGGCTTGCCAAGCTAGGGAACTATTCAGATTGCTGGATTTGTACCAATTCACCAATTTTCGATGGAACACTAATGTATGTTGCTATACTGATACTCCCAGACAAACTTTTATTGCAAGACACCAAACTGAACTTTACCTCACCTATACGTGGATGATATTGAACTTTACATCTCACCCCCCCCCCCCCCTCCTCTCTTGTGTATATTATGACTGCCTCTCCGCCATCTCCTCTTGGATGTCCTCTCTTTCTCAAAATTAACATTGCAAAAATCAAACTCATTGCATTCCCTCCATCTAGACCCTCATCACACCTGGATCTCTCCATCACTCTCTTCTTCTCACCGTACTCCCACCTCACCTCCCTTCATTCTATACTCTATGCGGCTGCAAGACTTATCTTCCTTTCTCGCCACTCCTCTTCTGCCTACCCTCTTTGCCTTGCCTTACACTGGCTCCCCTTCCCCTACAAAATCCTTTTTAAACATCTTACCCTCACCTACAAGGCCATCTTCAACTTTACTGCCACTTATATCTCCGATGTCCTCTCCATTCACACTCCAACCCGGTCCCTGTGATCGGTCAATGACCTCTACTCTGATCATCTCATCCCATTCCAGAATCCAAGCGTTCTCCCGAGCTGCCCCCCTGCACTGGACTGACCTCCCACGCTCCATCCGATTGTCCCCTAATTTGTGCTCCTTCAAACAGGCACTCAAAACTCACCTCTTCCTCAAAGCCTACCAGCCTTCCACTTAACTCTCTCTCATCGCCTCGCTCCTCTCTCCATGTTCACTCTCATCACCTCGCTACTTCTGCACTTGTTCCCCTTCTCGGACTCCCTTTGTGCCGTCTGTTTGCCCTCCCTTTAGGATTTAAGCTCTTATGAGCAGGGCCCTCTTCCCTCCTGTTCTCTACCCACTCTTCTGTTCGAACATCACTATAATTGCTATGCCTGGAGCCTCTGAAGTCTTGGTATTACTCGTTTATTGTTCTGTACTATCCCTGTATGGTATACTGTTTGTATTGTGCGCTGCGGAAATCTTGTGGCACCATATAAATAAAAGATAATAATAATAATAACTGGCCTGATTGACCAGTTGATTAAACCCTGTTAATTGACTTTCTGGGTGGGGAGGTTGTTTTAATGGTATTAGTTTGTTATATGTAATCATTGTATTAATTGTGATTTATATAATTTTTAGGATTGTAATTTGTTTTTTATAAAATGCTGCGGAAAAAAACAGTTAAAGCTTTGCCTTTAAGGGTAAATTATCAATAGCTTCAATAAGTCAGAGTGGAATGTGACTGAAAGAGTTAACTAAATTGACTCATTCTGTAGATAACTGACATACAACGATCCCTGTTAGTACTAATACATTTCTATGTGTACAGTAATGAACTAGTTTTAACTGGTCTTAGAGGGGAGAAGAGGGGGGTCGGATTCAGAAATTTTGTTAGACAGACAGCACCTAGATAGATTTAGTCTCAATTGGAACGGGAAGAAAGCTGTGTCCAACACATCCTATCAAAGCAACGGGGCTCCTCAGATCCAGACATTTCTCAATAATCAAATTCTATTCCACAGCTAAGTATAGATTGCTTTTATATGTATCCTTTATAATAAATATTTGTATTATGATTTTTACAATTGTTGGCTGTCAATCATTGTAATCTCACACCAGAACGTAAGAGTTGATTTCCACCCTGTGACATCCGTGTGGGTAGAAAATAAATCCATGAGGTACCCGAGTAAAGCACTGACTTGGTGCGGGAGTCTTTGCTGGTTATCTCTAGGTACACTTTCCACAAGTCAGTGAGGGTAAATGGCCTGTGGGTGCCCCGATATTCTGACAGTAACCCCCTCCATGCTCCTGGGTTACACACAGCTACATTTCTGTGCATTATAGATACATTGTAACATGTAACCTTTTATAAAAGGACATGTTAATGTCATAGAAGGGTTAATAGTAAGAAATATGTTAATGCCCATTTAATAGCTAATTCCATTAATCTCTTTAATTAACCACCCAAAACGGTAGTTTCCAGTTTACCAATATACTTTTCCTTTTTTTGATCTGAATTAACTCTTTGTGTGACACATATGTATAACTTTATACCACTCACTTGCAGACCTCTTGGATGTGGAGCTCACAATCATATAAACTATCCATATTAATTTTAGTCCAGCCACTTACTCACAGATTATACATTCATGCAGTACAGGTAGATAACTTTATGCACTTACATACACATAACAGGTCATAGCGACAACTATACTTATATCAGAAAAGATTACATGCACTTGTATCTTCATTTGAGTGAGATTTATATATTTCTTTCTTGTTAACATAAAATCTTAAAGAATAATATGCATAAAACCAAACTGTAGCACAGATGGTAGAATACATTATCAAATTTCCTCTACTGAATTATTTACCTGTTTGATACATCTGTATCCCAGATTGCATTACAATTCCCAATGCTACTCTCATTACGCACATGTACTACAATTCTTATCATTACTAACTACAAATCTCATTATTACTTACAAAAAATGACTATCTCCATATAACAAGTCTCCATAGATCACATCACAAATCCCATTTGACCCATTACAGCTTTATAGCGTTACCATTGTTCCGTCACAGTCTATAGAATCCCTTATATTGTCTTCCCATGTCATCCTATAGTCTCCAGAAGATGCTTAACTCCTTGTCCAGCAACCATAACCTTATACATGCTGTCCTATAGTAGTTAATTAGGGAGGGTAGTGGGGAAAAAAGGAAAGAGAGGAAATTTGTGCTGCATCCACCATCGCCATCCGGATTGAAGTGAGATCGCTATGGAGGACAGCCTGGGCTTATAAAGCCCACTTGGCCTCCGAGCATGTTTAGCACCCACTTGTGTGTGATGCCCTCATCACACACATGGATTCATTGTATGTTGGCCAGGTGTGATGACATAATCACACCCACGGATTCATTGTATGTTGGCCAGGTGTGATGACATCATCACACACACACAGATTCATTGTATGTTGGCCAGGTGTGATGACATCATCACACACACATGGATTTATTGTATGTTGGTCAGGTGTGATGACATCATCACACCCACGGATTCATTGTATGTTGGCCAGGAGTGATGACATCATCACACCCACAGATTCATTGTATGTTGGCCAGGTGTGATGACATCATCACACACACATGGATTTATTGTATGTTGGTCAGGTGTGATGACATCATCACACCTGGCCAGTCTGCAGGTATAATTGTGCATGTGCAATGCTCCCATCTCAATAGAGAGGATTTATTTGTGGTTGTCTGGACCCCCTAATGTCTCCATGTCATCAGCTGTAATGGGTTAAATGGGATTTCTTATACTACCCAAGCACATTTATCTAATTTTCTTATCGGTAAAGTATTGGAAAGTATTTTATAGAATGAACCTCAATTTTGTTTCGGAATTCTCCATTTATACATGGTCAAAAGTAGAATAGAATATAAAAATCAAGTCAGCAATAAGAAGGTCATATACAGCTTTTAGGTTTGTGTGTTTTGTGTTTGAGGGATTTAGTGGAGACACCTTGGAGGAATAATGAAAGATCTTATACAAGTGACTTCAGTTCTACTTGCAGACAGATCACCTTTAATTCTGTGCCCATTAGTTGTACAAAAATATATAAATCACTTCTATAATTATCACTATTGTTTCTATTATACACAGGGGAATAACAGAAATGATGAGACTAGAGACAGCTAATATATGAACTAGTAATTAATATCTTATAGGGGTAGAAAGATGAATATTTATTTTGTTGTAACACAATTTCCCTTGCAGAGGGCGCGTATCCTCCAGCAATTCATGTAATCTTTCTGAATGTAGATATAAAAGTCTATGGTATGGTGAGGTGGTTGGTAACAGACTCTGGGGCTTCCTACATTCACCTGGAGGAGGTGTTGGTGCATCAAGCAAGGTATAATACAGCACAAGTATTACATATACTTCTCTAATCTAGAGACACAAAATCAAAATGATGTTTGTTCACTATGGACTCAGAGAAGGACTTCGATATGTATGTAGATAGTAGGAAGTACAAAATACTTATATATACTGTATATTAGGGTTTGTTTTTTTTAAAGTACATCAAGTACAACCATTCATACATTCTACATGTGTTCATCCATAGAAATGCAAAATAAAACTGTGTGTGAGTTTTATCCTCCAAGCTAAGGGATGTTGTATCTGCTACTTATATGGCTGTTCTTGGTCCTTCCTAGCTCAGCCAAGCCCATACTTACATCAGGTTTCCCCCAATTACTTCTCACACATCCCTTTCCTCTAGGACATCTTCAAACTGTTGCATTGTGAGTGGATTGTGGCATCTCAAAAATATGTTTGGGAGGAGATAAAGGGATTATGGGTAAGCAAACAATGATATCTTTACTTACTAGTAAACGTAGAACCTATGTTTACATCAGACAAATACTAAGGGAAAATAAAACTTCCTATTCGGTACTAGAGGCCAATTAGAAGACCTGCCATTTAGCAGTGGACAGAACTAAAAAATAAAATTTGAAATGTTACTTACCTAAGCTCTGTTGGGTCCCCTAATATGTCTAATGGTACTGAGAAAGAAATCCTCTATCATGCTCAGGGCATTCAGGGGCGGGGCTTTGACAACTCTAAACATGACTTGTCTTTACTGAGTAGTTCACCGAGAGGAGCTTTAACACCACTAAACTTGGCCCTGTTTGTTTGGAATTAATCTTTAAAGATTGATTTATTACACTAGAAAAATATACAGTGTTGTTACAAAAAGTAGAATAAAGAACTACAAGATGGTACAATATATCATTTATAAAAATATCAGTTCATACAGTAAATATAAATTTCAAAAGGTTAGATCACAACACACATACAGGACCTCCACCGATTCTTCAGGAACACCCACAAGCAGGACTGTCCTTATTCCTCATTGTGTGTCCTTCTGATGGTGCTGTTGAACAAGAAATGATTCCTGTGTTTGGGAGCCTTCGTTTATCAAACAAACCTCTCTGACGAAACTAAGCATCATTTATAGTCTCACACAGTGCTGTCGACCTTGCTGCATATCATAGGCCGGCCTGGAGATGAGGTTTATGGCAGGACCATGTCTGTCAGGTATCAGACCTATGGCCTATTATCAGTCAATATTAGTTTATCGTTAGTTCAATCCTTGAGCACAGTTTTTTGTAACCTCCTTTGCTTTCTTTTTACATGATGTATGCTCCAATTCCAAAACAGACGATCCATACTGCAAAGTAATTTTCCTTCCCATCCATCCAATGAGTGGAGATTATTTTAAAAAATGTATATTAACAAAAAAAAACGCAAAAAGGCACGAATACAGCAAACAGTACAGCAGTACAAGGGATGCCGGCTCAACCCATTACGGAACAGACATCAGTGGAAAGCCTGTGTCATAAGAAATACTTTCCCTAACATGATTACTACTAGATTTGCCCTTGACATACAGCAGTTTCCATTTACAAACACACAGATAGCATTTCAGTCATGTAAATGTGTATGAATTCTCTGATGTAAACTTAGACTTGATCTCTGAGTAAAACATTTCCCACATTCAGAACATGAAAATGGCTTCTCACCTGTGTGAACTCTCTGATGTCTAAAAAGATTTTGTTTCTGTGTAAAACGTTTCCCACATTCAGAACATGAAAATGGCTTTTCACCTGTGTGAGTTCTTTGATGTCTACCAAGATGTTGCTTCTGTGAAAAACATTTCCCACATTCAGAACATAAAAATGGCTTTTCACCTGTGTGAATTCTCAGATGGTTAACAAGACCATTTTTATCTGGTAAAAACATTCCACACTCAGAACATGGAAATAGTTTCTCACGTGTGTGTATTCTCTCATGACTTAAAAGCTGTGATTTCCGTTTAAAACAATTCCCACACTCAGAACATGAAAATGGTTTATGATCTATGTGAATTACTTGGTGTGTAAGAAGCTGTGAGCTCTGTTTAAAACATTTCCCACAATCAGAACATGAAAATGGCCTCTCGCCTGTGTGAGTTCTCTTATGTCGAACAAGACATGATTTCTGAGTAAAACATTTCTTACAGGTAGAGCATGAAAATGGCTTCTCAGTCAAACAAGTTCTAGGACTAAAATTAAAATTTACATTCTGTGTAAAACTGTTACCAAATTTAGGATGGAGACATTTTTTATCACCTCTATGAACTGTACTATATGTAACAAAACCTGAATTATCAGGAGAACATTCCTCATGATTAGAAGCATCAGATGATATATCTGCACTGTGAAGTACTGAATTTAAATCTAGGTTAATGGAGATTTCTGCAGGAGAATGGTGTGCAATGTCAGTGTCTTCTATTTCAGTATCTGGAGATAAAAGATGATGTTCCTCTGAGGCATTCCTGCTGTTCTGTCTATCGCCTGGGAATAAAAATATGGATATAAGAATGATTCCTCAAAACTAGTTTATTCTGCAATAAAGGCTATATTGAAATGCCCTCAAGTTAACATCCAATGAGTACAATCAAAATATTTAAGAAACAATTAAAATAATCTTATTGACAGATGTATTAAACTGCACTCTATTTAAAGCTAAAATAGAGTTGAAATGCGTTTTAAATCAGTAAACCATTGTGTACCATAATATTACAGCTGAATACACGTGAAAAAATACTGCAACCTCCTGGCTTGCCACAAAGTGTGCACTAAAAATGAGGTGTAGGGACAGTTATAAATATAGCAATGCATAGCTCTCACCATGTTTGTCTAATGTTTATATTAAGATTTTCACATGATTTAGTAATTCCACCCCTGTGAACCAGATAGTTGTGTACATCGTTTACTGTCTCCAGTACTCAATGTAAGTGTCTACAATATGGCCTCTCTGTTCCTCTTGGTGATTTAGCACAGGCTCCTATGAGATAACACAGGGGTGGCCGGACTTCAGGGACATGGGATCTACTTTTTTTTCCACTTACTGCAAGGTGATCTATCACCCTTTTATTTCTTAATAAAACATACAAATATATATATGTCAAAATATAAAGTCAAATATACAGCTACCATATAGTAAATAAAATATAAAATTAAATACGCAGCTAACATTATAAAACACACATATAAACATGCAGATTATACATATATGTAATGACAATATAAAATAAAAAATGCCACGAATACAAAGAGAGGCAACTAAATTAATTTATGAACTTATCCTTCTCTGCAGCACATCAATGTCTCCCTCACTCTGGTAGTCAAAAATGCCACTGAAAACGTAATTATAGGCTTGTTTGCACCTGCTTACATGCAGACACAAACAGTGTCCGACAGAGAAGTAACTAAAGATTTATGGGCCCAATAGCAACACACATGGTGTCATTTACACACACCTATATCAGCAGCAGCTATTTATATAGCGCCACTAATTCTGCAGTGCTGTACAGAGAACTCACTCACATCAGTCCCTTGGTCAATTTAATAGTAGCCAATTAACCTACTGGTATGTGTCACAATAAATGTGAGACTGTTGTAGTGACAAAAAAACTTGACAAAAACAGAAAAGAGAAACAAGTGTGAGCGGAGTCCTGCGATCTACCTGTGGATGCATCACAATCTACCTTTTGTACACCACTGAGATAGTGTCAGGATCTGCCTGCAAGCTTATGCATTGCATGCTGCTTTGCCTGGCAGCTCCTGCCTTTTGGTCCTTATTATTGTTTTTATATTGGCAGTACCTCTATTCACCAGAGGAGCTGCTATTGTGCCTTACCTGTTTGTATCAAGGGTTAACCTGCTCTGTAATTATCTCTTGCACCTGGGTGTGTCCCTTCTTAAACCTGTCACTCCCAGCATACATTGCTGGTTATTGTTGTTACACTCTGTTGTCTCAAGCTGTTGGTTGTTGCTTCCTGTTGTTACATGCTGCTGTGCTTCCTTTCTGCTGTACTTGTGGTTTACCTGCTACCTGGGATCTCTCCATATCACCGCGTACCTGCATAAGCCATCTACCCGGTATTTATTTCTGCATTTTCCTGTATGCTCATTATTACACCATCAGGTTGTACTTCTAACAATAAACATTGTGTGTTTTCACCTCATTCCTGGCTCCTGAGCTGTATTTTGCTTTTAACCGTGACAGATAGGATCTAATAACCCCATTGGTATTCATCAGAGGTGGAAAATTGCACTCTACTGGGGATCAAGTCGCAAGGTTAAAAAAGAAGTGACCCAAGAGGCTGATAAACAACATAGAATGAAGAGACAGTCGTGGCCAAAAATATTGCTGCCCTTGCATTTTTTTCAGATAACTCACAATTTCTTTTAAACATAAAGTTGGATATGTAGACGCAAGAGGAATGGTTGAGGGCTTTGTAGTTGAGGGTAAGGAGTGTGATTTGGATTCTGAAGTAGACATAGTATCAGTGTAGAGGCTGGAAGAGTGTGATGACAGAGGTAGAGCGTCTATAAAGGAAAATGAGTTGGGCATCAGATGTCAGACTGAAGTAGGGAGAGATGGGTAGAAGAAAGGACAGAGAAGGTTACAGTAATCAAAGTGGGAGATAATGAGGAATGTATTAGAGTTTTAGTTGCATTAAGACTGAGAAAGGGCCTGATTCTGGAGATGTTATGAAGAGAAAGCAGCAGGACTGGGAACGAGACTGAATGTGGGGGGTGAAGGAGGAGTTTCACACCCGGGCAGCAGACTTGAGGGATAATGTGGTACAGAAAGGGAGGGGGGGTGAGAGGAACTTGGAGGAAAACTGATTTCTGTCTTAGACATGTTCAGCTTAAGAAAGCGCTGGATATCCAAGAGGAAATGGCTGATAGACAACAGGAGACATGAGAAAGGAGGGACGGGGAAAGGTGGATTTGGATGTCATCGGCATAGAGGTGATATTGGAGGTCAAGAGCATGGATAAGATCACAGAGGAAAGTTGAAGCGCAGAGAGAAAAGAGCAGGGGCCAAGAACGGAGCCTTGTAAGATGCCGACTGGTAGGGAGAGAGGAGGTGGGGGTAGAGACAGAAGGATTGGTTGGTGAGGTAGGAGGTCAACCATGCGCTGGCAGTGTTGCGGATACAGTTGGAATGGAGTGTTTGCAAGAGGAGAGGGTGATTAATGGTTTTGAATGACGCAGAGAGGTCTACAAGGATGAAGGAGGGAGAAATGATATTTAGATTTGGTAGAGAGGAGGTTATTAGTGAAATGGTGATGGCAGTTTAGGTGGAGTGGAGGACTCAAAAGTCAGTTTGAAGCAGATCTAGGAGAGAGTGGGAGGTGAGGAAGCTGGTGAGGCAATTGTAGACAACCCACTCAAGAAACTTGGAGGTGAAAGGGAGGAGAGAGATGGGGTGTTAGTTATAGAGAGAGAGGCAGAGATGAGAGAGGGGATTGACTCTGGGAGGAGACCAGGTCATGTTTGAAAGAAGAGGTGAAGGTAGAAGAGACAAATAGGATGACGTGGGAGCAGGAAACAGGAGATAAGAGTGAAGACTTTGTCAACAGAGGAAGGTAAGGTGGGCAGGCCAGAGGGGAAGATGTTGGGAGTGGGAAGAGAAGGGCTGAAGGGAGGAGATGTCACAGCGAATGGATTCTCTTTTGAAGGAAAAATATATGGCAAAGTCAAGTGAAGGGAGTGGGAGATGGGGAAGCAGAGGAAGGTGTTGAAGGTGATGGCATGAGATAAGACATACATTTTTAAGGTGAAGTTTATAGTACATTTTGAATACATAGCCATAAACCGACAACATATAGTCTTTAATACTGTGTGAAGCCCGTGACCTTATAAAATGTATTCATTGTTTGAGTTATTGCATATTTTAGACATGTTAATTGTAGTACTTCTGCCATCTACTGTCGAAGGTTATAACTTCATTTCTTTGTAAAGAGAAACAATGACTTGGAATTTAAGGTGTAGCTATTGTGTTAAAATGAGCCATCAATACAGTTTAGAATCTCAGAAGAGGAACATAACCATATGCTGTTGTGAGGATCTGTCGTAATGCTAACTACAGACCACAGGAGGCAGTGCACTGTTAACAATGACAACTGCAACATATGAAGATCCACTGCAATACCAGCAACAAACGACAAGTGCACCATCAATACCTCACTTGAATGAAGCCTTTATATGCAAGTTTATTTCTCTGCTGGTGCTTCAAAGAGTCTAGTTTTGTTTGCCTGTTTATAGAATTTAGCTTCGTCCATTATGATTCTGCCTTCTCCAACCCATCTCACGACCTGTCCTCTCCGGACTAACCGGCTTAACTGGTTGTGGGGTTTCTCTGATAACTACTCCAGCCAAGTGATTCTCTCCTGGGAGTAGCCAACACTGATAGTTGTGTTGTACAACAGGGTTAAAAAGAGCCTCAGCAGCAAAGGTTAAGTAAGGATTTAATTAATGATTAATGTCTTCCAATAGTGTCCAATTTTAGGACATACCCAACAGATATGGAACAATGTATTTCTAGTGCATTCACATCTCCAACAGTGCATGAGGCAGAGGGAACAATTTGTGTGGTAGCTGTTACGAGCCACGACTTTACTACGAGCCGCCGCGGCTCGCTTGTGATTACTGCCCCTCGTCCCGGCTGTCATCATGACGACTGGGGCGTCACTTCCACCTCAACCCGGACATTGCCAAGGCAACGGCCGGGACGTCTTCTCAGTCCCCGATGCATCCCCGATAGGTACACACAGTCGGGTGCGTGTTTTATAATTATTTTATTAAGCGCTGCGACCCGTCAAGCTGTTACTCGTCTGCATGCGCAGTTTGTTTCTTGTGTAAGCTGGGTCCCATTATCTCGTTTGTGGAGCTTGCTCCTCATTGGCCTCTATCAGTATTTAAAGGCAGGGAAGGCTTAGCCTCCCTGCCGGTTATAGCGTTCAGTTCCCTGACTGCTGACCTGCTTCAGTACTTTGTGACTGTGCTCCTGGATAGACCCTTCTGTGTATGACCTTTAGCTTGTTTATTGGACCGTAATTCTTTGCTGGTGACTCTGACTTCTGCCTGTGACTCGGATATCCTGTCTTTCTGCCGGACCTGACCCTTTGCCTGGACCTCACCTCGCTATGACCTCGGCCTGTTTCTGACTTCATTTACCTCCTGCTGTCATCCCCTTGTCCGCTCTACAGTTATAACCATAATCTTGTACTATGCAGAGTAAGACCTGGAGGCATCTGAGTACCTGTGAGTGCAATAAGCTCTATGGGAAAGGTGGCTGCTAAAGGCGAAGACCTCTACTACCTGGTTTACAAGCTTATGATAATAGCCATTATCCCTGACAGTAGCATTGGAATGTGGAGCCATCTGGATAGAAGCTTGTACCCTGCCTCTTACCTCTGATTACTGATCGAGACCTTAATATTAATAAGAACAGCTCTTATTTTTTACCTCAAAAACTTGTTCTCATTTTCTAATAAAATACACAAACTTATGGTTGTGCTGATATCCTGAAATACTCAAGATATCCTCCTCCGTGTCCTATGGATTATCGCTAGACAACGCCAAGGTCACTAGTAAGAAAGCATTTGAAGAGGAGTATAGTGTGGGTTTCTCTGTATCCGCTCGATCTGCTTAGGAGAAGTCCCCACTTCCTGGGGTTTTAGAAGAACTCGCCAATATTCCCCTGAGCAGGATCATTTTTCTGGGCAGTAAAATTGTAGTTTACTATTACCAGCAGTAACCATGATCTCAAAAAACCCTGTTAATTGCGCTGTAGTATCAAGATAGATATATTAACTCAAGCAAACTGTATCCTGGAAGCTGCTCATCAAACCACACTGACATAATGCATGGTTTTACATACAATTATACAAGTATTTGTAGTGCTAGTATATAGCTTGTCTCAGGCAAAATCAGAAGTATGCAAATCATTGGTTATAAAAGGTATGTGGTAGGAATAGGAGGATCATGAGTAATGTTACATGGAATCCCTTCCCATTGGTCAGTACATGAATCACTATAATGCGTTAGTGGCAGACTGATGTTCCTTATACGGTTATATGAGAAACACCAGAGAGTGTGGGGAGGAGACTGGTCAGATCTCTCGCCTGGCAGCTCACAATGATATGATGTGGGGAGGAGAGCAGGAGTCTAAAAGGGGCTGATGGATCCTCCACTGGTCACATACTGTACCCTCACTAATTAATACGAACAGTGAAGGATGTATAGAGAATCCTTATTCTGCCACCTTAAAATTATTCAACAAATATTTGCGCCTATAACCCCATCCTGTAGAGAACTCTATGATGTCAGACAAACTGCCTCTGCAGAGATGACTTTCTCACCACTGTCTGCTAGCCTTAATGGTTTTTTTGTATTCCCTTTGGCACCTCATGATGGACATCGGTTTTGGACTTCCTTTTGCCATTTAATTACAACCAACTAGATATTCCTTTTCCAAACATCCTGAAACCATCAGATGAGAACCTCTAGTTCCTGATTATAAATTCTGGTTGTCTGTTATTATGTCGTTTATTTGTCGTTTATATCCTTAACAAAAAGTTTTCGTATTATATCTCTACATATATCAACCCCTCCTTTTTTCCCCCATCCCCCCTTCCAACATAGTTCCTTTTCTTCCCCTCCCTTCCTCCCCCTCCTTTTTTTCCCCATCCCCCCCTTCTAACATAGTTCCTTTTCTTCCCCTCCCTTCCTCCCCTCTCCCTCCTTTTTTTCCCCATCCCCCCCTTCCAACATAGTTCCTTTTCTTCCCCTCCCTTCCTCCCCTCTCCCCTTCTCCCACTGCACAACCTTTTTTGCAGCTGGATAAATACCTGTTGTAAATATCTAAATTGCCAATTACCACATCCAGTCTATTCGGCGGGGCCACCGGCCCAGCTAACATATGTAGATGCTGCCTTTCCAGCCCCCATGCTCCCTATACGACTGTTGTGTAGTTTTACAATATTTATATGTGTTAAGTCTGGATCCCTCCGTTAAAGGGTTATTGCCCAACTGGACTTCTCTCTTTCTTTTTTCTTCCTCTCTCTCTCTTCTTTCTTTTCTTGTGGCTTCCTCTCCCCCCCCCCCTCTCTTCTCCCTTCTTTCCAAGCACCTCTGGACTAATCCTTTCCATTTTTACAGTATGTTCTTTTTAACAGCGATCATCTCTCCTCAACCTCCAGGGGCGCATGCAGGGGTGGTTTCTGGTTCTCCAGAAACCCCTCACCTCCGCGAACGAACGGGCAAAAAAACAGCATGTGAATTTGGGCATCCTGCCAGTCTATTAGGTCTTGCGGTACCGGGAGTCTTGGAGACCTATCATTAATAGAAACAGCTTCAAGGATGATGCTATGTTAAACTTTGCACAAGGAAAATATCTGTGGTTTTGTTTTGTTAATGTGACTTACAGTGACCCTATGTGTAATGATCCTGGTAATGAACTACAGCTCCGTTGCATGCGTTCCCTTATCACCAGCAATAAATAGTATCTGTTTCTCCGCTTTGACATGGCGGTGACTTGCTGTGAGCCAGATGCTGGATCGCACAGAATCTACAAATCATCCATGTGTAAAACAGGGCTGCGGATCGAACCCCTGGCTTCCCAGATTAGATCCAATCCCAACATTCAGGGGGTGCAGGTGGGTAACATCAACTCCAAAATTTCTCTTTTTGCGGATGACGTCCTCCTCTCTCTATCCCAACCAGCAATCTCCCTCCCCAATCTCTATGAAATTCTTCAAGCCTATGGGACCACCTCTGGTTATAAAATAAACTATGCAAAATCAGAAGCCATGCTGCTGCATGTCTCCCCTCGGTAAAAGGAACTCCTCCAGACAACCTTCAATTTTAAGTGCCAAAAAAGAAAGATCAAATATTTGGGAGTTTTCCTCACCTCACGCTATGACCTCCTCTTTCCTGAAAACTTCCCTCCCCTTTTCGCTAAGATGCTCTCTGACCTGACCTCCTGGAAACGCCTCATTATCTCCTGGCTGGGCAGGATCATAGCAGTCAAAATGTCTATTATACCAAAATGGTTATACCTCTTTCAAACACTCCCGGTCGCAGTTCCTGCCTCCTTCCTTTCTAACATACAAAAATCCCTCATCCGTTTTGTTTGGAATCATAGACCCCCACGGATCTCAGCCAGCATTCTCAAAAGGCCAATCTCTTCTGGCGGCAGAGGTCTTCCCGATATTAAACTATATTACCTGGCCTCCCACTTTTCACAAATTGTTACCTCATATACCCCCCCAGGCTCCACTTCCTGGCTCGATATAGAATCGGCTTATACTACCTTGCCCTATCTTACACCGTTATGGGGTCTCTCCCCTGCACATCGTCCTCCTGCATCTAAAATGCTCCCTACTATCAAGTTTGACATCAAGCTATGGGATTTTTACTCCTTTAAACTGAAGCTTACTACACAACTATCCCCCTTAACCCCCATTTGGCACAATCCTGTATTCCCTCCTGGACTCTCCGCCGCGAGAGCTCGTCTTTGGAATAAAGCTGGCCTTAAATTCCCGATAGACTTCTCCAAAGCAAACCACTGGCTCCCACTGGCAGAACTCCAGCGTCACTCCCCATCCCGCATACTTAGTCCGTTTGAGTTTTTCCAAATTAGTCATTTTTTGCGGTCCCTGCCACCTACTTATGTTTTGCGAGATTTAACCCCCTTTGAAGATCTTTGTAAAAATCACTGTAGGGACAGAGGCTTGATATCCCAACTTTATGGTATATTTATTGCTGCTGTCCTTCCTACTCCGAGGGCACATGAGGCTGATTGGGAAAAGGATCTAGGCCCCCCTCCGGACGATGAAGCATGGGATGACATGAGACTGGGGATAGCTAAAAGCTCCATATCCACCAAACTTAAAGAAACCTCTTATAAAATCTATTACCGTTGGTATTATACCCCTACTCGAATCCACAGCATGTTTCCCTCTTCTTCACCTTATTGTTGGAGGGGTTGTGGCCACAGGGGAACTATGCTCCATATATGGTGGACCTGCCCAATTATCTCCTCCTTCTGGGATGTGGTTTGTGGCATTCTAAACTCTCTATTTGAGGCTCCCGTTTCAAAGGACCCCTGGGTGTTTCTACTATGCTATCCTCCTCCAGAGCTTGACAAATTTTCCAAAAAAACTAGCTTCACATATACTGACAGCGGCTAAATCCCTTATCGCGCTAAACTGGAAAAAAACGTCCCCTCCCTCTCTAACAGCCCTTAAAAAACAAATCTGGCATGTCGCAGCCAGGGAACAGATTACCTATTACCTCCATGATAGAGGCCATGTTTTTAACCAGGTTTGGGCTCCTTGGCAATTTGTGGAAAGCTCGCGTCCCCCTAACAATTAGCCCCGTGATAAGGACCCATGTGGGGTAAGTCCGGCTCCCTTATACGCTTTGCCCCCTTATCTTCTTAAATCGTCTACACACTCTCCACCCCCTGAGCTCTTTCATATACCTGCTTTGTGGTCTCCCCCCCCCCTCCTCTCTGACTCCCTTCCCCCCACTCCCACATTTCAAACTTTCACTACAGTTATATACAATTTGATACCGCATATAAAATTGTAAAAATGGTTGTCTCATTATAAGCTTCTATGTACATGTTGATTCAATTGTTCTGACTGTTTTTGTACGTCTGTTCAATAATAACAGTCTTATTCCCTGTATTTGCTTATATGACCAACCAAAATAAAGAATTTAAAAAAAAAAACAGGGCTGCGGAGAACTAAACACCCTTCCGGCTGGGTCTCAGACATTACATCGCTGTCTGGCCTGGAGAACGGTGAGGGCTCGCTTATATGGCAAAATAAATAAATAAATATATATATATATATATATATATATATATATATATATATATATAGTGGCAAGAGCCCGCTACTGCAGAAGCACACGCAAACAACTTCTTCCTTTTTATGTGGCTTTATTGTCAGGATGATAAATGTTTTGACACCGTATACTTTCACAGCAATTATGGAGACCCTAAACGCTTGCTATACATAGACCAGCTCTCTCTCAAGACCAGCCAGCTACCTCAGCGTTGGTCTCCCTGAGCAAATGGCACAAACAAGCTTTTATACATATTACTCCTCCCCCAGCCTTAGCTTGATGGACAGGTGACACACCCACCTTCTCTTTAAGAGAAAACGCCCATCACTGGCTCTGTTTCAACTAACAGACACACCCTGTCTGTTTGCTGAGAGGAAGCAGCTTTTAAATCATGTAAGATAACCAACTTTAAACTACACATAAGTCTTTACTTGGTTTAACCTGAATCTAGGTGCATAACTGCGCCAATGTCTTACTTTGCTTGTATGTTTTCTTTGCATATTGTCAGATAAATGCCTCCCTTTGTCACTATATATATATATATATATATATATATATATATATATATATATATATATATATATATATATACACACACACACACACACACACACACACACACTATATATATATATATATATATATATATGTACACACATACATACACACAGCTCGGTACATAGGTCTCAGATACTGCCCACAAGAAGCAATCTTGTATAGTGTTTGAGATGCAGAGCTGTGTGATTATATATCTATAATATAAATGTCTAGTGGCGTGTGTTAGTCTGTCTGTGTGTGTGTGTGTGGAAAAAAGAAAACCAAGCTGCAGTGCCACCTGCTGGGCGGAGTTATACACTGACCTACCAAATTCTTAGTGTGTGTGGGGAAAAAAATTCAGAAAGGGCTGAAATTTGGTATACTAAGATGTTTTTAATTTGTTAATTTAATCTAATTGTTAAAAGTGTTTATAAAGATTTAAAAAAAAATATATATATATTTCTTGAAGGAGAAGTGACAGTTGGGAGTGGTTGGTGGTTGCCGGGGGTGACAGTGGGGAGTGGTTGGTGGTTGCCGGGGGTGACAGTGGGGAGTGGTTGGTGGTTGAGGCCTGGGCTATGGCCCAAATGCATGACAAGAACCTTTTTAACACCTTAAGTAGCTTGATTTGACTAGAATGCATGAGTATCATGCACGGGTTAACTTATATATATATATATATATATCACACAGCTGTGCATCTCAACCCTGCAGGCTCACCAGAAATGTCCAGTATCTGGCTTCAGCATGTAACCCAACAACTAATATATATATATATATATATATATATATATATATATATAATATATAATATATATAAGCCTAGCGGCGTGTGTTACTCCGTGTGTGGAAAAAAAAACCCAAGCTGCAGCGCCACCTGCTGGGCGGAGTTATGTGGATAAAACTATTTTCTCAGAAAGGACTCATCCAATTAGAATAGTCAAGTCAGTTAACTTCCATCATCCCCCCTTCCCCCCATGGGAGGGGTAGTAAAGGCTAAATTTACGAGTTGAGGGCTCAAACTCATTTTCGTGAGGTAATTTTACCTCATGAACACACATTAAAAAGAGCGTAACGCTCTTCCCCTGAGGAGGCCTGAGCTAGGCCCAAATGCATGACAAGAACCTTTTTAAGACCTTAAGTAGCTTGATTTGACTAGAATGCATGAGTATCATGCACGGGTTAACCTGTGTGTGTATATATATATATATATATATATATATATATATATATAAAATTTCCTTCCAACTATTTGGAATCCCCCCCCCTTTAAAAATCCTGCATTTGCCCCTGACCTCCATGGCCTTGAAACTCCTCTCAATCGACGTTAACAGCCTCAAATCTCCTCACAAGCGCACAATATTCCTGGGAGCCTGCAGAAGAGAGAATGCGGACATAGTCTTCCTCCAGGAGACCCATCTTACAGGTACCCATATACAACTTCAGGGTAAACAGTTCTCCCAGACCTTCTTTGCCCCAGCTAACTGTAAGAAACAAGGGGAGGGGGGGGGGTAGCTTTACTTATACATAACAAGGTCCCCTTTCAACACTCCTCCACCTACTCTGACCCAGAGGGTCGCTTTATACTAATCATGGGCATACTCGTACACTTCGCTTCTACCCAGTCACACTGGCATCGATTTATGCTCCAAGTCAGGGTTAATTCTTCTCTACACTGTTCCGACACACTGAGCGACTGGCCCAGGATATTAGGCGGCGATTTTAATGTTGTCTTTGACCCGCAACTTGATAAATCCTCCCTCTCCCCTCGTGAGGCTCTCACTTCTCTTTCCAAAGACTCCTCCGCCTTGTCGCAACAGCACTCCCTACATGACACCTAGCGCCTCAAAAATACCACTGCAGGAGTCTACCCCCATTACTCAGCTTCCCATTAGATATACTCCCACATTAACATGATCCATGTATCTCATTCCCTGATACCCTTAACCACTCAAGCAGGCATCACTCCATTCTCATGGACTGAGCATGCGGGAGTATACATCCGTTTCGATTAGCTACGCCAATATCCATGCTCCTTTCGGTGGCGACTGGACAATTCGCTGTTGTTAAATACTTCTACCTTCCCTGACATCAAAACAGCAATCTCTGAATACTTCCAAGAGAACATTTCACAGGAGGTAGCTCCGGGTATTATCTGGAAAGCTCACAAAGCCACCATCTGTGGTTGATTCATTAGTGCCGCCTCTCAAGCAAAACGGATGGCCGCTCTAGAGGTCTCCTCCTCAGAGCAACGTATCCCCACTCTTCAGACACAACACAAGCTGGTTCCCGACTCCTCCTTGCTATCTCAAATTGACTCTCTGAAGTGCCAGCTTGATACCCTCTTGTCTCAAAGAGCAGCCTCCCTTTTACAGAAACTTCAACAACACTTTTATAATAGCGCAGAGAGGATGGACACTTTACTTGCCCGGAAGCTTCGCCAGAAGCGTACCCGAGGCTTTATTGATAAACTCCAATAGAGAGCTTCTCATTCGGTAACATACGATCCTCTAGACATTGTCAATGAATTTAGAGACTTTTATGCCTCCTTATGTAATCTTCCTGACTCTCAGCCCCGGGAGGACCTTCTGTCAGATACTCTGGAGTCATACCTAGCTAACACCCCTCTCCCACACGTCTCCCAGTCCCAGCTCTCTTGCTTGAATGAGGACATCACTGCGGACGAAGTAAAAGTTGCGATTAAATCTCTCAAGCCCTCCTCAGCTCCAGGCCCGGATGGCTTCTCGGCACATTAGTATAAAAAGTTTGCCTCGGACCTTGTTCCACACCGAACAACCTTTTATAACCAAATTCTTGAGGGGGTATCCTATGATCCCACCACTACTCTTGCCAACATTGCGGTAATTCTTAAACATGGAAAGGATCGCCTACACTGTACAGGCTATAGGCCTATCTCCCTTCTCAATGTAGACCTAAAACTCTATGCTAAATTCCTGGCCACTAGGCTCAATCCTCTACTTCCAGTCCTGATCCATCCGGACCAAATTGGCTTCAATCCAGGGAAACAGGCCCCTGACAATACCAGATGGACCATCGATCTTATCCACACTATTCACGACGGCAAGCTGCCCTCTTTAATAATGGCCTTAGACGCAGTGAAGGCGTTTGACCACATCTCTTTTGGCCATTCATGCGTAGTGTGCTTGGGTTGATGGGCTTCTCTGGTAGGTTTCTAACAGGTATTTCAGCTCTCTACCGAGAGCAGATAGAATCCGCTCTAACCAATCCTACTCAGGAATTAAGGTTGGTTCCATGGAAAATAAGATTGCTTTATATGCAGATGATGTCATTATTATATCCTATCCTGTCTCCTCTCTTCCCGCTCTCCTCTTTGAGCTAAACACATATGTAAAATTTTCGAGCAATAGGATCAACCCTGCCAAAACTGAGACATTAGACTTTTACATCCCTCCGGCAGACAAAATAATTCTAGATCATGCATTCCCATTTACCTGGCACCACCATGAAAAAAAATCTCTCCCACCTCTTCCAAGCTAACTTTCCCCACACTATCTCGAATAAAAGCAGATTTGAACATTTGGTCACATCAGTTTATCTCCTGGATAGGCCGCATTAATGCTGTTGAAATTAATATACTTCCTAGACTATTATACCTTTTCCAAACCCTTCCCATTCGCATTCCTCCTTATGTATTTAAATTTCTTCAACACGAGACGTCCAAATTTATTTGGGCAGGCAGACATCCACGTATAAGACTTAGAGTTCTCCAGAGGTCCTCGAGAGGTGGAGGCCTAGGTATCCCAAACTTCAAAAGGTACTCCCTTTCGGCCCAACTCGCTCAATGTGTCCTATGGAACTGTCTGCTAGGGTCTGGGTAACCCTAGATGCCGAGGGTCTGGGAATGCTCACACCTGCTTCTCTTCTGTGGCTCCCAAGGGTGCGTTGTCCCAAAAAAGCCCTGACTCATCCCAGTTTCCCTCTCCCTGGCTATTTGGGACACATCTTCTAGGCTGCATGGTACCTTCACACACCCCTCCCCATAAGTCCCCCTTTTCAACTCTCCAGAGTTCCCTCCAGGCCTGCTTCACTCCTCGTTCTCTCCCTGGCATACTCAAGAGATATGGTTCTTAAATGACATCACCTGCAATGCATCATTCCCCCAATTTGCCGACATTCAAGCGAAATTTGGTCTGCATACACAGAAGTTTTATCAATACTTACAAGTCTGCAACCTTCACTCTACCATCAAATCTCACCTTCTTTCTCGCCCACTCACTACCATCGAGGCATGGTGTCTACGCCGAGCATCAACGTCAGGTCTCATCTCCACTATCTATTCCGAATTGTCCTCCCCTTCTGTTCCTCCTTGTGACCCTCATGAGGGAGCATGGGAGCGGGATCTCGGCTACCCAATTGACGACCAGGAATGGTCGGAAATACGGGACAATGCCGCCTCTAGTTCAATTTGTGTTTGAATAAAAGAAAACATTTATAAACTTCTCTATCGATGGTATTACGTCCCTACACGCCTCCATGAGATTTTACCCGATTCCTCCGAAAGATGTTATCGTTTGTGCTCTGGCGTAGGCTCATTCCTACACATATGTGGGATTGCCCAAAATTGATCCCCTTCTGGCATGAGCTTAAATCCCTGATAGAAACTGTGATTCAAATTTCCCTTCCCCTTGATCCAAATTTTTTCCTTCTTCCCCATGGGTTTCCCTCGGCCACTAGACACCAAAATAAATTTCTTATTATTTCTGCTGCCACATGTCAAATCGCCATTGAATGTAGACAGTCTGGTCCCCCTACCCTCATCGCTGTGACTTATAGGATCTGGCATACCCACCGCATGGAGTACATGACCAGCATTTTACGTAACCCCTCCAAAACCTTTAACAAAGTTTAGAATCCATGGATGTCCTACCTCCAGTACCACTCCCCCTGTGCTTAGGTCACACCCTCCTCCCACTCTCCATCTATGCTTTCTACCCCCCTAACCCTGGGGTGGTCTCTGCCCCACCACACTTCTACCTACCTCTTTCATTTCCTATCTCTCTATTTGTCTCTCTTTCTCTTCTTTTCTGTCTCCTGCTCTGTTTCTTTCTTAATAGAAATAAAAAATTCTTCCTTTTTCCATATTTTGAATAGAATCTGATGTTCTCTCTAGCATACGGCGTGTTCTTTAACTGTTGCACTCTCCATTATGTAAAATGTACTTGACTCTCACTGTGTATGTTACCTGACCGTCAATGAACGTTTAAGAAAAACAAAAACAAAAAAAAACCTACACTTTTTGGTGCATGCAATATTATATCTATGTGATGCACCACAAGAGAGATATTCTATATATAGAATTCATTACTAAAAGTGTGTTGGACAACATACAACTGATTAGCTTACTCACACACTTGTTTCAGTGGCATTATAAGGAATGGGGGGCTGAGTTAAAAAAAAATGTTTGAAAAAGGTCTAACAAAGATTGTCAGTTCTCAGGTTAATTTTCTACTGCTGAATTGTTCAAACTTTTTTGCCTTCTCCAGGCAGCAGAAGTGAGTGTGCTATGACAGTTTCTGTTTTTATTCCCGTTTTATTTTATGAAAACTATTTTACATTTATATTTTGTATGTCATTTTGTTATGCTTTTTGCATGATTAAATTCCATTTAATAATGTTCAAAAAAAAAAAAAAAAAGAAACTAGAGGAGGAAAGAAACACCATCATCTTTGAAAAAAAGAACCTTACACGGTTAACAAGAACAACAAAACACCACAGGCCTGATTCATTAAGGGAAAAAATGAGTAACTTTGAACCTTGGCAAAACCATGTTGCAATGAAAGGGGTGCAAATGAGTTTATTATTTTGCATATAAGGAAAATACTGGCTGTTTTTTCATGTAGGACACAAATACTTGATAGCTTTATTTTTACACTGACATTAAAAGGTTGATCTAGCATATGCACTAGCCCAATTATAAATCTATCCTCACTTTTTAAATTTACCTCCCCCTCAAATACAACATGGTTTTGCCAAGGTTCAAAGTTACTCTTTTTTTTTGTTTTACTTTCCTTAATGAATCAGGTCCCATGAGCGTAATCAGGGCACATGCTTAGGGTCCCAATGGATTCAGAGAAAAGGATGTAATATACGCATAAAAATAAAAAAAATGTATCCACCCAAAGCTAAAAGAGTTGCGGAGTGCAGCACCTGCTGACCAAAACTGTAGAGCCACAAAACATTGAACCTGTAATATTTTGTAAAAGTATGAACTAAAAGCCATATGCCTGCCTGACATAGTTGCTCCTTCAAGTTATCATGTCGGGCCACCCATGAAGCACTCACTGATCTGGTAGAATGTGCCTTTGCATTGTAACTAACAGGTTTCCCCACTAAAATGTAAGCTTCTCAAATCAGCTAGAATTTCATCACAGCCGAGGCCTAGTGGGTAGACTGCTCACGATGACGACCGTTTGTCTGATAGCTTGGTTGACATTTTCTTTGCAGACCAAACCCATTTTCTTCTAGAATGTCCTCTGTGAGGAGCAGTGAACTGGCGTCTCTGAGACTCTTTCCCTTACTATTTGCAAAAACTGAACGAAAACGAGAACCTTATGCTTTTGGTAGACTTGGCAGGAAGTAACTCTACTCACCAGTCGCCTAAGTAATGATCTTATCCAATTCAGAACTGCCCAGAGGCGGCGTGAAGAACTACCACTCCCCAACCTTGAAGACTGGCATCCGTGATGACTATTGTCCAGGACCACGGGGCAAATGACCAGTCCACCATCAAGTGATCTGCCACCAACCGAGAAGCACATTCTGGGAGACAACCGGAGCATCTGAGAGGTCAGCTGAAGATGGGATCCCAACCAGTTAAACAAGAACCACTAAACCATGCGAGAGGGGAACCGTATGGAAGCATTTTGAATGTGGAGACTATCTTACCCACTAGTTTCATGCATAGTAAGATGGAAGGCCGTCTTGCTTTGAAAACCATTTTCACCTTGACCTGAAGAAAGCGCACCATGTTGATTGGTAGAAACACCTTCTGCAGTCTGGTGTCCAGTATAAGGCCGAGGAAAACTTTCCTCTGACGGAACCAACTGAGATTTTTGTAAACTTAGGTTCCAGCACTTGATTTGTCGGTGTAAGTTAGAGCCGAAGGTCTGATCTGAGTCCGCCTTTATTAGCAAATCATCCAGGTATGGGATGATGCAGGCTCCCAGGGTATGCAACCATGCTGCCATTACTGCCATTATCTTTGTAAAGACTTATGGTGCCTTAGAAAGGTCGAACGGAAGCACCCTGAATTGAAAGTGAGAGGCCCCCCACTACAAATCTGTAATAGGGCAAATGCAGCCGTCTGGCTTGGGAACCAGGAAAAGGTTTGAATGGAAACCTCTACCCCTCAGGGACCTGGCAGATAACTCCGCTGTAAGAAGCGAAGTAATCAACTAGCCTGACAGTCAGACACAGTATACTGGTGATCAGTACCTGCAGATAGAGAGCAGCCTGACAGTCAGACACAGTATACTGGTGATCAGTACCTGCAGATAGAGAGCAGCCTGACAGTCAGACACAGTATACTGGTGACCAGTACCTGCAGATAGAGAGCAACCTGACAGTCAGACACAGTATACTGGTGATCAGTACCTGCAGATAGAGAGCAGCCTGACAGTCAGACACAGTATACTGGTGACCAGTACCTGCAGATAGAGAGCAACCTGACAGTCAGACACAGTATACTGGTGATCAGTACCTGCAGATAGAGAGCAGCCTGACAGTCAGACACAGTACACTGGTGATCAGTACCTGCAGATAGAGAGCAACCTGACAGTCAGACACAGTATACTGGTGATCAGTACCTGCAGATAGAGAGCAGCCTGACAGTCAGACACAGTATACTGGTGATCAGTACCTGCAGATAGAGAGCAGCCTGACAGTCAGACACAGTATACTGGTGATCAGTACCTGCAGATAGAGAGCAGCCTGACCGTCAGACACAGTATACTGGTGATCAGTACCTGCAGATAGAGAGCAACCTGACCGTCAGACACAGTATACTGGTGATCAGTACCTGCAGATAGAGAGCAGCCTGACAGTCAGACACAGTATACTGGTGATCAGTACCTGCAGCTAGAGAGCAGCCTGACAGTCAGACACAGTATACTGGTGACCAGTACCTGCAGATAGAGAGCAACCTGACAGTCAGACACAGTATACTGGTGATCAGTACCTGCAGATAGAGAGCAGCCTGACAGTCAGACACAGTATACTGGTGATCAGTACCTGCAGCTAGAGAGCAGCCTGACAGTCAGACACAGTATACTGGTGACCAGTACCTGCAGATAGAGAGCAGCCTGACCGTCAGACACAGTATACTGGTGATCAGTACCTGCAGATAGAGAGCAGCCTGACAGTCAGACACAGTATACTGGTGATCAGTACCTGCAGATAGAGAGCAGCCTGACAGTCAGACACAGTATACTGGTGACCAGTACCTGCAGATAGAGAGCAGCCTGACAGTCAGACACAGTATACTGGTGATCAGTACCTGCAGATAGAGAGCAGCCTGACAGTCAGACACAGTATACTGGTGATCAGTACCTGCAGATAGAGAGCAACCTGACAGTCAGACACAGTATACTGGTGATCAGTACCTGCAGATAGAGAGCAGCCTGACAGTCAGACACAGTATACTGGTGATCAGTACCTGCAGATAGAGAGCAGCCTGACAGTCAGACACAGTATACTGGTGATCAGTACCTGCAGATAAAGAGCAGCCTGACAGTCACACACAGTATACTGGTGATCAAGTCTGTCTTTGGGGATCAGTTTCCCTTAGGAAACTATGGATGTAAGGGCTGTGTAGCTAAAACACAGCACACAATACAAATCACTAATAAATGAATCAAACAAAATAAAATAAAACCTACAGAAATAGCTGAATAGCTAAAATTAAGCCCAACTCCTATCAGCACTTAAGGGAACACTGTGAGCTACAGGGGTTGCAGAGGGGATGAGCTTCTGTCAACAGTTACATTAACAACTTAATTAATTATTTAAGTGCCAACTCCTGAGTCCCCTCATACAGCTCATGGTAACAGTGTCCCCCAGATTGGATGAAAGAGAAATAGCATTTTTCTGTATTTAGTGTTTATTACTCACCTGTGCTGATATTTGTAGGGATTTCCTCTTCCTCCTCCATCACATACGTCTCTTTTTCTTCCTTTATATCTTCTCCTTTAATATCAATCAAGGTAACAACCTAAATAATCAAAAAACACATTTAGTAATAGTCGGATTTAATATATTGAGAGTGTATAATGTATTGATCAGTGTATAAGATCACACAGATTCTGTACAGATTATATACTGTAGAGACACTTTGGTATTTGGAGACCCTGAATTCTATTTACCTGATAATCCTGCAGGATATTGTGATTTTCCTCTGTACGATCCTGTGAATAAAGAGGACGCAGACAGCTCTCTCCTGTATTTCTATTACTGGATCCATCTATAGGAAACAAACACAAAAAAATAAAGCTGTCTAATCCAAGATAATTAAAGCAAGTGTCTGGTTATGGTGTTATGTACATTTTGCAAAATGTAATGTTCACAAATGAGCTGTAGAATGTGAATACAATGTTTATGTAATATGTGATTGTCAGACGATGTGTATCTGGGTTGCCATTATAACTGCTCTCTCTTTTACAATAAACAAAGGTCTCCTCTTACCCAGTGATGTGAGGGTCTGGTGATTCTCCATCATGACATCCTTGTACAGACCCCTGTGTCCTTCTAAATACTCCCACTCCTCCATGGAGAAATAGACAGTGACATCCTCACACCTTATAGGTACCTGACACACACAATGATACAGTCATCACCCAGACACATCCCCTGGTGTTACTGTATAATGTCCCATTCCCAGCAGTCACCTCTCCAGTCAGCAGCTGAATGATCTTGTTGGTGAGTTCTAGAATCCTCTGGTCATTGTTTCTCTCATGTATCAGTGAGTGAGGTGGAGGCACCGTGATGGGGCTCTGGGTCCTGCTCAATCCTCCTGACACACAGGGACGGCTGCTGGGTGTCACATGATCTCCAGATGTCGTCTTCACTACTGTATAATCCTAGGTTTTGTGGGAGACATCAGTACAATGATAAAGGAAAACTCCACCTACATATCCTATCTCTATCCTATATACAGTGTCTAGTATAATGTATATAGCACAGCTCTCCTGTAGCTCCCGCCACCTTCTGTGGGGTCCAGTCATAGACAGAGGACTCAGAATGACCGGCCCACCAAAGATGGGGCTCTGGGTTCTGCTCAATCCTCCTGACACACAGGGACGGCTACTGGATGTAACAAGCTCTCCGGATGTTTCCTTCACAATTGTGTAATACTGTGAACGAGATTTATTAAATGCTACCTTATGAACATTACATAATTATATACACATTTCATGTCATTATAGTGTTATATAGTCTGTTAAACCAGAAGAAGGGGAAAAAATTATGAAAGAAAGCCACACACAATGTTTCCTTAAAGCCTAGGTTCCCAAACTGTGCGCCGTGGCTCCTAGGGGTGCCGTGGCCAGGAAGAGAAAAAAAAAACAAACAAACAAAAACTTACCAATCCGGCGGCGCCCAGCATCCTCTCTCCTGCCGCTTGTCATTGAATGTCGGGAGTGATGTCGTCACGCCCGGCATTCAGTGAGAATCGAGGAGAGAGGATGCTGGGCCCTGGGCGCCGCCGGATTGGTAAGTTTTTTTTGTTTGTTTTTCTCTCTTCCTGGCCACGGCGGGATGCAGAGGGGGCAGAGCGAGGGAGCAGAGAGGGCAGAGTGAGGATGCAGAGGGGGCAGAGTGAGGATGAATAGGGGGCAGAGCGTGGATGCAGAGGGGGCAGAGCGAGAGGGCAGAGAGAAGATGCAGAAGAGGCACAGAGTGTGTGAATGCAGAGGGGGCACAGAGTGTGTGAATGCAGAGGGGGCAGAGAGAGTGGGGATGCAGAGGGGGCAGAGTGTGGGGATGCAGAGGGGGCAGAGAGTGTGGGGATGCAGAGGGGGCAGAGAGTGTGGGGATGCAGAGGGGGCACAGAGTGTGTGAATGCAGAGGGGGCAGAGAGTGTGGGGATGCAGAGGGGGCAGAGTGTGGGGATGCAGAGGAGGCACAGAGTGTGGGGATGCAGAGGGGGCACAGAGTGTGGGGATGCAGAGGGGGCACAGAGGGTGTGGATGCAGAGGGGACACAGAGGGTGTGGATGCCGAGGAGGCACAGAGTGTGTGGATGCCGAGGAGGCACAGTGTGTGTGGATGAAGTGGGCACAGAGTGCGTGGAGATGAAGGAGGGCACAGTGTGAGTTAGCTGTAAATTATTCTTTGACAGAAATATAATTGAAAAAAAAATATAAAAATAATATTTTCCCTTGGCTTTATGTGTATTTTTTTTGCATACAACTAAATAAGTATTTCTGTCCTGACCTAAGTACTTATTACATTTATTTGACTATTTATAAAACAGGACTGCTTGGGAATTTATTTTGGAGAGGTGCCTTGAAAAAATTATGGATACTCTAAGGGTGCTGCGAACTGCAAAAGTTTGGGAACCACTGGGTTATAGGAAGGTAACAGTGCTTCAAAGTCAACCTACACCGTGGGCTTTTATTCCAGGTAGAGGAGCATCTAGATTTTGCACATTTTGGCCAATTCGGAGTCATCGGCTAAATTCACAAATTAACAAGAGGTTTATATATTGTTTGATTGGAGAACAAACAAAACAATGAATCTTAATTCAGAGAAAACATCAGGTTAAAGAAAAAAAAAATTAACTAAATCTATAAACTACCATTTTAATATCATTGCCCTATGTAACTATGTTCTACAGGCCTCTGCTGTCATGTACGACAAAAGTGACACTCCCAGAATCCCTCACCTCTCCAGTCAGCAGATAGATGGTGTCCAAGGAGAGATTTAATATTTTCTCAATCATATTCATCTTCAAAGTCCTGAGAGTCTGGTGATTCTCCATCATCACATCCTTGTACAGACCCTTGTGTCCTTCTAAATACTCCCACTCCTCCATGGAGAAATAGACAGTGACATCCTCACACCTTATAGGTACCTGACACACACAATGATACAGTCATCACCCAGACACATCCCCTGGTGTTACTGTATAATGTCCCATTCCCAGCAGTCACCTCTCCAGTCAGCAGCTGAATGATCTTGTTGGTGAGTTCTAGAATCCTCTGGTCATTGTTTCTCTCATGTATCAGTGAGTGAGGTAGAGGCACCGTGATGGTGCTCTGGGTCCTGCTCTGTCCTCCTGACATACAGGGACGGCTGCTGGGTGTCACATGATCCCTCTTCTTCACTACTGTATAATCCTAGATTTTGTGGGAGACATCAATAAAATGTTAAAGGAAAACTCCACCTACATATCCTATATACAATGTCTAGTATAATGAATATAGCACAGCTCTCCTGTAGCTCCCGCCACCTTCTGTGGGGCCCAATCATAGACAGAGGACTCAGAATGACAGGCCCACTAAAGATGGCAGAAGAGGCAAGTGTAATATATACTCTACTACTACAGTGTGGTACCTCACAATTTTGTGGTCGATCCCAAGTGTAAACCTGCGGCCACAAAATTGTGGCCTTATTTGTGTATTAAAATTTAAACGTAGCTCAAAATACAGTATAGATGCTGCCACATTAAAATAGGTTCTTATTTTTTTTCCCTATAGGTTACAACAGGAAAAAGGAAAGTGGATTCCATCTGGATTATCAAGGGTGTAGAAGCTTTTATTGAAATAAAATGACTTTGTAAATTGATATATGATTTTTAGTCTGCCCTAACATATCTTTACACCAAGGCTTAAGTAGCTTCAAAAGATACGTATTCTGGAGATGTGGCCAAAATTAACATCACGCTCCAACTGTGCTGAACTTTCACCAGATGACCCCTGAACCACCTCTTCAAGCAATTTACTTTTTAAATTATTTTTAATTATTTACATTATTTTTATTTTATGTCAGCATCTGCCTGCAGCTTTCTGCATTGCATGTTGCTTTGCATTGACAGCTCCTGCCTCCAGGACCTTGGACTTTGCATTAATGTAATATCTGCAGTGCCTCTGTTCCCAGAGGTGCTGCTATTGTGCCTTCCCTTTTCATCACTAGGGGTTAATCTGTTACACCTATTATCTCCTGCACCTGGGTGTTCCCTAGTTATACCTGCCTCTCTCTTTCCTGTGCTGGTCATTGTTGTTTTGTTGCCTTTCCTTATGGTTTTGTTCTCCTGCTGCTCCTGTGCTGGCGAACCCTCTCATTCTGCTGCTAACACCACTTCTCCGGACCTCTCTCCACTTACCATTCTACCTGCGTCCGCAGTATTCCTTGCAAACAGTATTCAGCCTTATCAGAAATCCCTGTGCAGTTTCAACTATATTTAGTTCATACTATTTATCTGTATTTTCTGTGCAATAAACACCTCATGCTTCATCACATCCCAGTCTCCATAGCTGTGATTTACATTGAAGCGTGACAGTATGACCAGCCCAAAAAACAACTTTGGAGCCGTGTGAAAGATTCTGCTTCAGATTTTATTTCTGGGACTTTTACTGCAATTTGCTTCCATTTGTTTATTTCTGCAAATATGTCTGCATTACCAATTTTTAAACTGCATCTGCTACAGACTCTACAAACGGACATAATTTTGTTACGCTCATAGCTGGTTCAATTTTCTGCTTTACTTACGGACCCATTCAGCAGACTATCAGATTTTGTCTCTTCTAATTATAATGCTGTTGATTTATCTCAATCTACTTTCTCTGCTGCTGCTGAATCAGTGCAAACAACACCTTTTAATAGTGCAAACACAGACTTGCATTAAATAAAGAAATACTGTTTAACAAACTCTAGGTTAACAGGTGGTCCACGCCCCCATCTAACTGAAGAGGAGTGGCGGCGCAGAAGGACTAACAAATTATGTCTTTACTGTGCCTGTAATGGACACTTCTTACAAGACTGTTCTCTCCGCAGACCACGACGGCCTACAGAACCATCTTCTGATTTTTCCCCTCCTCATTCTGGATTTGTTCGCACTTTACTTCCCATTTCCACAGTACAACCTGTTCTGCTCCCTGGAATGAGGCCCAATCCTCCAATTATAGTTTCCGCCGCCAGTCCTGAGTTGCCAGGCGCTGCCTCTAGTCGCTGGCTATGATTTGACAATGTTGCCAATAATAAGAAGTGACCCCTCACCTCTCCAGTCAGGTGACCTTCCCAGAATCCCTCACTTCTACAGTCAGGTTTCAGTTTTATTAGTAGAGATAACAGTAATAGCACTGTGACAATCCCAGAATCCCTCACCTCTCCAGTCAGCAGGTAGATGATCTCCAGGGTGAGATGTAATATCCTCTCAGTCATGTGACTCCTGTCCTTGTCCATCCTCAGTGAATCAGGGATTTATACAGGATGGGTGTCACCTTTAAATAACATTTACAGACTCTTCTCACAGTTCAATTATCTAGAAGTAAATATAATAATTCTAATAAACATCACAGAGCACACAAGTAATGCATTCAAATATGAAACACTGAGTGACCATTACAGCTTCTCTTCTCCCTGAGTCATAGAGCCCTGGTCACTAATTCTCAGAAGTTCCTCTGATCCAGCTTCATAAGACTGGTCAGTGACTATCACACAATGCTGTATTGTATAAGGTAAAACCAATGGTCCTCTCGTGCCTGGGAGTCTTGGTCCTCCCAGTCACCTATTTGGTAGTTTGCTCCACATGAAATCTGTTCCATACACCTGAATTTGGGATTTTTGGAGTAATATTTTCTGGTCTCTGTTTTAGTTTCAGAAACGGAGAGAGAATTCTGGTGCCCACAAACCCATGAAACGTAAATGTTTTGTGTCCGTCCAGAGGGGGCAGCACACTGGAACAGTGATTAGCAATGATGCTGGGACAGTGGCCTCAATTGTCTGTAGAGAACTGCGGAGCCACAAACACTCAGATTGGTTCTCACAGTGAGGCTGGGTACACACTACGTGCCAATCACACGATAACCGTTCAGCCAGATATCGCATTAGACTGTATCTAAAGCACATCACATCGTTTCATTTGATTTTTAAACTGACCTAAAATTCTAATTCAACGATGGTACGATGTTGTTCCAATTCTGTAGTGTGTATGCACTCAGGACCGGCAGTGTCCATAGATCTCTGTGGAGTGTGCAGAGTCAGTTATGACAGATGAAGAGCACAGATCTGAAGGTAAAAAGTGTACAGTGTGTACACATGAATCATCATGGGGATCAAGACTCGATGATAAATCGTTAACGATATCTCCTCGGGAGAATTATTCTGTAGTGTATACCCAACCTTAGTTATTACGAATATTATTAGCCCTCACTATATAATAACAGCACATTACAGAGCTTTATAATATGGGAAAATTCCCGGGCAAACAGTAAACAAACACTGATACAAGAGGAACAGAGGCCATGTCTGTATGAGCCGACACTGTAAAGGAGAAGGGAAATGTGAGACATAAAGACCTCAGCCGTGTTGTGTGAAAACTGAATAAAAGTCTGAAAAGCCCACGTGTGTATAACATCATCCTGACCTCTGTGTGAGTGTGTGATAGTCTCAGTAGGAGAACATTGATATCCATCCAGTGGACATAGAAGAAAGTGCCCAGATTCCCCTCTCAATAAACAGCTTGAATTGCTTTAAAGTGTATTTCCTGCACTGGTTCTAGATGATTGTATCTGTCTAATAACCTACAAAGTGACGTCATATATCTGTGTCTGTTATTATTCATTCACTGTATTATATGTCATGTACAGCTGAACCTCTGCTTAAGTGACACTAATACACACAGGACACAATGATAATACACACAGGTCACAATGATATTACACACTGATCACTATACACAGGTCACAATGATATTACACACTGATCACTACACACAAGTCACAACGATATTACACACTGATCACTACACACAGGGCACAATGATATTACACACTGATCACTACACACAGGGCACAATGATATTACACACTGATCACTACACACAGGGCACAACGATATTACACACTGATCACTACACACAGGGCACAATGATATTACACACTGATCACTATACACAGGTCACAATGATATTACACACTGATCACTATACACAGGTCACAATGATATTACACACTGATCACTACACACAGGGCACAATGATATTACACACTGATCACTACACACAGGGCACAATGATATTACACACTGATCACTACACACAGGGCACAATGATATTACACACTGATCACTACACACAGGGCACAATGATATTACACACTGATCACTACACACAGGGCACAATGATATTACACACTGATCACTATACACAGGTCACAATGATATTACACACTGATCACTACACACAGGGCACAATGATATTACACACTGATCACTACACACAGGGCACAATGATATTACACACTGATCACTATACACAGGTCACAATGATATTACACACTGATCACTACACACAGGGCACAATGATATTACACACTGATCACTACACACAGGTCACAATGATATTACACACTGATCACTATACACAGGTCACAATGATATTACACACTGATCACTATACACAGGTCACAATGATATTACACACTGATCACTACACACAGGTCACAATATTACACACTGATCACTATACACAAGTCACAATGATATTACCCACTGACCACTACACACAAGTCACAATGATATTACACACTGATCACTACACACAGGGCACAATGATATTACACACTGATCACTACACACAGGTCACAATGATATTACACACTGATCACTATACACAGGATACAATGATATTACACACTGATCACTACACACAGGGCACAATGATATTACACACTGATCACTATACACAGGTCACAATGATATTACACACTGATCACTATACACAGGTCACAATGATATTACACACTGATCACTATACACAGGTCACAATGATATTACACACTGATCACTATACACAGGTCACAATGATAGTACACACTGATCACTACACACAGGTCACAATATTACACACTGATCACTATACACAAGTCACAATGATATTACCCACTGACCACTACACACAAGTCACAATGATATTACACACTGATCACTACACACAGGTCACAATATTACACACTGATCACTATACACAAGTCACAATGATATTACACACTGATCACTACACACAAGTCACAATGATATTACACACTGATCACTATACACAGGGCACAATGATATTACACACTGATCACTATACACAGGTCACAATGATATTACACACTGATCACTACACACAAGTCACAATGATATTACACACTGATCACTATACACAGGTCACAATGATATTACACACTGATCACTATACACAGGGCACAATGATATTACACACTGATCACTACACACAAGTCACAATGATATTACACACTGATCACTATACACAGGGCACAATGATATTACACACTGATCACTATACACAAGTCACAATGATATTACACACTGATCACTACACACAAGTCACAATGATATTACACACTGATCACTACACACAGGACACAATGATATTACACACTGATCACTACACACAGGGCACAATGATATTACACACTGATCACTATACACAGGTCACAATGATAGTACACACTGATCACTACACACAGGTCACAATATTACACACTGATCACTATACACAAGTCACAATGATATTACACACTGATCACTACACACAAGTCACAATGATATTACACACTGATCACTATACACAGGGCACAACGATATTACACACTGATCACTACACACAGGACACAATGATATTACACGCTGATCACTATACACAGGTCACAATGATATTACACACTGATCACTATACACAGGTCACAATGATATTACACGCTGATCACAATGATATTACACACTGTCACACATACATAGGTCACAATGATATTACACACTGATCACTACACACAGGACACAATGATATTACACACTGATCACTATACACAGGGCACAACGATATTACACACTGATCACTATACACAGGTCACAATGATATTACACACTGATCACTATACACAGGTCACAATGATATTACACACTGATCACTATACACAGGACACAATGATATTACACGCTGATCACTATACACAGGTCACAATGATATTACACGCTGATCACTATACACAGGACACAATGATATTAAACACTGATCACTATACACAGGACACAATGATATTACACACTGGTCACTATACACAGGACACAATGATATTACACACTGATCACTATACACAGGTCACAATGATATTACACACTGATCACTATACACAGGTCACAATGATATTACACACTGATCACTATACACAGGTCACAATGATATTACACACTGATCACTATACACAGGTCACAATGATATTAAACACTGATTACTACAACAGGTCACACTGATATTACATAATAATCACTATACAGATAACAATGATATTACACATTGATCACTGTACACAGGGCACAATGTGTTACCTGATAATAATGACCTCCTATATACAAGTGTCGGTAACTTGGGTTATGATCTCTCTCACTATCTCCGGATGTTTGTTCTCCTTAAGCTTTACTCAAACAATAAAGATTTTTCTGTTCAAACACTTAAAACAGCTGACGTGTCGGCCATTTTCCTGAAGACTGACTGTGACTCTGACTAACACTCACTCACATCAAATATGGCGCCTTAACTGAAGACTGTTTGACTTAAAAGTTTTACCCACTATAATCGAAAGCGTCAGGAATGTAAACTTAAGTTACATAGATAGTTGTTTATTGTGTTAGAGTCACAGATAACAATTTGACTTCAACAAAATGGTCTGAGTAACACGTGTTGGGAAAGATAAATGACTAATAATCTGTACTGATGTGCATTTATTTGTATATATTATATTTATATGCAGGAGCTGTAAAACAAATATTTAATCTTTCTTTGTTAAATACACAGTTGTCAGCTGTTTAATGTGTCTAGAAATGTCTCTATCTCTCAGTGCTGATCATCTCCACAGTACAATTTATATTATTGTTTGTATTTCATGCAGTTCTCAGTAACTTTTCATATTCTCTGGCATTATATGAGATTATGACTCCTCTCCCTATACTTCAAAGGGAGGTTTTCCAAGACTTATCTACCATAGACAGCAGCAGTACACTGAAATTATTATTTAATTATATAAATATATATATATATATATATATATATATATATATATATATATATATATATATATATATCTATCTATATCTTTCAATATTTTTTTTTTTTTTTTACTAGTGGAACTGGAAGCCCAAATCAGACAAAGCCGGGTCACGCCTCCGTAGAGGCACTATGGGCACTGTAGACTGACTGGCAAAGCAGTGAGAGTATTCTTACCACTGCTAGTATCACTCAGCTGCCCTTTTAAAACGTAAGATTACTCAACAATTAGTTCAGTAAACATCCATTATGGGGATTGTAGTACATAGAGGTCTTTTATATTGTCACAAGCCGCGGCTTCACTGCAGGCTGCCCTGGCTCGTTCTCTGCTGGAGTCTCGTGTCCCGGCATCACAATGACGATTGGGACATCATCATATCCACGCACCCCAGCTGTCAACAGGGCAACAGCCGGGACTTTTCTGATGTTAACCACTGCGGTCCAGCTAGTTGACGGCTGGGTTCACGTGCTCATTCTGCACTGTCTAATTACAGCCTCCTGAGGCTGATTGTTACCCCTGTGGCTTCCTCCACTCATTGCCTCCTACATGTTTATAAGGCAAGGAGATTTTGTCTGTTGCTGACCTGCTTTAGTGTTTTTGTCCGTGTTTCTGTGGATACTCGGCTTCACTGCTGTGTGATCTCTCGTTGTGACCATTGGCCTGTTTACCAGATTTTGCTAGTTTGCCTGTTGCCCTGACCTCAGCTCGATTACTGGATTCTGCCTGTTTGTTTGTGACCCTGGCCTCTGCTTGGCTACCGGATTCTGCTTGCTCACCTGTTGCCCTGACCTCTTTCTGGTCACTGCACTCTGTTGGTCTGTCTGCTTGCCTGGACCGCCTTGGACTCCATCCTGTCTACAGGTATCCTCCTACCACTTGCACTGTGCTTATCAAACATAAGCTCCTACTATTAAGAGTTAAGACCTGGAGGCATCTGAGTACCTGAGAGCTAGACTCACTCTACAGGAAAGGTAGCTGCTACAGCAGAAGATCTCTTATGGGGAACAGGTGTCATCTTCTCCTGGATGGTAGGCTACAGCGGCAGTGAAGACACACAAGTCCAAGGTTTTGGTACAACTGACCTCAGCCAGTTTATTAAGCAGAGAAAAATAAAGAGAACTTCAAAATAAACACCTTGCCTGTCTGGCACTAACTAAACACATGTTGTTCCTGACTATCAAACTAACCAAAAAACATAAGAAGTTCCAGGACATATATTTCACTCACAACCAATATCAGTCTCTCTCTTAGTATCAGGCTTTCTCTTCTAGAGACTCTGCAGTCCCTTCTCATAGGCAGAGCCGAGACTGAGATTGATCTGACATCCATCGAAACACATCTCACAGGTGCAATCATTCATACTAGGCGAGAATCAGGCCAGAGAGAAGGAGGTTACAGTAGTCAAGGCGAGAGATAACAAATGAGTGAACAAGGGTTTTCGTAGCTTCCGTGGTGAGAAAGGGACGTATCAGATATATTCCGAAGGTGGAAGTAGCAGGATTTTGAGAGGGACAGAATCTGAGGTTTGAATGAGAGGGAGGAATCACGGATAACCCCAAGGCATCGGACTTGGGGGACAGAAACGAGGGTAGTGTTATTAACAGAAATAGAGAGGGGGGGAGGGGGGAGAGTCCTGGAAGGGGGGGAAGACTGTAAGCTTGGTCTTGAGAAATATTGAGTTTAAGGATGGCCGAGAGACAGGAGGAGACACGAGACAGAAGGGAAGGGGAGAGGTCAGGGGATGAAAGATAAATTTGGGTATCATCAGCATAGAAGTGGTACTGGAGGCCAAAGGAGCGGATGAGGACATCAAGGGAGGAAGTGTAGAGGGAGAAAAGCAGGGGGCCAAGAACGGAGCCTTGAGGAACGCCAACAGGTAGGGGAAGAGGGGGTGATGTAGAATCATGAGTAGAGACTGAGAAGGAGCGGTTGGTAAAGAGGAAAGCCAGGAGAGGACAGTGTTATATAGGCCTATAGATTTGAGAGTTTGCAAAAGGAGTGTGTGGTCAACGGTATTAAAGGCAGCAAAGAGGTCAAGAAGAATAAGAAGGGAGTAGTGTCTATTATATTTAGCGAGGAGAAGGTCATTAGTGACCTTAGTGAGGGCAGTTTCAGTGGAGTGGAGGGAGCAAAAACCAGATTGGAGCGGGTCAAGGAGTGAGTGAGAGGAGAGAAAGGAGGTGAGACGGTTGTAGACAACCCGTTCAAGGAGTTTGGAGGCAAAAAAAAGAAGCGAAATAGAGCGGTTATTAGAGAGAGAGGCGGGATCAATGGACGGTTTCTTGAGTATGGGGGAGACAAGAGCATGTTTAAAAGAGGAGGGGAAGATTCCAGAGGAGAGGGATAGGTTGAGGAGGTGTGCAAGGTGGGAGCAGGCTTCAAGAGAGAGGGAGCGGTGGAGGTGGGAGGGGATTGGGTCCTGTGCGCAAGTGGAGGGGGGAGAGGAAGAGAGAAGGGAATGGACTTCATCTGCAGATACCGGAGTGAAGGAAGAGAAGGAGGGTGAGCTAGCAGAAGGGGAGGGGAGAAAGGAGATAGCAGCAGCAGAGGAGGGTGAGAAGGGGGACAGATTGGGCCTGGAGGGGGGCGAGGGTGGGATAAGAAGGGACTGTTGGGAGATGTCATGACATATAGACTCAATCTTGGAGGTGAAGTGGGTAGCAAAGTCGACAGCAGAGAGCGTGCGGGAGAGTGGGAGAGGGGAGAGTAGGGAGTTGAAGGTGGCAAAAAGCTGATGGGGGTTGGAGGATTGGGAAGAAATTAAACCTTTAAAGAAAGATTGTTTAGAGAGCGATAGGGCCGAACTGTAAGAAGCAAGTATGAACTTATGGTGGAGGAAGTCAGCACGAGTGCGTGACTTTCTCCAAAGCCGTTCTGCACTGCGGGAACATTTTTGAAGATAGCGGGTAAGTTTAGTGTGCCACGGTTGCGGCGGGGACTGACGAAGCTTGACGGTGACAGCTGGGGCGACAGAGTCAAGTGCAGCGGTAAGAGTGCGATTGTAAAAGGAGGCAGCCTTATCGGGGCAAGAAAGAGTGGTGATGGGGGAGAGGAGCGAGCCCAGGGAGGAGGAGAAACTGGTAGCGTCAACTGTGTCAAGATTAGTGCTATGTATACTATACTAGAGCGTTGATATAGCAAATGGTTACAGATAGCGGTTACATTTGCAAAATAAACCATAGGGTCTATCCCCGAACCCTAAGAAAGTAGTGTTTCCTTTTAATGAATAAAATGAACCCCATTATTTTTGACCAGGATGGTCAAGAGTCTTCATGGAGAAGTCACATCTATGTTTGCAGGCTCTTAAACATGTCACCACAAAAAGCTCATTAGGGCTGTGGATGGTAAACCTTTGTTATGTAATGTCTGTCTGTATCCCCTTGGATGTAATACAATGGAGGATATTACATTATCCATTAAGTGCCAAAAGGAGAAGATTTTCTTACTTCTGCTCTCTAATAAGTTTTCCTGTTATAAACCACCATGGCTGTTACCAAAGTACTTTACATTTCTCCAAAGCATGAGAGACCTTGTTTCTGTGGATATCTAATGTCACCCATCATTAATGCAATGTATATATTGACTAACACCCTTTACATTTGAACCCTCTATTCACATATTTTTATGGGGAGATTCAATAAAAAAAAAATCAACATGTGTTTCCGGAAAGGCCACGAGACACCTCGTGCGGTTTTTTTTTTACTGCAATAATGCCGATTTTTAAGACGCATTATTTTTTACCGTAATAAAGCGCGGAGAACATTGCGGCCAATTGAATTTTCCCCTTAGAATGTGAATTTACCTCATAGCAATTATCCACAACACGTATTTTTTGCTTTTGGTCTTTAGTTGTCATGTTACCCGTCAAATAAAAAAATATAAAAGCTTTATAAAACCTTTATTATATTGCTTTGAACGTACTGCAATTATCATTAAGTAAATTTGCCTCCCTCCATTGTTGGGACAGAACTCACTATGGAAGTCATAAAATGACTAGAGCAAAACCAAAGCACAATTCGGATCGATCACTGTTCATTACTAAGTATATCTAATTTAGGGTCCTATTTATCATACAGTAATTCTGTGTAAAATACTTTTCGGGGATCAACCGCAAAAATGTCATTTATCATCATTGCATCGTAGCAGATATCTATATCATCTGATATTTGCATCTGTGTTCGTGTTACTGAGCATTCCCCATAAAAGTGTATGGGGAGTAGAGCTCAGTAACGCTATTTAACAATAGTCGAAGTTAAACAAGTTTCTCTTTTTTTCATGCTAATGTAGTTAGAAGCTGGCGTACATTATCATAATTGAAAACGTTCAGTGCTGTCAGCTCTGCTCCAAAGAGTAGAGCTGGACAGCGCATGAGTCGAGGGATCATGTGATCCCTCTCTGTGACGATACACTGGCAGTGGGACACGGCTCTCTGTGCGCATGCCCCATACTATCGGTCGGCGCATATGCACTAGGATTTTCAGAAAAATGCCGGAGACAGTTCTCTCCGAACTGAAGAGGCTGAGAAAAGGTAAGTGTTAAACTTCACAGAGACAGCAGTTTAACATGACTGCTGTCCCTGCTGAAGTTTTTTTTATAAATATGAAAGATAGTTTTCAATCTTTATTGCATTGATAAGGATTGAACTATGTTTCATAGTTGATGAGGTTGAAAAAAGACACCAGTCCATCAAGTTCAACCTATTTTGGATCTCCTGCGATTAATCCAGAGTAAGCAACCGCCAATCTGTTTCAATTGTGAAAACCCCCCAGACTCAATATTGCAGTCCTATATCCACTACTATCCTTCATTTTAAATTAACGGTTGTATCCCTGGATACACCTTTCCGCTAAAAATTTGTCTAACCCTTTCTTAAACATATCTATTGAATCTGCCATCACAATCTTCCCTGGCAATGAATTCCATATCTTGACTGCCCTTACTGTAAAGAACCCCTTCCTTTGCTGGTTGTGACATTTCCTCTCCTCTAACCTTAGGGGGTGACCACGTGTCCTGTGTATGGTCCTTGGGGTAAAAAGTTCCCATGTAAGCTCTCTGTATTGACCCCTAATGTATTTGTACATATTATGTGATGCTACATAAATATGCCCCTTAGTGTTAGCACTAAAAACCATAGGACATGCAATGCAGCCTGGGAAATACTCAGAATGTTGGAATATTCAAATTGCTGAAATGTAAACTGTCTGATACACTTCATGTGTCCTGTGTTTAAGACTCTGGGATTAATTGATGCCTGAAAAGCAGCTCACACATGAATAAGCCTGACAGAAAAAAATAATTTTCCATTTTGAATTCAATAGATATTTTGCAGTTTAGCCGATTCCCCCGTTACATCAGAACGCTGCTCTGACTCCCCCATTACACTAGACCGCTGCTCTGACTCCCCCGTTACACTAGAACGCTGCTCTGACTCCCCCGTTACATTAGAACGCTGCTCTGACTCCCCCGTTACACTAGAACGCTGCTCTGACTCCCCCGTTACACTAGAACGCTGCTCTGACTCCCCCGTTACATTAGAACGCTGCTCTGACTCCCCCGTTACATTAGACCGCTGCTCTGACTCCCCCGTTACATTAGAACGCTGCTCTGACTCCCCCGTTACATTAGAACACTGCTCTGACTCCCCCATTACATTAGAACGCTGCTCTGACTCCCCGTTACATTAGAACGCTGCTCTGACTCCCCGTTACATTAGAACGCTGCTCTGACTCCCCCGTTACATTAGAACGCTGCTCTGACTCCCTCGTTACATTAGAACGCTGCTCTGACTCCCCCGTTACATTAGAACGCTGCTCTGACTCCCCCGTTACACTAGACAGCTGCTCTGACTCCCCCGTTACATTAGAACGCTGCTCTGACTCCCCCGTTACATTAGACCGCTGCTCTGACTCCCCCCGTTACATTAGACCGCTGCTCTGACTCCCCCGTTACATTAGACCGCTGCTCTGACTCCCCCATTACACTAGACCGCTGCTCTGACTCCCCCGTTACACTAGACAGCTGCTCTGACTCCCCCATTACATTAGAACGCTGCTCTGACTCCCCCGTTACACTAGACCGCTGCTCTGACGCCCCCATTACATTAGACCGCTGCTCTGACGCCCCCATTACATTAGAACGCTGCTCTGACTCCCCCGTTACATTAGACCGCTGCTCTGACTCCCCCGTTACACTAGACCGCTGCTCTGACTCCCCCGTTACATTAGACCGCTGCTCTGACTCCCCCGTTACACTAGACCGCTGCTCTGACTCCCCCGTTACACTAGACCGCTGCTCTGACGCCCCCATTACATTAGACCGCTGCTCTGACTCCCCCGTTACATTAGAACGCTGCTCTGACTCCCCCGTTACATTAGACCGCTGCTCTGACTCCCCCATTACACTAGAACGCTGCTCTGACTCCCCCGTTACATTAGACCGCTGCTCTGACTCCCCCGTTACATTAGAACGCTGCTCTGACTCCCCCGTTACATTAGACCGCTGCTCTGACTCCCCCGTTACACTAGAACGCTGCTCTGACTCCCCCGTTACATTAGAACGCTGCTCTGACTCCCCCGTTACATTAGAACGCTGCTCTGACTCCCCCGTTACATTAGACCGCTGCTCTGACTCCCCCGTTACATTAGAACGCTGCTCTGACTCCCCCGTTACATTAGACCGCTGCTCTGACTCCCCCGTTACATTAGAACGCTGCTCTGACTCCCCCGTTACATCAGAACGCTGCTCTGACTCCCCCGTTACACTAGAACGCTGCTCTGACGCCCCCATTACATTAGACCGCTGCTCTGACTCCCCCGTTACATTAGAACGCTGCTCTGACTCCCCCGTTACATTAGAACGCTGCTCTGACTCCCCCCGTTACACTAGAACGCTGCTCTGACTCCCCCGTTACATTAGAACGCTGCTCTGACTCCCCCGTTACATTAGACCGCTGCCCTGACTCCCCCGTTACATTAGACCGCTGCTCTGACTCCCCCGTTACATTAGAACGCTGCTCTGACTCCCCCGTTACATCAGAACGCTGCTCTGACGCCCCCATTACATTAGACCGCTGCTCTGACTCCCCCGTTACATTAGAACGCTGCTCTGACTCCCCCCGTTACACTAGAACGCTGCTCTGACTCCCCCGTTACATTAGAACGCTGCTCTGACTCCCCCGTTACATTAGACCGCTGCCCTGACTCCCCCGTTACATTAGACCGCTGCTCTGACTCCCCCGTTACATTAGAACGCTGCTCTGACTCCCCCGTTACATTAGACCGCTGCTCTGACTCCCCCGTTACATTAGACCGCTGCTCTGACTCCCCCGTTACACTAGAACGCTGCTCTGACTCCCCCGTTACATTAGAACGCTGCTCTGACTCCCCCGTTACATTAGAACGCTGCTCTGACTCCCCCGTTACATTAGAACGCTGCTCTGACTCCCCCGTTACATTAGACCGCTGCTCTGACTCCCCCGTTACATCAGAACGCTGCTCTGACTCCCCCTTTACATCAGAACGCTGCTCTGACTCCCCCATTACATTAGAACGCTGCTCTGACGCCCCCGTTACATTAGAACGCTGCTCTGACGCCCCCGTTACATTAGAACGCTGCTCTGACGCCCCCGTTACATTAGAACGCTGCTCTGACTCCCCCGTTACATTAGAACGCTGCTCTGACGCCCCCATTACATTAGAACGCTGCTCTGACTCCCCCGTTACATTAGAACGCTGCTCTGACTCCCCCGTTACACTAGAACGCTGCTCTGACTCCCCCGTTACATTAGACCGCTGCTCTGACTCCCCCATTACATTAGAACGCTGCTCTGACTCCCCCGTTACATTAGAACGCTGCTCTGACTCCCCCGTTACATTAGACCGCTGCTCTGACTCCCCCGTTACATTAGAACGCTGCTCTGACTCCCCCGTGTTAAATATGATTTTTTGTTAAGGCCTCATAAGGCCTTTGTTCAGCCATTTTATTGTAACTTGTATAGAAATATTATTTGCTAGAAGAGATTATTCATTTTTCTGTTAACTTGCAGTTTTGCAATATGTGAGCCTATGGCCTTGAAGTTGAACTAATAGAGAACACCTGAAGAATGTAACCAGTTATGAAAACAATAATGAGCTTCATATCCAGCTGGTAGTATGGGAGCTATATCCATGGTGTTGCACATAGCATATCTCCAACTCCCCTTGAGATAAGAAATAATAGGCTCATCTGTCCTTAGAAGGGGGAGAAAAGTAAACACCTCAAGAATACGTGAGAAAGTTAATCAGTAGCGCTTCTCATAAACTAGTGGTATAAACTATTGTATGCATATGACGTAGGATTCATTTATTCAGTAGCCTATAAAAACCTGTATCTTTGTATCAATAAACTAGAGAATATTCCTTGCATACAGAACTTGGTCTGTGTCAATTCTCTCCAGCTGATTGAAGCGCTTCCAGATATACTTGACACCACAGGCTGACTTGGGTCAGAATTTTAGATTTAACAACTTGGAGGTCGCCACAGAGATTCGCTGTCCAGCAGGCTACAAGACAGACAACGGAGGTTTCCCAGCACATTGAACCCCAACATCCGCGGTCAGTAGATTTCTACTCGTTGGTCTTCCTAGTCTGGGTCACCTCATGTCTGTCTGAGGCACCTGACACGCGAATTTGTGAGTCTCAAGTATCATCTGATTAATATAATACAGTATTAACCCAATTTGTTTACTGTAATTGTATTGTTGATTAGATTTTTGAAAGATGATTGAATTTTGAGTGCATGTGTTTGTACCTATGTATGATGTATAAAGCATAAAAGTCACATAAGACATTGATCAAAGAAGCATGTAATGGAATAGAGGGATTTAGAGAGTTATTGTTTTGAACATTGAGTGAACATTTTAGACACCATCCCCAGAGGTATATCAAAGAAGGGAGATTCTGTAATCTGCCCAAATTGTGTAAGAGAGATTTCCAAAAGACCTTCGCCCCAGATACTGTCAAAGAAGCTATTTAGCACGGACATCCAGTACAAGGAGTCCACAGAACGGGACGTCCAGTGCAAGGACAACCCACAGAAACTAGATAAGAGTCCCGATTTGGACTCAACAGAATACTGTCAATATGAGTAATATAGATAGTAAACAAATGACAGCAGCTCCCTCATAGATATGATGCACAAAGACTAAAGGAAATGGGGGAGTAGAAGGTCTGCAGGGAATTTTTCAAGAAAGCGGGGATAGCCAAAGATATGTGTGGATGGAGAAACAAAGGTGTTGCAAGTGGTAATGTGACAAGAACAAAGGGGTATTGAGATCAAACCCCAAGAGATTGTTTGAGGTGGCACAGGAAAGTTAAGAGATCTGAAAAGTCGAAATATATGTGGATATGCTAAATGCATCGGAAGCTGAATAATGAATCAAGTAGGTTGTATATTATAAATGTATGTTTGATCCTGTGCAGCTGAATAAGTGAAATGTGCCCCTCCCTTATTCTGTGTAAATGATTTCAGTGTGTTGAGATAAGAAGCACACTGTTTTTTGTTTTTTGACAATGTATGTAAAATTAAAAAAATGTGTCCGGAGTGCTGATTGATGATAACATGTTGAAGCTAACTTGTATTTAGTGTAATGCTGGGACTTGTAGTTCCACAGCAGTAGGCTGGAAGATGTCAGTTAAGTTTTCTTTCTCTGTATGTGAGTTTTGTCTCCGTCTTACTGCGTGTGAGAGAGATCCGTGATAATTCACATTGTTTGTTCTCTGTCTTAGTGCTCTATAAGGGAGATGTTTGATTTACTTTAAATCACAATGTTTGTCTGTCTTGTCCGTTTTTTACAAGAGACATGTTTCAAGGTTGAAAAAGTTGTACATTCATTGCTTAATGATAAGCTTTTAAAAAAATACAAAAGAAGTTTTAAAATGTTTGGTCCGATTGCACGGACAAGATTGTAAATAATGTACATTATCACTATAAGTACTAGTGTCAGAACAAAGCTGGCTGGGATCCAACAAGCCGTTTCTGTATTTGAACAAAATAATTTTGTTTCTGAAGTTCAGAAATATAGCTTTCTCTTTAATGAAGTTGAGAATTGTGGGAGTGAGCTTACATGCTGTTTTTATCTGTGTTAAAATGTCGCTGATGAATGTTCTCAGAAATCAGGAGGGTTTGTTATGCCTTTAAAGAAATGTTACGAGATAAAATGTCGTCTGTGAGCGAGACTTAAGTGAATATATTTTTACTTTGAACACGAAAATCACAGAATCTAGAAATATGTGTGAATATTTGGTCACGGGAGAGAGATTTTGTTGAGAAAATGTTGAATGATTTACAGACACAATGTATTGTGTCCAACGAGAGTACTCTGATTTATGAGACAGTGCTGCTTTTAAAATGGTTGAATACTTGGAACCAAGATTCCAGATTGAATGTTTCTAAACCCGGTAATTTAATTAGTGTCATTTAAAAGGGCTGTACTAAGAGATGATAAGAAAGGAGTGGCTTTGAACACTCGCCCAGGTCTCGTCACTTTGACATTCTCTATTTGTGAAATTAGGGACTGCCCCTTTGAGGAAATCAAGGCATGGAACGCATAGCGTCACAGTTAAGCTTTTAGCAGCTGTTCACTGGTTACCTGATAACAGTATACACGCATGTTACAGTTACAGTAATTCCTAGTAAATAAATGTTAATCTCTATGCAAAAGTTTTTTTATTCACAGGTCTCCAGCTGCAAAGACCCATTAGGCAATCCAGATTGCATTGATTTAACTTCCAATGCACCATCTTTGCACCACAACAAACATAAGTATAAACTAATGAAGGATTTAAATAACGTAAACTCTTCTGAGTAATGATTACCTTGTTTTGGAAGAGATATTAGAGTTTATGTGCTATTCACATAGCAAATGCATGAACTAGGTGGTTTTTCTGTATGTGCAGAAAGCAAAAGGTTTTTATTTGTATCCTCATTACAGTTTTGAGTAAATCAGTGTTTGTAAAGACATTTACTGCCCTTATTTACTGTGCTATAATTGTCATATACTGTAAATAATTCTTTTTATTGTGGGTATGGTAATGCATTGATGGGAATTCTATATTTTTACAGAAATGAAAAAGATTTAAGACTTTAAGAGCAATTGTATGTGCTCCTGCATTAGCACTTCTGGATCATAGCAAGCCATTTATACTCTCCTCTGAGCAGAACCAAATGTTTAACCAATTTTAAGCTGAAATAACTTCAGCGCCAGCACTGGCTTTGCCAGATTATGACAAGCCTTTCACATTATTTTGTTATGAAGTCAGTGCACATGTACAAGGAGTACTGACACAAATACATGGTCGCAAGCTAAGGTCACTTGCATACTACTCTGCTTTAGTGCTTGAAAAGAGTATAGATATTGTGCTAGGACACCCAGTTACCTTAACGGTATCGTACGTTGTGACAGAAACCAAGCACAAGCAAAACATTTGTTACCGGCCAGATTTACTAAGTATGAAGATATACAGCACAAAGGACATTCCCTCCTATTGTGAAATGAGTGACATATAACACTTGCCGAGCGCACTGTGTATTTTCTTCCTCCCTTTCCTTTTTTATTAGGAAAAAAAAAAAAAAAGGAAGCACAAGAGGCCCCAGAGCCTCTCATGTTCACAGATATATGTTAAGACCTTCAGACAAGGGGAATCTGAGTAAACTGTATTTTAAGTTTTTTAAAGGTCCAAGGGAGACCAGAGAGGGGAGTTCATTGATATTAGCAGGAGGAATATAGATTGCACGTTATTTTCCTTTGCTGTGCGCTGTAGATGTGTACTAGACTAGAAAGGAAAGCCAAGTTTGGAAGAACCAGACTCAGGCCCATAGTAATGTATAGATCATTATACATAATTAGAAAATTCTAATATGAAAGTTTAACCCAACCAAATAAAGAAAAGAGCAACCCATGACTACAGGGGTTTACACCCAATGCAGGAATGTGTTTGTGAGTATTGTGGCCCAACACATTATTATATACACTAATAGAACTGATGATGTGGCTTATTAACAGGTTATTTAAGCTAAGTGTTTCTCTTCCAGAAGAATTAAAGTTACCACATCTGTCTTAACCGTTGTACTGTACACTCCATCTAATGAGTGTAAACTTTGTGGAACTCAGAAACCAAGAACCTTTTCCTTGGATTCCACATGCTCCTTACTGAAGCCTATCCTAATGAAGTAGCACTGCTTACTCCCAGTAACGTTACACTTAAGCAGTGCACAATGTTGAATCCTGCTGCCTTATTGCAGCAAGTTTCAAAAGATGGGAGAAGTACCTGTATATATTGGGGTTACCCTAGGGATTTGGGGGAATTCCATTCCAGCTTGAACAGAAAGAAAGGAAAAAAAAAATGCAAACAAAATTTTTCTGAACATGATTGCATAGAACTAATGAAACAAGAATCTCTGGTTTTATCTCACATTAAAGATAAACCATTACCAGATGCAGACATCACTCTTTTTGTAGATGGTTCACACTATCACATAGATCCTGTCCCGTATACAGGGTGTGCTGTAACCACACACACAGAAATAGTGATTCAACAGACTCTACCGAGTCACATGTCAGCACAAGAAGCTGAACTAAAGGCCCTGACACTTGCATGCATATATGCAAAAGGACAAAGAGTAAATATTTACACTAATTCAAGTTATGCATTTGTAATTGCGCATGATTATGGCCCTGTATGGAAAAGTAGGGACCTTATGGGTTCAGCAAGCAAACCAGTCAATATGATGAACATACCAGGGCATTGTTCACTGCATTCCAGCTGTCCTCCAGACAGTGATGAAGATGAAGACACACACAGAGATACTACCCCCGAAGCTAAGTGAAATAGACCAGGCTGCACGAGAAGCCGCCATAGCCCCAGTACCCCAAGGGGAGTCTATTTACATGGTGACCCCCTGACCCCTGTTTCACCAGAGCACACTCCAACTTATGGAAAGACAAGCAACAGAAAATAAGAAAAAGACTTGGGCAATACATGGAGCACTAGAAGTGCAAGGAGTGGTGTAAAGGTCAGCGTTTGTGTCTGCCAAAAGTAGTTTATCCCATTATGGCCAATATAGCACACGAGAAAGTGCATCTGGGAAAAGATGCTATGGTTGTACTCACTAGCAGCTTATGGATAGTACCAGGGTTCGCCCAAGCAGCACAGTCGTTAGTGGCAGAATGCCTAGTCTGTGCACAAAGTAACCCGAGTAAGTCTGTCCTATGGAAAAGCACACCCCAGACATAATATCCCTATAAGAGGATACAGATAGACTTTATAACTTCCCAAATGCTCGGGCTTTGAGAATGTGCTTGTCTGTGTCAACTTCTTTAGTCACTGGCTGGAGACATGGCTGTATAGAAAAGCAAATGCTAAAGCATTAGCCAAGAAAATTGCGAATGAGGTAATCTGATGATATGGTGTACCAGAGGTCATTGTAAGTGACAGAGGGATACACTTTACGGGGCAAGGATTCCAGAAACTATCACACCCCCTACAGATCCCAAAGTTCAGGATGTATGGAGCGCCTTAATGGTACACTGAAATTGAAAATGCAGAAAATAATGGCTGAAACAGGTCTGCCATGGATCTCATGTTTACCTGCACTCAGTAAAAAATACTGCTAGGAAAGACACAGGTTTAACACCATATGAGATATTGTTTGGCACAGCAAACAGAACAGGCTGTTATTTTCCATAGCAACTACACCATGTATATAGTGATTTGTTGAATTATGTTGCCTTATTATAGAAACAACTAACTGAAATACATGGTCAAATATTCTCCTCCATTGCAAACCCTAATTTTGATACAGGTACCCATAAACTGCACCCTGGGGGGCTGGGTGGTCATGAGAAAGCACATCAGGAGAAGTCTTGAACCCAGATACAAGGGTCCTTATCAAGTCCTGTTGACGACTCCCATGGCAGTGAAAGTACAGGAAAGAGACACCTGGATTCACGCATAACACTGCAAAGTCTTCAAATCAGGGGAGTCTTGTTCTGATAAATAGAAATGACTGTCTCATTGTATTGATATGTCTTGCCAGAATAATTGTGACTGAAGTAGGGATTAAGGCCTCCCTAACCCAGTATGAAACAGACAGTTAAGTGACATATTGCCTATGCCACTGTGAGAAACATATGGGAAGGAGTGCTCAACAATTTGCACTCATAGTAGAGTAAACTCTGAAAATGTCTTTGTGCAGATGCATAACCTCATTGGTAAAGTTGTCAGTAATGATTCATGTTGGATATTGGAAATATTGGCATTAGTAGCAAATGGTTTAGCAATCCTGTTGATCGTATAGGTGATAATGAAACTAAATATATGGCTGATTAAGAAGTTACTGACACTTGATTGTTGTCTCTCCAAAAAGGGAACCACTGAAAATCCCGAACCTCTGATGATCACAGAAATTACTTCTGAAACCTGACCAGACTATGAGTGTCATGAATTATTTGGACTAGCAAAGCCAAAGAACTGCAGAGTTTGCAACAAGAAACTACTAAAGATTGAACAAAGGACATGCAAGGCCTGCAGAACTACTATAGACTCATTAACTATCTTTTAAGAAACCATCTTTTAAGAAACCATCTTCTAAGAAACCATCTTTTCTAGACATGGACATTTGCCAAAATGCATCTCCTCATAAATCAAGTTAGGACAGGGAGGATCACAGGCTTATTAGTGGGGGATGAGTTGACAGATTCCTAAGGGGACCAACTCTATGCATGTGGCCTCCTACATGTGTATAAGTACCTGCTTATTAAGAATGTGGTTCTATAGATAGGATTAGGTAGGTAGGAGGAGAAAGGGTCGAAAATTGAATAAAAGATGGGAAATGTTAAATATGATTTTTTGTTAAGGCCTCATAAGGCCTTTGTTCAGCCATTTTATTGTAACTTGTATAGAAATATTATTTGCTAGAAGAGATTATTCATTTTTCTGTTAACTTGCAGTTTTGCAATATGTGAGCCTATGGCCTTGAAGTTGAACTAATAGAGAACACCTGAAGAATGTAACCAGTTATGAAAACAATAATGAGCTTCATATCCAGCTGGTAGTATGGGAGCTATATCCATGGTGTTGCACATAGCATATCTCCAACTCCCCTTGAGATAAGAAATAATAGGCTCATCTGTCCTTAGAAGGGGGAGAAAAGTAAACACCTCAAGAATACGTGAGAAAGTTAATCAGTAGCGCTTCTCATAAACTAGTGGTATAAACTATTGTATGCATATGACGTAGGATTCATTTATTCAGTAGCCTATAAAAACCTGTATCTTTGTATCAATAAACTAGAGAATATTCCTTGCATACAGAACTTGGTCTGTGTCAATTCTCTCCAGCTGATTGAAGCGCTTCCAGATATACTTGACACCACAGGCTGACTTGGGTCAGAATTTTAGATTTAACACCCGTTACATTAGAACGCTGCTCTGACTCCCCCGTTACACTAGAACGCTGCTCTGACTCCCCCGTTACATTAGACCGCTGCTCTGACTCCCCCGTTACATTAGAACGCTGCTCTGACTCCCCCCGTTACACTAGAACGCTGCTCTGACTCCCCCCGTTACATTAGAACGCTGCTCTGACTCCCCCGTTACATTAGACCGCTGCCCTGACTCCCCCGTTACATTAGACCGCTGCTCTGACTCCCTCGTTACATTAGACCGCTGCTCTGACTCCCCCGTTACATTAGACCGCTGCTCTGACTCCCCCGTTACATTAGACCGCTGCTCTGACTCCCTCGTTACATTAGACCGCTGCTCTGACTCCCCCGTTACATTAGACCGCTGCTCTGACTCCCCCGTTACATTAGAACGCTGCTCTGACTCCCCCCGTTACACTAGAACGCTGCTCTGACTCCCCCCGTTACATTAGAACGCTGCTCTGACTCCCCCGTTACATTAGAACGCTGCTCTGACTCCCCCCGTTACACTAGAACGCTGCTCTGACTCCCCCCGTTACATTAGAACGCTGCTCTGACTCCCCCGTTACACTAGAACGCTGCTCTGACTCCCCCGTTACACTAGAACGCTGATGACTCCCCCGTTACACTAGAACGCTGCCCTGACTCCCCCATTACATTAGAACGCTGATGACTCCCCCGTTACACTAGAACGCTGCTCTGACTCCCCCGTTACATTAGAACGCTGCTCTGACTCCCCCGTTACACTAGAACGCTGATGACTCCCCCGTTACACTAGAACGCTGCTCTGACTCCCCCGTTACATTAGAACGTTGCTTTGACTCCCCCGTTACACTAGAACGCTGATGACTCCCCCGTTACATTAGAACGCTGCTCTGACGCCCCCGTTACACTAGAACGCTGCCCTGACTCCCCCGTTACATTAGAACGCTGCTCTGACTCCCCCGTTACATTAGACCGCTGCTCTGACGCCCCCGTTACATCAGAACGCTGCTCTGACTCCCCCGTTACACTAGACCGCTGCTCTGACTCCCCCGTTACATTAGAACGCTGCCATGACGCCCCCATTACATTAGAACGCTGCTCTGACGCCCCCATTACATTAGACCGCTGCTCTGACTCCCCCATTACATTAGAACGCTGCTCTGACTCCCCCGTTACATTAGAACGCTGCTCTGACTCCCCCATTACATCAGAACGCTGCTCTGACTCCCCCGTTACACTAGACCGCTGCTCTGACTCCCCCGTTACATTAGAACGCTGCCATGACGCCCCCATTACATTAGAACGCTGCTCTGACGCCCCCATTACATTAGACCGCTGCTCTGACTCCCCCATTACAGTCAGTAACTACACAGGAACATTCGCAGCTGCAGCCTCCTCCCCTGTGTACGGTGTACCACGTGACTACAGCAGTCACATGACCTGGTGATGTCAGCAGGTCCTTACGATGAAGGGGATCTAGCCATTACCCCTTGGGGTTACATATGGTGCATAGAGAAGAAGCTGCTTCATCTGTGACATAGTCTCATTCAAACCAGGTACCTGTGGTATCTATGTTGTTATTTAACTCAGTTACCATGTTATTAAGAATGAATTACTTATTGCACAGGTTGTAATAATGATGGATTGATCAGTATGTTACTGTGTGTTCTTACTAATCTAATATCGATATAAATACCATATAATGGACATAATATACACTGGTTTTATTGCTGTCAGTCACATATAATGCACGTTATACACATTGGAGCTGGTTATATTCCTGTCAGTCACATATAATACACATTATACACATTGGAGCTGGTTATATTCCTGTCAGTCACATATAATATACATTATACACATTGGAGCTGGTTATATTCCTGTCAGTCACATATAATATACATTATACACATTGGAGCTGGTTATATTCCTGTCAGTCACATATAATATACATTATACACATTGGAGCTGGTTATATTCCTGTCAGTCACATAAAATACACATTGGAGCTGGTTATATTCCTGTCAGTCACATATAATACACATTGGAGCTGGTTATATTCCTGTCAGTCACATATAATACACATTATACACATTGGAGCTGGTTATATTCCTGTCAGTCACATATAATATACATTATACACATTGGAGCTGGTTATATTCCTGTCAGTCACATATAATATACATTATACACATTGGAGCTGGTTATATTCCTGTCAGTCACATATATTATACATTATACACATTGGAGCTGGTTATATTCCTGTCAGTCACATATAATACACATTATACACATTGGAGCTGGTTATATTCCTGTCAGTCACATATAATATACATTATACACATTGAAGCTGGTTATATTCCTGTCAGTCACATATAATACACATTATACACATTGGAGCTGGTTATATTCCTGTCAGTCACATATAATACACATTATACACATTGGAGCTGGTTATATTCCTGTCAGTCACATATAATACACATTATACACATTGGAGCTGGTTACATTTCTGTCAGTCACCTATAATACACATTGGATCTGGTGTTGTTCCTGTTAGTCATATATAATACACATTATACACATTGGAGTTGGTGTTGTTCCTGTCAGTCACATATAATACACATTATACACATTGGAGCTGGTTATATTCCTGTCAGTCACATATAATATTGGAGCTGGTTATATTCCTGTCAGTCACATATAATACACATTAGAGCTGGTGTTGTCCCTGTCAGTCATATATTATTCTCATTATAAACTAAGCTGAGATTATTGCTGTCAGTCTCATAGATATGCAAATGATGTTTTCATAATTTATTTTCCTTGAAGAACTCCATGGCAGCCCCAGAAATGGGTTAATCCTTAAACAGCTGAGTAGAAACCGTAAAAAAAAGTTGACGCCCTCCAGATGGTATATAATGTGAGTCATCCTTTCCTTCCTTTTCTATTTGAGTGACTTCCCAAGCTGCCTCTGAAAAATATAACAGCAACATGTAGGGGGATATTGGGGATCTCATGGGGTTCTTCAAGGAACATAAATTATTAGATAAAGCATCATTTGAATATATCCTTTTCAGACTCCATAACAGCCCCATGAATGGAATATACCGAAGCAATCAACATCAGGAGATAGGGGGATAAATCAAGCAAACCCTGATCAATTCATGCACATAAATTGATCAACTGCTTGTAAAATCTTCTTTTCGAACCGAGTGTCCTCTGAAGTCAGGACATCCCGAAGATAGTGCCAGGAAAATGTAAGGATCAATGAACATCCTGCTGCATTGCAAAGACCATCTACTGAAGCTTGCACACTTTGAACCCAAGAAGTCGCTGGTGGAATGTGCCCTCAATATTTTTGGTACCTCATGTCCTTTCCTCTTATAAGCCTGTGAAATAACCTCTGCAATCCATCTTGCAAACCTATGTTTGGAAAGAGTTTGACTTTGCCTTGGACCTTCCATGAACTAAAAAGAGACAATCGCTCTTTCTGACATCCTTTGTCCTGGAGAGTTACACAGATATTGCTTTGATGAGATCTATATTATAACATTTTCTCTCATTTTCATTATTCTGCTTTGGACAGAATGCTGGAAGTACAGTTGGTTTGGTTACTATGACACTTGGAAACTACTTCCAGTAAAAATGCAGGATTTGTCCGTGGCACCACTTTATTTGCTTGTATGTTCAGTAAAGGTCCTTTTTACCACAGATCCTGGATTCCCCTCCCCCCCCCCCCCCCTCTTCTAGCAGGTGTAATTGCTATCAAAAGTATTACTTTGAGTGTGAGTGAATTGAGTGAAACTTTCTTCTTCAAGGATTCCAAGATGCCACAAAGGGTTTTATGCAAGGATGAATTCTCTTTATTCCTTGAGAGAACCTCTTGATTAAATTGTCTGATATTGGTGTTGTGTTCAGGAATTTACTCAGTGCCGACACCTGCACGATCAATGTACTAAGAGTGAGTCCTTTCTGCAAATCTTATTGAAGGAAATACAGTATCTGTAGTATGGTATATACAAATGATTCTTTCTTGCTTCTAGTAATACTTTAATCACTTTGTCAGAGATGCCTTTACTCTGCCATAGCGCCCTCTGGTTGAGGCCAGGGATGTGCTAAGAGCATCTCCCATGCTCCAGCAAAGCATGGTCTACAAGTCCCAGAGGAGCTACCTCTGGTCCTGGCTGCCTCATCCATGAGGATGTGATATCGGGACTTTCTGGATCGCTCTATTATCCCAAATGCAGATAATAACATACAAAAACCTAGCTGTTTTGCCATTGCCTTACTTAGCTTCTGAAGAGACAAGAAAAGCAAAGAAGGTAATGTGGAATCATATTATATACCTTCCGTGGGTGTCATCTATTTTTTTTCCCCCTGTCTCTTCAGCTGGTTAAGGAATAAATTATTTGTGGGGCTGTCATGGAGTCTGGGAAAAAAAAAGCACATAATGCACTTTTTGAGCTGATTATATATCTTTCACTCTCATACAATACACGTTGGAGCTAATATTATTCTAGACAATCACATATAATAATAATAATAAATGGTAAATGATAATAATAACATAGAGGGTTTGAACAAACAACAAAATTACATATATACAAAAACAATAAAATTACATAACTACAAAGATCAAAGTTTAAATAATTGCAGCATACATAATTACGTAAAGAAAACAGTAGGTTCCTGCTTGTGTGAGCTTACTTTCTAGAGGGGATTCGTGGACCCAAAGAGGGAGAAGCTTATGGGAGGCAGAGGTTGGAGTTGTAGAGCTGGCAGATTGAGGAGACTAATGGATAGTCTAATTGGGCATTTGAGTGCATTCCAAAGGTTGGGAGCAGTGCAGGAGAAAGACAAGAGGGGGGAGAGATCATCAGTTGCGAGGTGAAGCAGTTGTAGTTGGCAGCGCAGATTGGGCAGGAACAAGTGTGTGTAGTAATAAGCTTGGGGTTGTAGTGTGGTGGGCTTTGTAGTTGAGGATGAGGAGTTTCTATGGTACAGTAAGCCATTGTAGTGACTGCAAGAGTGGGGAGACGTAAGGAAAATGAGATGTTCAACATCATTGAGGACAGGTTGAAGTGGGGAGAAATTGCTCAGGCAAGACATAATGAAAGAGTGGATGAGAGATTTTGTTGCATCCAAGGTGAGAAAGGACCTAATTCTGGATATATTATGCAGGTGGAAGCAGCAGGATTGCGAGAGGGACTGAATGTTGTGGGTGAAGGAGAGGGAGGAATCAAGAATGACACCTACACAGCAGACTAGAGGGACAGAGGAGATGGTGGTATTGTCAATGGAAGCGGAGAGGGGCCTTGGAAAGGGGAAGACAATATTTTCTGTTTTCAATATATTCAGTTTAAGGAATCAATGAGGCATCCAAGAAGATGTCTAATAGACCACAGGAGATGCCAAAAGGGACGGAAGGGGAGAGGTCAGGGTTGAAACGGTAAATTTGTGCTTCATTGGCATAGATGTGGTATTGGAGGCCAAAGGAGCTGATAAAATAGCAGCCGAAGAAGTTAGATGATGAAGAGCAGGAGCCCGAGAACAGACCCTTGGGCGGACATGACAGAAAGGGGGAGAGGTGGAGGCAGAAAAGGAGCGTTTAGTAAGTAGGGAGTGAACATGAGAGTGCAGTGTCACGGAGGACGTAGAGGGTTTACAAAAGGAGTGGGTGATTAATGGTATCAAATGCCACAGAGAAGTCAAGAAGGATAAGTAGGTAAAAAATACCCTTTGATTAGACAGAAAGGAGATCATTGGTGACCTTGGCGAGGGCCATTTCAGTGGAATGGAGGGACTAAAATTTAGATTGAAGTAGGTCAAGGAGGAAGAGGGAGGACAGGAAGGTGGAGAGTTATAGACAACCCACTGAAGAACCTTTTGAAGTGAAAGGAAAGAGGAGATGGGGCTTTACTCCCATATGCCCCCTGTGCCCAGCAGATGTATTCACACATGTACCCTTTACCCACACACTTTACTTATACATGACAACCAACCCCCTCTCTGCCCAGCAGCTTTACGCCCCCCTCTGCCCAGCAGCTTTACACACACACACGCCCTTCTGCCCAGCAGCTTTACGCACACACGCCCCCCCCCCCCCTCTGCCCAGCAGCTTTACGCACACACGCACCCCTCTGCCCAGCAGCTTTACGCACACACGCCCCCCTCTGCCCACATGCCCCTCTGCACAGTGGAAACACCGCACATTGGGTACCCAACCTTTCACCAACCCCAGGAAAAACAGCAAGTATTATACTCTATTGAACTACTGTTAAACTACATTATTGGATCATCGATTGGTAACCTGTTTTTGGGAAATCTAGGTTGATTTAGGAAACAACTCTCCAGAAAGGGGGACGGAATTGTAAAGATCGTTAATTATGATTGCTGCTATCCCCTTCATAAGACTGGATATCTAGGTTATTTTATCTCTGGACACTGCTGCTCAATGCTTGTTGTTTGCTGCTAGTCTTTCAAAGTTTGGACACTTAGATTAATCGATTTTGCTGCTAAACCCCTGTGCCATTTCATTCCATATATATATATTTATTTATTTATACGTTTATTTATCTCTATTTATTTAGGAATCTGCCTATGATCACTTATTGATTTTAGTAGGAGATTTTTTGGAGTGTTTTAGTTTATAACTATGAATTTGTGAAGTGTTGACAATTTTCAGGGTCTTGTACAAAACTAGTTGAACTGGTTGGCTATCTATACTTTAATTAAGCTTGTTTATTGAATTCGTTGCTTGATAGATGGCTGATGATTGTAATAAAATTATTTGAATTTTAGTCATTATAATACATTGATATTGGTCAAATTGTTGGAGAGGACCAGATATATACATGAGATTGCTATCAATATCTGGCATCTATATGAGCAATAAGATATGACCAGCAATTGGTTAGCTATCACAATATACCCACATATCTAATAAAGTACTATATTCAACTAACTTCAACTGTCAAACCATTAGTAATGGTAAAATATATCCTTATAGACTCACCAGTCCATTACCATATCCTAATCCATATAAACAGACCAACAAGTCTGATGACAAGTTGAACCTAAAACTACACAGCAATAGGCCCAATGAGAGCATAACTACTTCCACAGTTATTCAATACTCTAATTCATACTTGCCAACCATTTCTGGTGACCTTTTGGGAGTTCCCAGAGGGGTCGGGAAATTTGCATTGTTGAGTCCCGTGACGTAATGCTGCGAACACGTAATTTTACGGGGGTTGGGCAAGGCCAAAATTGCGTGATTAGTGCCCCAATCGCGTGATTCATTGGGGCACTAATTCTGCCCACTTCACTAGGAAGTGGGCAGATGCAGGCGGTTGCCCTACTGTCCCGGGAATCTGGGAGTCTCCCGGACATTCCGGGAGAGTTAGTAAGTATACTCTAATTGGTTACTAATCAAATATTGGCAAAAGACACATTTTGTAAATACAGATAACTAAGCAGTTTATTATTACCAACGTAAATTAAACCAATATTTGATATATCATTTTAAAACTATTAAAACACAAAGTCAATGAGCGCATAACAATTACTGCTACATACCCACTCTGCCAAGCAGCTTTACACACTGCATCAGTGACGGCACAGGATTTCCAGCCGCCAGCCTGCTCTGTGTACCATGTGACTGTTGCAGCCACATGACCTGGTGATGTCACAGTGACTCTGATGGGATCCATCCACTGCCCTATGGAGATGTGATGCAGGCAGCCTGTGCGGTCCCTGCGTAGGCTGTCAAATCACATAGTACTCATAGTACACAATTAATTACCCCCGCCCCTTTCCCGGGAAACACTTAAAAAAACAACAACAAAAAACATTGGTGGTCTGCAGTTCTGAAACGGGCCCCCTGGCATACGCGGGCCCCGGTAACCAGTAATCCTGTCAATTACACGTAATAATTAACCTGTGTGTGTGTGTGTGATGAGGAATTTATAAGCCAGGGACTGATGTGAATTATTAAATCTTTTCTGTAAAGTGTTGTGTAATATATTGATGCTATATAAATATCTGCTGGTAAATAATAAAAATAAACAAAATAAACAATAGACCTTATACAAATTGTAGCTAATATTCCGTTCAGTCACAAATTCTACACAATATTTACATTGAAGCCGGTTAGATTTCTGATACTCACATATTATACACGTTATACACATTGGAGCTGGTATTCCTGACAGTCACATATTGTACACATTATTCATTAGATTGGAGCTGGCTATATTTCTACTATATACATTATACAAAAAGTGGTTTTACTCCTGTTTTTACACATAATGTACATCATATTTCTGTTGATCCAATGCTATACTCATCATAAAAATTCAGAGCGGTTCTACTGTGGGCAGAAGGTTGAGGATAATATATCCTATACAAGTACACATTAGAGATAACTTTACACATATAATTTTATATATATATATATATATATATATATATATATATATATATATATATATATACATATATACACACGTGTGTGTGTGTATATATATATAATATATATATATATATATATATATATATATATATATATATATATATATATATAATGCACATTGGCAATGGTGTTATTTTTGCATGCAATGCCAACTTATCTTTGTTCCTATTCAAGGTGGAAGACCGTTTAGGAAGTCTCCCCTAACAGACCACATGTCAAAGTGAGATCCATCTATTCAGTTATGGAGAAGGACAGGAGTCACATGACTGAGAGGATATTAAATCTCACCCTGGAGATCATCTGTCTGCTGACTGGAGAGGTGAGGGGTTCTAATGTGTTTTCATTATTCCCCAAGAGACATTTATAGTTATTAGATAATTTATTGTAGTACAAATAGCTCAGTCATAAATGAAGTGTTTGTAATATCCTTAATGAAGAACAAGAGCTAAATCCATATTTCCACAATAACCATTTCTCTCCGCCAGTAGTAGACCTGGTAAAGGAGCCGCCAAAGACTATAAGAATATAATATAAAAGCAGAGGATGACACATTTCTCAGTGCTGGTCCTCTGCTGGTTTCATCTCATCGGAATAAATAAAAAAAAAGAAGTTGTACCACATTTAGTGCTATATGTAACGCCAGGAAACCAAGCAGGACCATCCACAAGTTTGGATGAAGTAATTTACTGTAATATGTTCTAAATATTCCCCATTTGAATATTCAAAGATACAGTTATAAAACAGTATAAAAAGCAAACAGTTCAAAAAAACATCCCTAAGTCAAACAAACATGAACTGGGGCCACTTAGTCTAAACAAATATAACAGGAATGCACCACCTGTGCCAGTTTCGTCAGAGCAGTTACGAAAATGTCAACCAAGAGGTTTTAATGTTTATATGGGGGGGGGGGGGGCAGGGAAAAGAGAGCAAGGGGAGAAAAAAGCAGAGTGACATAAAGCCCAGGGGGAGGAGAATAAAGAAATGTAGTGGAAGAGGAACTAAGTCCAGAAAACAATGCTAAGGCACAAAAGGTAAGTGTATATTATTATATATGACCCAGGTTTTGCAGAATGATTTTGCAGAGTTGTTGACAATGTTTATCATGCATACCATGCGATACCCATACCATATCCTAGTCATCACGGCAGTAAAAGAAGGAGGAGTGAGTGATTTCCAATCCGCCATGGGCTGGCTGGAGGCAGCAGAAAGAAAGTTGCGAATAAGCTTAAGTTGATGTTTTGTAATATCGGGGCGGGCCAGAGGGAGCAGGTAATACTTAGGCAGGAGAGGGAGGTCAAGTAGTAAGTCTGAACGGATTAAATTACACAGTGAAGACCAGTAAGTAAATAATTTATGGCAAGATCACCAGATGTGTAAAAAAAAAGTACCATGGGTTCAGCAACCCCTCCAGCATCTATCAGAATCGTGTGGGAACATAATATCAGAGATACAATAGTTTGTTTGCCTTTTCCTTGATCTTCACGCATATAAAGTAGGAGCACAGCGTTCCTAAATCTCTGAACACTCCACCGTGTCTAAGGATTCACCGCTGTCAGATTCCCATGCAAAGGCATGCGGATGTCCCAGAAAGGGGCCAAGGAGTGAGAGCTCGCTGTATAATATAGAGACCAGACCTTTGGTTGACGCCTGTCTCTCATACAAAGCGTTGCAAAGGTGGAGAAGGGTCTGCTTAGTAGAGATGCTCACTGACCCCCATGAACTGGTTTTAGATCTGGATTAGCTTTGTGTTTTGGTTTTGCTTTTGGCAAAATCGCCCTTGTGTGTTTTGGTTTTGGTTTTGTATGTTTTATAAAAAATCCTAAAATATGCTAAAATCACATAATTTTGCTTTTTTTGTTCCTACATTATTATTAACCTCAATAACACTAATATCAAGTCATTTGCAGTCAATTTTGACCACCACACAGGTCACAATATTATTTTCATACACTCAGACAAATACAGCAACGATCTGGCTGGATGGGAAGCGACAGAGCAATGACACAAACACACGGCAGTTCCTAGCACATGTAGGACACATTGGCACACAGCAGTGGCAGAAAAGAAAAGTTGTGCAGGATGGAATTGTCCTTGGGACCGCCCTCCCTGGCAAGATGGAATTGTCCTTGGGACCGCCCTCCCTGACAAGATGGAATTGTCCTTGGGACCGCCCTCCCTGGCAAGATGGAATTGTCCTTGGGACCGCCCTCCCTGACAAGATGGAATTGTCCTTGGGACCGCCCTCCCTGGCAAGATGGAATTGTCCTTGGGACCGCCCTCCCTGACAAGATGGAATTGTCCTTGGGACCGCCCTCCCTGGCAAGATGGAATTGTCCTTGGGACCGCCCTCCCTGACAAGATGGAATTGTCCTTGGGACCGCCCTCCCTGACAAGATGGAATTGTCCTTGGGACCGCCCTCCCTGGCAAGATGGAATTGTCCTTGGGACCGCCCTCCCTGACAAGATGGAATTGTCCTTGGGACCGCCCTCCCTGGCAAGATGGAATTGTCCTTGGGACCGCCCTCCCTGATAAGATGGAATTGTCCTTGGGACCGCCCTCCCTGACAAGATGGAATTGTCCTTGGGACCGCCCTCCCTGGCAAGATGGAATTGTCCTTGGGACCGCCCTCCCTGACAAGATGGAATTGTCCTTGGGACCGCCCTCCCTGGCAAGATGGAATTGTCCTTGGGACCGCCCTCCCTGGCAAGATGGAATTGTCCTTGGGACCGCCCTCCCTGACAAGATGGAATTGTCCTTGGGACCGCCCTCCCTGACAAGATGGAATTGTCCTTGGGACCGCCCTCCCTGACAAGATGGAATTGTCCTTGGGACCGCCCTCCCTGACAAGATGGAATTGTCCTTGGGACCGCCCTCCCTGACAAGATGGATATGTCCTTGGGACCGCCCTCCCTGACAAGATGGAATTGTCCTTGGGACCGCCCTCCCTGACAAGATGGAATTGTCCTTGGGACCGCCCTCCCTGACAAGATGGAATTGTCCTTGGGACCGCCCTCCCTGACAAGATGGAATTGTCCTTGGGACCGCCCTCCCTGACAAGATGGAATTGTCCTTGGGACCGCCCTCCCTGACAAGATGGAATTGTCCTTGGGACCGCCCTCCCTGACAAGATGGAATTGTCCTTGGGACCGCCCTGCCTCCCACCCACCGTTATGTTGGATCTTAAAAAGGAATCCAAAACTCACGAGATCCGACGATGTAACGATGATGTTTTGCTTCATTTTCAATTCCGAGGGCGCGCGCAAGTACCGAGCTGGATCTGCTAAGTTCGGGTATGAACGGTTCTCGGGGAACCGAGCCTGAGCATCTCTACTGTTTAGTAGGCTGGAGTTATGAGTCGAGTGAAAGTTACGAATTTGCAAAAATTTAAAAATGTGTCCCATGATAAATTCAACAAATACTGAAGGTCCGAAAATTGGGGGAACAAGGGCGTACAGCCACTAAGGAATCTGATTTCACTTGCCATCCACGTGGAAGAGAAAGAGGGAGCCGGGGTAAAAGCTGAATTGCCAAAGATGAACGAATGGGGAGGGTTCTGGAGCCAGTTTGTCAACGGTCCCAAACAGAGAGTGAAAGCGTCATCACTGGATGAGATTTCGCTGATGCAGGACGAAGGGACAGGAGTAACGACAGAAGGGTAGACGAGGTCGGCAGGTTAAAAGACTATGCTTCTAACAAGACCCACAATTTAGTTGGGGAGACCACATTCATTTGGGCACATTGGGCAAGTTGCGCCGATTAATAAATTCCTTTAAAGTTAGGAACAGCTAGGCCACCACCCTGGGAGGGCCATTGTAGGATTTTTAGATGACCTGTGGGTGATTTTTGGACCAGATTAAGATGGAAGTAGTGTGTTTAATAAATTTGAAGGTTTGTAGGGGGATTTAGATTGGGAGGTTTTCAAAAAGATAAATTCATTTTAACTACATTTCTGTGTCCGACCCAAGAAATATGTTCTCAAGCAATCAAATCATTCTTAATATTGGGCAGGAGTTGAAGATAATTAGGTTGATATAGTTTATGACAGGATTTAATGAGACAGACACCAAGGTATTTCAGTTTGTGTAAACGCCATCTGAAAGGAAATTGAGATTCCAAGGCCGTTTGGGTTGTAGAGGGGAGGTTAAAGTGCAAAACCTCCGTCTTTTGGGTATGAATTTTGTACCCGGATAGAGAGCCATAAATCTCAATGTCCGTCAGAAGAGCTAGGTGTGAGACCTGCTGTTGAGCAATAGTAAGAAGATGTCATCGGCATATAATGCTATTTTGTATTCAGAATTACCATGAAGACATTCTTATCACTGCAGATACTTTGCGCCAGCGACTCAATGAGTAGAGCGAAGATAAGGGGGGAAAGGGGGCAGCCTTGTCTTGTGCCATTATTAATGGTAAATGGATTGGAGACTACGCCATTTGCCTGATTGACAGCAGAGGTAAAGTGGTACAATGCTGAAACACCGGAGAGGAATTTACCGCAGAAACCAATGTGGGAAAGGGTTACGGAACATGAAAGTCCAAGTCCAAAAGAGATTACCGTTAACACGGTAATTTCAACGCTGGCTCTTTGCTCGCGACTCAGGAGGCTGCGAGCAGAAAGCAGGTTTACAATTACCGTTTTAACAGTAATTAATTGAGCGCCGCGTTACTCACGGCAGAATTGAATTGCCCTCTAAACCCGTTTTACAAGATTTACCTTCAGATCTCTGCTCTTCATCTGTCGTAACCATGGTATGAAAAGATCTGCACACTCCATAGAGTTCTATGGACACTGCCGGTCATGAGTGCATAGTGTCAGGATCCTCCTCCGGCTGCACTGCAACTTTGCCTCTGCAGCACCTGTCTCTGCTATACCAGAGGTGCTGCTGTTGCACCATTGCCATTTTCCTCTCACTAGCAAGAGTTGACCATCTCCCCTTGTAAATTACCGCTCCTGTTTCACTAACTATATATGCCTGCTCCTCACAATGCGCCTTGCTGGTCCTTGTTTGTCCCCTTGGACTTCCTGCAAACTGCAATCTGTTTCTGTGAATTCCAGCTCCTGGCTATCCACCATTACTCAGCTAAGTTCATCTGTATCTGCTGTTTGTATTTACTACAGTTTTATCTGTTTCCAACCACACCCAGATATCTGTTTATTATGCTCAGCTTTACCTGGTCTGCACCTTCCCTGCACTCTCTCTGGATTGAGTTATTGCTTCAATAAAACAGATTATGTGTTCACCATACTCCTGGCTCCATAGCTGTCATTGGGGCAGCACGGTGGCTAAGTGGTTAGCACTTCTGCCTCACATCGCTGGGGTCATGAGTTCAAATCCCAACCATGGCCTTATCTGTGTGGAGTTTATATGTTCTCCCCGTGTTTGCGTGGGTTTCCTCCGGGTGCTCTGGTTTCCTCCCACACTTCAAAAACATACTAGTAGGTTAATTGACTGCTATCAAAATTGACCCTAGTCTCTCTCTCTGTCTGTCTGTCTGTGTGTGTGTGTGTGTATGTTAGGGAATTTAGACTGTAAGCTCCAATGGGGCAGGGACTGATGTGAGTGAGTTCTCTGTGCAGTGCTGCGGAATCGGTGGCGCTATATAAATAAATAGTGATGATGATGAAGATTCCAGTTATTAGAATAGAAATTTGACACATACACACTGCAGGATTGGAACGACATCTTCCATTAGTGAACAAGATTTTTAGTTTGGTTTAAAAATCAAATGAAACAATACAATGTTATTTGGAACGATCATCGTTGGAGCGTACACACTAATGCGATATTGGGCTGAAAAGTCGTTTATCATGTTATTGGCTCAATAATCAGCTGAAAACCCTGTAGTGTAATGTTAACACAAGGGACAGAAGCTTCCGTGTATTAATAGTGTAGATTAAATGAACAGTACATCTGACGTTGTCCAAGGCCTGATGGCTGGGGACAAATCCGGCTTGGTCAGGGTGAATTAAAGAGGGTGATTAATGTATTTTTTTCAACATTAAACAGTTTGTTAAAGTACTTGACAATGAAGCAGCATAAAACAGAATTCCTTTTCAAAAGAACTCACACAGTGACCTTTGTGCTTTGTGGGATACACTAGATCAATCAAAACTCATTTATGATTGATTGCTGTACTCTTAAAGTCCTATAACTACACATTATATTCACCAAGGCTGTTGTTATAAAAGGCATTGTGAGGATTTGTCTAATGTATGTGGTCAGTATTTCCAAACTGCCTTAGATTTGATGAATATGGGGTTTCCAGTGGGATTGTGTAAGTTTTGTGAACATTGTAGAAACATTAATTGTCCATGATTCAAAGGAAAATACCCAGTGCTGTCCTATGATGGATATCAAATATGGATGATATAGGTGCTGCCTCTGGGGGAAGGATAGCATCCCTATCCTCAGAACAAACTAGGGAGCAATGTTGCCCCTTTGCGCTTCACTTATCAGTGTATAGAATACAAATAAATATGGGTGTATAAATTTATTAAGCAATGCTGCAACAAGCAGCCGTTGTTCCGGCCGGAACGCAAGTAGTTAGAATGCAAAATTTGGATGCAATAAATATAGGTGTATACCATAAAAATCAATAAAGAAGTCTGTGGTTCTGGATAATGTACCTCTTTACGAACCATTCAGTCTAGTAATAAAACAATAAAGTTCACAAGTATGTACCTTCTCAGCCACAGATAGCACTGATAGCATACGTGGTAATGCCCGAAATATCACAGTCCAATATCAAAAGGAGACCGACTGTTTCCGAGTCACTTTTGCAATTAAACTATATAGTAGTCCCATATAAATTGATGCACTGTAAAGTTTACCATTGCAGATGGAATTAGGGTAAGAGTCGGACTTACATGTTGTCGGCTGGCTTACGACGTTCCTATCTTCTTGGAAAGTCCTTTTACCTCCTCTCAGGCAAGGCTGTCGTTGCCTGTACTTCAAATCTATCAGAGTAACCCGGCAGTCACGAACAATATCTGTGCACCAGAATAAAGAGAAATTCCTCACTGCGTGTGCGCAGCGCCAATCGGAACTTTTCCGAAACTTCCCAAACACCGAAGGATACCTGCAATTGGCGCCCCCCGCTCTGAAGGGGAGGTAAAAGGACTTTCCATGAAGATAGGAACGTCGTAAGCCAGCCGACAACATTTTTTTTTTTAACCCCTTCACCGCTGAGCCTATTTAGGCACTTTTTTGGGTTAGTCACATTACATCAATATCCGTAATGTATTTGTGCGGTACGCACACAAATTAAACCTTTTTTTTTTTTGCCGGAAGACTTTGAATTTTCACAAAATACTATTAGTTTGCTTATATCTCCTGTCACAGCTAAATAAAACTACCCAAAATGGCCAAAAAGGTGGTGTTGTTTTTTTTATATTGAAATTGCAAGAATGTGAACTAAAAGCAAAAATGTTGTATTTTTTTTCTAAACACCTTGGTGGTTATTGCTTTGGCATCAGTCCAAGTTTCTAAAGCAGTGAAAAGCAGGATTCTACACATAGTTTATTACTTTTCACAGTCTGCACTTGAAAATGATGATGCATTTTTGTTTTATTTTTTGCTATATTGCAGTGTCTTGAAAAAAATGCATAAAATGTGTAGTAACAATATAAGTAGCCAAACAACGCATACTATTTTGAGAACTTGACAACCTAACACATTAAATGAGTGTACCTTTTATGTTAACTTCTTTGTACCCCTGTGTGCTAAAGATGAGTCCCAATTGTCCTTAGTACAAATAGAAAGTTAAGTACCTTTTTAAGCATTCATATGATTCTCATTTTTCTTAGCTGTCCTCCTAGAAATCATTTGCTTTTCAAAAGCCCTCTGGTTGGCATACAAATATGGCTGCCAGCAATTATGTTATGCAGACAGACTCACAGCTCTTTGCATGTCATATGATGGGAGAGAGGGAGGTCACAGTGCAGACAGAGCTCAGAGGAATGTTCCAAAGCATATCTGCTCACTGCATCATGTGTCATATGACTGTGGTTGCCATGGTAGTCCAGAATCCTAAATTATTATTAGGGAAAATGGTAAATACCAACATTCTTCTTCTAGACCACCACAGAGATTTATGTTAAAAAAAAAAAAAAAACACAACACACCTGATGTTTGTGGGATTGCTGCTTTAAATATGTCTTGTAATCTTTTCTAACTCATGACTCCATGCATAATTTAAGCTGTTTTATATTTTTTTGCGTGTAGTCTTGTGCTCACTTTTTAATGGTGTAGTATGTTGTTTCTTTAGGGCTGGCAGCTTCTCTATTTGTTTTAACTGTCTATAGCCTGTTCTTTTATATTAATCTATTTATTTTTTATTTATACGGTGCCTGGCAGCATAGGGCTATGGTAGAAATTATACCAATCTGTATGCAGTTTGTATGATCTCCCCGTGTTTGCATGGGTTTTATTCAGTTACTTTGATTTCCTCCTACACAGTCCAAAAAGCAAAATAAGAAAAATGGACCCTAGGGTTTATGTGTGATCGGGAATTTAGATTGTAAGCTTCAATGGCACTGATGTGAATGATTTAACAGAATAGCTGTTGAGTGCACCCACGATGGCTGCCACTCTCTGCAACAATGTAAAGTGCTTTGAGTCTTATTTGGAGAAAGACGCTATGTAAATAAAGAATGATTATTATTCATACCATTCTCGATACACAGGATTGCACTGTTGTAAAGAAGTCTGGCGAGTCTGTGACACCTAGCAGCAACTGTCCCAGAGTATCAGGAGGAGGATTAAGCAGGACCCAGAGCCCCATCACGGAGCCTCCACCTCACTTACTGATACATGAGAGAAACAATGACCAGAGGATTCTAGAACTCACCAACAAGATCATTCAGCTGCTGACTGGAGAGGTGACTGCTGGGAATGGGACATTATACAGTAACACCAGGGGATGTGTCTGGGTGATGACTGTATCATTGTGTGTGTCAGGTTCCTATAAGGTGTGAGGATGTCACTGTCTATTTCTCCATGGAGGAGTGGGAGTATTTAGAGGGACACAAGGATCTGTATGAGGACGTGATGATGGAGAATCACCGGCCCCTCACATCACTGGGTAAGAAAAGGTTTTATCATTGTCCTGTTTGATTACAAAGAAGATATTATTAGTGATAATAAGTTAATCCCAGTCAGTACATATCAAGTAGAGAGCAAATGGTATCTAAATCTATAAATCCATTGTATTACAATAGCACATTCATCAGAAATCTCTAGTATGTATATGTACTGTGCATTTATTTTGGTTGATAGTCCACGAGTGTTTATGTATTGTTTATTATGGGTGTTATGTGGAAATGTGTTGCTGATGGTGTGCAGAGAGCAGTTTATGTAAATCTACATGTTGAGTACTAAGGTTTTCTTTCTTTATTGCAGACATCTACCCAGCGTGTGTAGAATGTGGTAAAGCAGAACTAGGTAACCGGTGGCTCTTCAGCTTCTGTGGAACTACAATTCCCAACATGCTGGGTCATGGCAAACTGGGCCTTTTAGTTCCACAAAAGCAGTTTGCCTAGCCTGTGGTCAAGAGTATGAGGTGGGGGTGTTGGGGGGATATAAGTAGATTTTCTTCTCTCTGTGCTATATTGTAGAAACTCCCCAGTCCTCTTGCCAACCTTGCTAATTAGTTTAGCGTTAGGAAGACCAAAGGAAACCGGGAACAAAGAGGGTTAGCGGTGGAGTTGGGAAAAGCATGGCACGGTATTTTTCTATACAAGGTCTCTGTTGCCCATTTCAGTTTTATTTGTGTTTCATCGGATGAATGTACCACTTAATCATGTTGAACACCTGTCTGTGTACAGTTCATGGGGTTTGCATTGGATAGAGGTGTTTTGTGGCTATTCAAAATATATTTCAATGGAAGTATGCATCTCATTACCCTAATAATCACAAGCATTTTACTTTCCAGGAAATGACTGCTGTTCTCCTACAAAGCAAACTCCCACAAATAGCCATCAGCATCATTCCCAGGAAATGGCTATGGTCATCATAACAATCCAGATAACCAGCAATTTACTGCACAGATATCCTCCCTTTGTCTAAATCTTATTTGTTCCCTGTTCCTGACTCCTGCTTTTAATTGCTAGTTTGACTTTAGCTTGGCTACTGACTAATCTCTTTGGATCCTGTTTCTGTTGGCTTATATGTGTAGCTTTTGACCTTTGGCTTCACAGATTACTCTTCGCATCCTACTCTGGTACCACGTTCTCTTCCGGTTATTGACCTTGGACTGTCTGACCTCGCTACCGTCACCTATCTGTTTTGGCAATGATTGTCTTTGATAACCGCGACCTGCGTGTTAGATTCCACCCCTCTTAGTTCAGTAGCAACAAGTACTGGCAAACAGTTACCATCCTCATCCTGCCTCTGGCAAACGTGACTTATACATTGCCTCATACTTTAGAAGAAATATTGGTATCCGGTTAGTGTGAAGCAGGTGAATGGAAATATCGTAAGTTGATAGAAGGGAAGCTGTTTGAGAAGATAGGCAGTTCCGTTGATATTGAGGGAGAACAGGAGTTATGAGGGCAGCAATGGTGAGAAGAGGGGAGTCTTTGCAAAGTGGAGCACCAGAGGAGAAGGGTATCAAAGGCTGACTGTTTACCTGTGCCTGCAGATATGGTTGCAAATTGGGGGGCTTGTAAATATAATGTAGGTAGAAGAGAGGAGTGGGTGTGCGGTACATATACATTGTGATTGGTGCACAAATTGTGTGTTGGTGTGTTCAGAGGTGGAGTGGTTACTGTCATTGAATGTGAGGTGTTATGAGAAGTGACGCATCCACTTGTACCTACCAGGTTAAAAAATGTAAATATTGTTCAATATTACATTATGTAAAAATAAATGCATCAAACTAATCATTGCTCATTTTCTTTTTGACAGGTTTATCAGAAACCACAAACAAAGAGGATTCAGTCTCGCTGGGGGAAGTAGATCTCGTGGACACTGATATTTATGACCCCACAATCCATACGGAATATATATCTACTCCTATTAAGGATGGATCAGACTCATGTGAAGAAGTAAATCTCTCAGACAGTGACATTTACACCCCTACAGATCATACACAATATACATCTACTCATGTTAAGGAGGAATCAGACTCCGATGACGAAGACTTCACAGACACTGACATTTATTCGCCCACAGATCCTATACAATATACATCTACTTATATTAAAGAGGAATCGGTATCATGTGAAGAGGGCAATCTCACAGACACTGAAACTTACACACCTACAGAACAGACACAATATCCTTCTATTCACGAAACAATAAACACCACAGATGGGGCAAGTAACTGCTCTGAGAATCAAAACTTTATTATTAAAACCATAGAGCTCCATAAAGATGACAGTGGCCCTGAAGAGCCACATTCAATTATATGTTCGGAATGTGGAGAATGTTTTTCAACTGACTCCATGCTTGTTCTACATCAGGGAATTCACACCGGGAAAAAAATATATTCTTGTCCCGATTGCGGGATGTGTTTTAGCAATAGCACATACCTTAGTAATCACCTGAAAACCCACACGGGATCAAAACCATATTCTTGCATTGAGTGTGGGAAGCGTTTTACCAACAATGCAGATTGTCTTAAACATCAGAACGCTCACACAGTCAGAAAACCTTATATTTGCACTGAATGTGGGAAGTATTTTTCTAATAACTCAAATCGTGTTAGACACCAAAAAATTCATACAGGCGAGAAGCCATTTTCTTGCTCTGAATGTGGGAAGAGTTTTAGACGGAAAACACACCTTACTATACACAGCAGAGTTCACACAGGAGAGAAGCCATTTAACTGCCCTGAATGTGGGAAATGTTTTAGCTGTAGTGCACACCTTACTGCACATCGTCGAATTCACAGGAGAGAAGCCATTTTCTTGCTCTGAATGTGGGAACTGTTTTAGTTCTGGCACACATCTTTTCAACAATAGTGTCACATAGGAGAGAAACCACCTCACTGAGGTCGGGCTTTACTCCGTAGTACCTGTATGCTCCTATACCAGGCAAGCTTTGAATGTGGCAACTACAGAGAATTCACGCTGAGAGAAGTCCTATTCATGTTCTGTTTGTGTGAGTTTTACAAGTAATTGCTCACTTCAACCTACACAACTAGGACAGTGCAAATCTTTTCTCTTGTTGTATTGGAGCACAAACGGTGCAACAAACCAACTCAGGAGTGCCACACTCGTGTACGTACTGCAGCTGAGTGGGCAGAGCCAACACCGCACAGTTTCTCCATGACATCTTAGTCTTTTATTTGACCTAAATTCACTAGCTATATATATCCCAGCTGACCCAATTTAGGTGGGACAGTCCCGCTTTTCCAAGTATCAGAAGTATCAGAGGCATACAGCATTGAAAGGGTGTTTTTAGGGGAGGGGGTGTCCCAGGTATTCTGAAGTGCAGGGCATACCCCCTGTGTGAGGTGGCCCCAAATGTGATATAACCATGTCCCCTTCTGTACACTGCACACTCTGTCCCGAATCCCTGATCATAATTTTGGGATGTATGCTAGCTGTGGATGTGGAACTACTTAGAAGTAACTATAGTCTAAATAAGTGTGTAAGTATTCCACAAAGAAACATTTTGGGTTTTTTTTATAACAGAGAATCTGGGCTATAAAATTTCTGGTTGTTATCCATGGAAATTATGGCTAAATGAAAAAAAAATTCTGACTTTAGCCATAGCTAATTCGGCAACTTCTATTCATTCATCCCATTCCCATGTCATTGAACATTACAGTGTGTGAATGAACAGCCAGTCTCTGTATGAAGCTGCCGAGTGACAGATTTTATCTGGCTCGTACCTTCACCTGCAGTGGAAAGGAGATGGCCATATATTTGTTGTGCGTTCAGTATCTGGGAAAAGTCAGGGATGTCATGACATGATTGTATATTAGATGTTTTCCAGGGCAGGAGAATGATTAAAATGACCTATTTTTAGGTAGATACAGCACATCACTTTGACAATTCAGTGACAACTTGTAAAGACTAATCGGCTAACATATAATTCCCTTTACACCTTCCTTCTTCTGCTGCTTTTAGTAGGGGCACATTTGATCTCTTCTTGCATGCACCTTGAGCTCATGGAATTTCAGCTTCTCCTGAGCTTTCTAACAAACGCTCACGTTCCCGTCAGCAGTTATGTCCATTTCACGCAAATACCTATGTATACATTTTTGTGACTGTGAGACTGAAACATATTGATGGAGCAAGATTCCGTGTGTGATTCAACAGTAGGGTGACATTCTGGGCTAGATTTACTAAACTGCGGTTTTGGAAAAGTGGAGATGTTTCCTATAGCAACCAATCAGTTTCTAGCTTTCATTTATTTAGTGCATTCTACAAAATGACAGCTAGAATCTGTTTGGTTGCTATAGGCAACATCTCCACTTTTTCAAACCCGCAGTTTAGTAAATATACCGCTCTGACTCTTTCTTGCATCTTTGCTTAAGCGACAGACTCCCTGTGTACCATTATGCGTCTCTGCCAACAAGTTCTTTGTGTTACTTTTATTTATTTTTTATTTTTTTAACCCTTAACTGTTATCTTGTTTATATGAATTTCTATGGGTATGCATATGAGATGTGGACTGGATTGACACAGACAAAGAACTTGTGAGTGATATCTTCTGGAATCTTGAGCACTTATATGTGGGTCTTGACAAGTTCTTGATCTTTATGGTAAGGATCTAAAGTAACAGCAAACAGTTCTGTCATTTTGTAAGAAATTTGCAGTACTCAAAAAAATAATAATTCTTCTGAGAATTTTGGATTGGTGCTTGTCAAAATAAATTTTTTTTTGCTTATAACCTGTTAGTTTGTAGGTGTATTACAAAGGTTTGTAACACATCTACCGGATCATGGCTCTCATGGTTTTGATACATTTTTTTAAATCATAGCATGTATTTGTTTTCCTTGTTTTGTTTTATACCACCTGTCATTCCTACTGCCAAATCATGTTGTCGCTTTGCAAACCAATCTTTGACTCATATTGGGCCTGATTCATGTCTGGACTTGCGTTTTAAAAAAGCACACGGAACTTGAGCGTTTTTCCGAATATATTCAAATCCGAACTTTTCTCAGGATATGTTTCGATTTGAGTCTTTAGTGAAAGTGTTGCTTGCTGTTTGTAGACACAACAGACTGCAGTATATGCACAAGCATCTGTTTACTATCAGAACACATTAAAAATATATATAAAAAAAGAACAACTCAACTATTTAATCATTAATAAAAATATGATTTATTTATTTTTAAAAAATGTTTTAATTTTTTTTTACATTAATTACATAAATCAGATGCATTTAATGTTTTCTGTATATACAATGCATTTATATAGTCATTCTTCCTTGCATACACATGTTCTGTGCCAGCTAGTGGCACACATACATGTAGTGATGTCAGTCAGCACTTACACCTGGCCCTGTAGGTGGAAGTGATATGGCTGAAACTAAGCGTACTTATGAGAAACTGAGGACATGAACTGGCCGTATCTCCGTCGGCACGTCCTTCCTGTACGTGACCTACGTTCATCTGCCTCTTTCCTTCCCCTTTCTACCAATCTAGTTGTAGGCAATCGCACATGTCATGTGGGTTCAGACATTAAGGGGCATATTCAATTAGCTTGGCGGTCCGCGAGTAATACGCGGTACAGCAATAAGGCGGTTGGTGCTTGAGAGAAATCCGTGGTATTTCGGTACTGTGTATTATCGCGGACCGCCAAGTTAATTGAATATGCCCCTAATTGCGTTCATTGGTGTAAGGTCCGTTTCTGAGCATGCTATTTCACGCAAGATACGGCTCACAAAGGGACTAATGTCCAAATATGAATTAGGCCCATTGTGACCATCTCGGATATGTCACTCCTCAAACTCGTTATCTTTGCTTATTTGTTCCTCCTCTGCCCAAAACTCTTTAGGTTGCATGCATATTAATTTTATATCCCAGAATGCAAATTAAACTCGGCTAGCAAACCTCAAGCCACACTTTACCATCAGCAAGTTAAAAGTAATGGCACAGTAGAGAGTACATCCATACAACAGATAAGGATTGTGAGAGACTGATATAAATGTTTCAAGATATCACCTGAGATGACCTAAATAGAAATGTTTACATACATGTGATTGCAGGAATCTAGGCCGACATCAACATCCATAGAGCATAATTTTGTACTTTTATACATAGATCCATGTTTTTCTTGGTTTTATTGATTTGAAGTTGCTGTTCCCTGAGTTTTCCTTTATTTCTAGAAGAGCCCTACAGGTCCTCTCCTGCTAACATCTTGTGTCTCTGACTCTAGACAACACTATCAACTATCTAATGATAATACATCTGTCCAATGAAAATGTGGAAAGATAATGGATACTCTTGGAGAAAAGCTACGTAGATAACAACTGCAGCTTAATAATGTTTTATACATTTATTCTAATAATGAAATTGTAGCCTTGCGTGCAGATTTTTGAAGATACAATATAGGTATAGGTTATACCCTCATTAAATATTTATTCAAAGATGCATTGAAATTAGACATTGCCAAAATATCAATACACTGGTCAAAATTGTGTGTTTCCCTGGTTGCACTCTTGCCCCAATCGTTTCTTCTTAGGAGAACTCCTTAGAGTAGCAAGGAAGAATAATTGTGTGCAGTGCGGAGGAAGATGTTGGTGCAGTCCAAATCTATTATAATACCGATCCCCTCCACTCGACTCCTATGCTTTGTTCTTAGAAGATACATGAATTTGGTGCCAAATCCAAATTTGGTTTGAACAAACAAAATATGAAGTTTTTCTGTAGATTAATCTCTTTTATTCTATATTACTTTGTGTCTATATACTATGTAATTGTAAATGAATTGTATTTGTTCATATAATGTGACATTTGAGTGGTTAGATATGCTCTATGTCGATTAGTTGCTCACTTGCTCTGTTTAGATCTAATTGAAGTTAGGCCTATCATGTATTTGTTTAAATAGTCAGACTGTGTTGAAACCAATCAGATGTTTTTTTAACCTGTATCCAATAAATATGGGTGTATTCTGAATACAGCCTTTCCTTATTATTTGTACAGTGCATATTGGTATACAGGAAAGTTTGGACTTCTTCCTATCTAATAATGGCGTGCTTCTACATCACCCCTTTTTATACGTGAAAAGCACACAAGTTATTCTCCATTATCATTGGACTTTGTATGATATACTGTAATGATATCAAATAAGAATATTGTTAATTGGACTTCTAGTGATTGCCCAGGCCTATCTTAGATGCCAGTCTAATGTACATCCAGGTGAAACACTCTGATATCACTGTTGGATAACCACCATTCACAGCCACTGAGATCTCATTAGGTTGCGTCTGAAAAAACACTGGGATACAGGCAAATCTAAGAACAAGGTCAGGGCAGGCAGCACAGAAGCAGATCAAGGCAGGTAGCACAAGACACCTGTTCAGGGCAGGCAGCACAGAAGCAGAACAGGGCAGGTAGCACAAGACACCTGTTCAGGACAGGCAGCACAGAAGCAGATCAGGGCAGGTAGCACAAGACACCTGTTCAGGGCAGGCAGCACAGGAATCAGGTCAGGGCTGGCAACACATGACAAGGTCAGGGCCACTTCAAACAGAAGTAAAAACAAGCTGTGTTGCGAACAGAGAGCCAACAACAGTAGTTGTCCAAGGAAATAATGTGGAATAAAACAGTTTAAATAAGATAACAATTACTTCAAGGACATTGGAACGTGCACATATCTAAAGGCATGAACCTTACTTGCTTAGACATAGCAGAATCATTGATGTATCAGTTAGGTATGCCCCAATACCCTCTTAAGGGTGACCTCCCAAGAACTGTATCACAGGTTGAACAAAACATTACAATTACTGCCTGGGCAACAAAGGCTTTTATTGAGGATCATTGTTCTGAGTCATGGCACTTTTATTTAGCCAGGTTTTAGGAGTTCTTAGTCTTTAAAAAAAAAATAATACCGGTAATTAGAAAATGGTGAACATTGTTCAAGATGTTTAAGACACATGAAATATGTTTGGTAGCTTCAAACTGGAAGAAGTTAACATTTAAAAGAAGTGGTTCATTTGACAAAGCAAATTCATATTTCTAATGTACCTCACAGAGATGGTATCATTGGGAAGTGAGATTTTTCAAGATTCTGTACTTTGAACAAGGCAGCCGGGATTTCAGACAAGACACTGAAGATCTATAGGTCAAGAGCACCAGAACACAAGGAAGGAGGTATCCGTATACTGTGATGGGATGCAAAAACTAAACTACATAATATGTTTTTTTGGTGGACTGGAAATATGATTTTGTTGGGGATCAGACAGATAATTACGAATTCGGTGTTCAAAATCCAAATTTTTTACCGTTTTTATTTTAAGGGACTCCTCTCTTTCAAGTAAAACTGCCCATGATTTTTTTGAAGCCTCGATGGGGGAGGTCTGTATCCTCCTTCCCCATTCCTGGACTTTTTTTTATTATTGTCTGGTTATCACTAGATAATAATTAAATGGCAGACTCCCCTCTTTCAAACAAGAGTTCCCCTGAGTTTCTAGGTGCCGGGATGGGGAAGATAGAGCACTTGTAATGCCCTCTCTCCATTCCCTGGTGTTTCATTTTTCTGTAAGCAATGTATGAGGTGATGGGGCTTAATAATGTCATCAGGATGATGTCATTTGACCACCAACAGAAAGTCATTCCAGCTCCATTATCATTTGTATGCAGATAACATACATATTTATACACCTGAAAACACTGTGATAACCAACATATGCAACTGTAAAACATCACCTGACTCCTTGACTTTTGAAATTTCGTCTCACCTGAAGATGACGAGGCTAACCAGGTCCAATAGATAGATGCAAGACTTCAAGGCATGTCCACATCTAATTCAACCCTGTAATATCAGACTCCTCAGCCTTCAGAAACTTTAAAAGCTCCCTGAAGACTTCTTTCTTCAAATCGGCATATCCCTCCGCTCCATAATCACTATTTCCTTTTCCCCTTCAGTAAATACGAAGTGCTTAATTTTGCCTTCTACCCCAGTCAGGAAAGGAAAGAAACACTCTTCTTTCCAATAGGAGTCTTCTTTCCTGTCCTTCCTGAAGAAGAGGGTAGCAGCTGTGATTTATTTTTTTTTGATCTTTTTTTGTGGATAAGTCATCTGCTCACCAGGAGATGGTAGTCTATTTCCTGATGCCCATGGCATTATACGGGCAACAATCTCCTTTGGAGATGGCTTCCACAGAAAAAAGCACTTTTTGATTGGGGCCTATTTCTACAGCGCTGACAACCTAACTATCTTGAATTACGCTCAGTACATCTGATTCTATTGTGGCATCATGCAGAAAACTGGTCCGAAGCACGGAGTTCAGGGTAAGTTCTAGGGAGCCTTTTGTTAGTGTCTTTCATAGATGAGATTCATTCTGACCCTCTACTTTTCTGTGCAGGTTGTGTTCAAATGAAGAGTAGCCACCATCACCTTAGATGGCAGTCTTGGATGGAAGTAGCCTTGACAGGCACTTGTGTAGCTAAAGAATATATTCGGCAGATGCAGGCTATAAGATCTAATTCTAAAGTAAGCCTAGATATTGAAGAAGTTGAACCAGAAGGTGAAGTATTTCAGCAAACTGGGTCCGACATATTTGACAATTCTGATTTTGTATTGGGAAGATCTGATAGATGACCTTATTAAATCCATTCATGAAGTGATGGAAATTAAGAAAGTAACAGAAAAGCAAGTGCTGCAAGATAACCGTTTTCTGGGGACAAGAAAGGATTGAACCTTTCCTATTCACAAGGTTATTATTGAGGAATGGAAGATGACAATAAAATACAACCAGGATGTGTCATATGTATCCTTTTTTCCCCTGAGGAAATTAAGTTTTTGGATCTGCCTCCCAAGATGAATCTCTTGCCACAAACAAAAACTATAATTCCTCCTTAAGATGCCCACCATCTCAAAGACTGTATGGGTAGGAAAGTTGAAAGTGTTTAATACATGTCACCTTATGAACAGCATTGAAACCTGCAGTAGCAGTGGCTACAAAGTCAAGGGTCCTGCAAATTTGGTAGTGGGCTGGGGTAATCTTCAGAAGAACGAAATAGTGTGAAACGAATTTAATGTTTCAAGATTTTTTTACCTTATCTGGAGGGAATAGGTATGGTTACCACAGGACAGAGCAAACTGTTACGACTCTGCCTATATTTTGTATGTGGCAGCATTATTTCAAATCCACCAGAGGTGCTGCTCTTCTGCCCCTGAACTTTACACCATGCCTGTAGGAGTTAATCTCCTTACCTGATTAGAACTGCACCTGTCTCAGTTTGAAATACCTGCCTAAATCTGTGCTCTGTGCAGTTCATCATTTATACCTAGCTGCTGCTTGTCTCTTGTTTATCCCTGTTCCAGTTTTGCTTTGCTGCTGCCTGATCTCCTGTTGCGACCCTCTGTCTGATTACCGGACCCTGCTTCTTTGCCTGTTGCCCTGACCTCTGCCTGGTCACTGGACTCAGCAAGTCTGACTACTTCCATGGACTGCCTCGTGCCTCTGGCAATCTGGAATCCTGACCCCTGCCTCCTTAGTCTGGAGCCTGGTGCCTCCTGGCAATTGGGTAACTCAATATACGTGTCCCTGCATTTAAATGTTATTCGTCATTGCTCGGAACCTGTTGCTTCTGTTGACTATTCCTGCTATTCATCACACCTGTTCATAATTGTGTATTGGAGTATATCTGTTTATTGTGCTACCTGAAATCTGCATATTCCATGAACTCAATCCTTCTTCACATATTTTGCCTAAATTAAGATCCTTGGTTTCTCTACTGCTATTGCCGTGTCATGAATTCACTAGGAATCATAACACAAACAAGATCATATTCAGGACGGGGCGGATCCAGACTTTTTCTATACCCCGGGCGATTTTAGGGGGGGGGGGCGATTTAGGCCCCGCCCCCTTTCTAATTTCTAAGGCTACAGTATGTGCAGGTCTGCTCGGCATTGACAGTGTGCTGCCCCGCTGCTCAGATTGTGTTTAAAACACAATCAGAGCAGCCGGGTAGCACACTGTCACTGCTGAACGGACCTGCACAGTGTGCAGCCGCCGGCAGCAAGCCCCTGCTAGGGGAGGCGATCGCCCCCCCCCCCCTGGATCCGCCACTGATTCAGGATGCCTTTTCATGAGTGGTCTGAGCAGAAATTTCAGAGAGGCTAAACAATACGGGTCTGAAAGAAGCTATAACAAACAATTTCAGACAGGAACATCAAAGTAGGGAATTTTTCCACAGAGTGGAAAAGAGTCCTAATGTTTTTACATTTTACCAATTATGTCCAAAAAGTTCATTCTTTGGGGACCCAATGGTTGGAACCAGGATCACCAGTTTTTCAGAAGAATGGTCCTTAATGTACAGATCAATGGGTCTTAAAAACAGTCACAAGATGGTACACATTAGAATTAAAGGTCCAGGGTAAAGACAAAGACCCCCACTCCAAGCACTCCATACGAAAGCTTGGCTGTGTTGGACTGGCATTATATATGTTCTTATATGTACATATCAGACCACCACATCAGAAAAAAATGTAGGCTCAATCAACATTTTCAATTTAGGAGCTTTCCTTTTGGACTCTCATTAGTTCCAAAAATTGACAATTATGAAGATGATATTTTCTTAAAAGCAAGATCCAGACTGGAGACACCCCAAGCTTGAGCCCAGATAATACAAGTTCTGGAATAGCAGGGTTAGATTATCAACAACAACATTTCTTTAGTTTTATTTATCACATGTTACATGGGAAAGCTTTTTTTTTTGTCACCAGAAAGAAATCAAAGTTGATTCAAGATGTTCTAACTGCGAGCAAGTCACTGCTGAGTTGTTTCTAAAAGTGTTAGGACTCATAGCTGCAACCATGAGTCCTGACATGGAACAGCGAAGGAAGGCACACTGACCGTAGGTAAATCTTTTTGCAGATCACGGTTGGGTTATCATTACTAGAGATGCCAGCAGACAGGATGAGGTGCTCATTTCTGTCTGACAATTCGATTGTTGCAAGAGCACAAAGCCAGGTCATCAAATATCCAGAACATGTTAGTGATATTCAAAGCATTTCTCCAATTTTCAAAAAGCCTTGGCAGGATTTCATGTTCAAATTCATTGAGACAAAAAATGATGAAGGCAATGTACCAGTTGTCTAATGGTCTAAAACTTGCCGGAGGATCTATCAGCTATCCGCATAGCTGGTTGGGTAATATCAAGGCAGATTTTCTTCATATACTATACCCTGGTGTATGGTCTCTCAACAAAACAATTTTCAAGAAAATTGTGAGCAAATGAAGATATTCACAAATAGATCTCATAGCAACAGCAGAGAACTCCAGAGTAAGAATTTATTCACGGTACGTGGAAAACAAGACGTAAGCAGTAGATGCTTTCTCAACAAGATGGCAATAAAATCTGGGGTATGTTTTTCCTTCACTATCCATGCTTCCTAGAGTCATACTAAAGGACAGAGTAATGGTAACTGTGATACTAACTTTTTTGCCAGTGATTCAGTTGGCAGTAACACAGCCATGGTATTTTCCTTTTGGCCTGAATCTTCTCCGTTATGGGCAAATATGGCATCCGCATCCTGGAAACTGTTGCATGGCTACTGAACAGAGACTGGTCAAGAAGAGAGACGTTGAAAATTCTACCGAGACACATTCATCTAGAGCAATTACAGCATCCCCTCTTGGTGTAAAAGAGGAGCAATACTACTCGGCTCAGCTAATTCATGGAGGGGAGGGAGGGCTTTTTAACTTATTTATGTTTACATGCTGACCGAAAAGATAGCTGAAACCACCTGCAGTTGGAGCTATCTCGTCTGTCAGAAGCAACTCTATATTTTTTGCCGTTTCTGGGTGGCTTTCCGCAAACAGATGAGTTTTTGCCTCATTGAAGCCTGAGTCCATCTACATACAGCAGAAATTGGAGCAAGAGTTCGTCACTGTGTCTATTTCTCTAGAAATTGCAGTTCTTTTTGGGACAAAGAACGACTGTTCCCTAAGACCCTACATTGACTTTTGTGGGCTCAATAAAATCATGATCAAGAATAGTTACCCTCTCCCACTAATCTCTGACCTCTTTGAGACATAAAGGATGACCTCTACAAGGAACATCACATGAGAGAGGTATTGCAAAGGTTCTTGGATAAATGACTATTTGCCAAGATGGAGAAGAGTTTTTTCAACCAGTCCAGTGTGAGCTTCCTGGGACACATCATTTCAGCACAAGGCATAGAAATGTAACTAGAGAAGCTCCCAGAGGGATAAAACAATCAAGAGGTTTGTGAGGTTTATTAACTACTAGATATTTTATCCAGCACTTTCATGAGTTGTTAGCCATGTAACCGCCTTGACCAAACAGGAGACTCCCACAGACACATGGTCTTCTGAGGCGCAACACGATTTTGACATCCTAACCTCAGCGCCCATCATCAGGTATCCCGACTCTAGTCGGTCCAATACTTTCGAAGTTGATGCATCTAAGAGTGGAGCAGGATCGGGGGCATCCCCGACAGTATGAACTGTATGGACTACATATTACACAATTACTACAGCGCACATTCTTGTACCCAAGGTACAAAGACTCTTAAATTATATATGTGCCGTTGAAGCAATTATATACCTGTCTGCTACTGACGTTTATTAGCAAATATTTTAATACCAAAATAATTTGTGTATTCTCCTCATCTACTTTAAGCCAACAGCTATAATTATCAATACCTACACAGTGTAACGACTAAAAATTGGTTAAACATTTGGATATGCTTACGGGCAACAGTAATAGTTTATCATATAAAATAATTTCATTTATAACACTTTTCTCCATTAGAACTCAAATTGCTTTACATTTGTAGATTATAAAAATACTAAATTAACATATAAAGAATTAACAGAGAGCTAAGCATTTGTTTTTGTTTTATTTTTCTAGAAAATAAAGAAGCACTGATGAAATGCTTGAGTAAACAAGTAAGTTTTTAATCTGTTTTGAAGATTTCTAGAGTGGGGGCTTCACGGACTGTCGAGGTAGCAAGTTTCAGAGAGTAGGAGCCGCAAATGAAGTATGTAGACAGTTGGTAGTCCATCGTCTGTGGATGGGAGCGAGATAGTGGGAGTATAGTGAATCAGGCTGCTTCAAGTACTCAGGACCCTGTTGTGTAGGGCTATGAATGTCAACAAGCCAATCTTGAAACAGATTCACCATGTTACAGGCAGACATGAAGGGAATGAAGAACAGGTGTCCGGAATGTGCCTGGTTTTGTACCAGCTGCAGGTAGTGTAGTTCTTTTTGCACTTGTCCAAGCGTGAGGACACAAATGCATGTACGAAGATATCGGATGCTTTATTCTGGTTATGTTCTTCAGATGAAAGAATGAAACTTTGATCATGGCTGAAACCTGCTGTTAAAATGTCAAGTGACAAATAGACATAAAACACTTGATCAGAGTTTTGCAACTCCGAACCCCGAGGCTTAAGCCCAGTTGGTTGACCCAGCTGCAATCTTGTTATTTGACATTGAGCTCCTATCGTAAGAACCTCTATTCAATCTCACCCAACTGGCACTCATCCACTCTTTGAGCTCAGCTAAGCAGACATTTAGGATTAGTACTGGGTTGTTAGTACCCAGAGCAAAGGATAAACATAGTTGAGTAAAAGCTGCATAGAAGTGTTAGTCCAGGTCATGACATAATTTAAAACATTATGGTCATTATTCTATCCCCTTAAGTGGTTTATTGAATGAAATGTGGTCACAAAAATGTCAGGAACACAAAAACAATTTAAAAGAATTTCTGTCAAACAAATTTCTGATATAATAAGTTTTCATCTAGCAAAGCCCTTAGTGAAGCATTTTGTTTTCCAACATGGAAGAGATCTGAATAGTTTCAAATTTGTGTTTTAAAGCATATCTTTAAAATAAAGTTAGTGTGTTTTTTTTGTTCTGGATACACCGACTGTATAAGATTGTTATTTGAGTATATGTATTTTCTGTACATTTTCTACAGAACTGAATATTTGTGTTCATTATTATACAATAAAATATTGTAATCAACAGGCATGGGCATTAGTGAATAAAAGTAGAATCCTTATATTTCCCCCCAAAAATGTGTTTTACTAACATGGTTATTTCATTATAGTGGAAATTTGCATTTCTATAGCACTGTGTATCAAAATGTTTGCATATTCTTTGTGTACAGTAAGATTTTGCTTCGGCACCTGTGACATTTTTTTATGGTGTGGTACAACCAGTAGCTAACACTATTGAGGATTTTAGAATAGATATGTGAGTATGATTACTCTGTAGCAGTTGACACAGAATGTGTCCTCTGCATGTATGTACATATATGGGTTGAGTGACAACCAGATTGATGAGTGTTTAAAAAAACACCTTTCACTTCTATATTGAATTTAAAATCACTCGATAAAGGCTCCGCCAGTTGACTACTAATAAAATAGGAATTATGTATAAAGTCCAGATGTTTTGTAGTAGAAGAGACGAAATGTTCAAGTGATGGATCTCAAAAGTGAATTCTGGTCAATAGAAGGACTTTTCTTTCTGTACTGGAATTAACATCAGACCAGAACTGAAGTGATTAATTGTGATGTAAGACAATGATTTCTGGGTAATGTGAACATTAGGCATGTCAGACAGCTGTATATTTTTATTAATATAACTAATATTTCTCCTTTAAGCACATTTGTAACTAATAATGTGAGATTTTATTTCAAGCAAAAAGCTACAATACATAGAAAAAGTACACACATACAATACAGTCAATACAATAATCCAGCAGAAACCGAAATAAAATTCAATATAAACTAAACTTCCAATATCTTAAAATCTTGGAGGCATAATTAAGGTTGAGGCAATTTTGTCATGCAAACTGGATGGTTACAAGGAAAATCACAGTGATATAACACAAGAATAAGGATAAAACACTTTCCACTTATCAAAACAACATTTTCAGAGGTGTGTGAACTTTTTGATGTGTAACAAGAGTTGATTTTTGTGTAAAACGTCTCCCACACTCAGAGCATGCAAAAGGTTTCTCACCTCTGTGAATCCTCTGATGTATAACAAGAGTTGATTTCTGTGTAAAACTTTTTCCACAATCAAAACATGAAAATGGCTTTTCACCTGTGTGAATTCTCCGATGTACAACAAGATCTGATTTTTGTGTAAAACTTTTTCCACACTCGGAACATGAAAATGGCTTCTCACCTGTGTGACTTCTCTGGTGTATAAGTAAAATTGATCTCTGTATAAAAGTTTTTCCACACTGAAAACATGAAAACGGCTTCTCACTTCTGTGAATCCTCTTGTGTTTAACAAGATGTGATTTGTATGTAAAACATTTTCCACAATCTGAACATGTAAATTGCTTCTCACCTGTTTGTGTGACCTCTTGTATTACGAGATCTGATTTCTGTGTAACATCAAGACCCGAAAATGGCTGGTCACCTGTATGAATTCTTTGATGTTCAACAAGTGTTGTTTTACGTGTAAAACATTTCCCACATTCAGAACATGAAAACGGCTTCTCACCTGTGTGAATTCTCTGATGTCTAACCAGACTAGATTTTCGAGTAAAACATTTATCGCATTGAAAACATGGGAATATTTTTTCACTTCTATGAGTTGTATTATCTCTAACTATATCCAGGTTATCCGTAAGCCATTCCCCATGTATAGAGGTATCAGATGATATATCTGCACTATGAAGTACTGGATGTATATTGGGGTTAGTAGGGATTTCTATTGGAGAATCTTGTGTAATGCTGTTATCTTCAATTTCACAGTCAGGAGATAAAATGAAATGCTCTTCTGAGGTATTCCTGCTGTTTTGTCTATCTGCTGGGGAACGAAAAATATACATGATTTTGTGAATATTAGAAGAGGAGTTTAATACTGAAGTTTTAAGCATTAAATCTTTATCGAAAACAAGTTAACAGCAAGGGAGTAAATGGATGCAGTCACTGTGCATATCAACATCCCAGCAAAACAGAGTTCTTAAAACTTGAGGAAGCCTGAGAAGGTACTAAATAAAACCAGTATAGAAGAGAGGAAATAAGTGAAATGAAGAAAGAAAAAATATATAAATTTCATCAAAAAGTTTAAATGTAATTTTGTGGACAGTTCAATAAGTGATTACAGAATACATAATTCTATTTGCCTGAGGTTCAGAGTTCCCTTGTTCCATAGGAAACCTGACAGGACTGCTCTGCTTTGTGCTACCGAGATGGACTTCTTAAAAACATGTAGTGATCGTAAATAGAACTTTGTATTTTATAATCCTTTAATGATGACCTCAACCTAAAAATCACCTGGGAAGATTTACCACTCTAATTCGAATACTATTAATGGTGACTAACTGGGGGAGTTGTCCATTTGCCATTATATAAGCTGAGGAATACTACAGGGAAACATATTATGAGAATAAAGTGACAATAAAAAAAATTAAAATCCTCCAGGGGTGAGTTACAAGACCTCCCCGTCCATTTTCAGATACCTTTTCAGTGGATTTGCTATTTCCTATCTCCTCTAAGCAAGCAGTCTCTGCTCTCTTCTGTCATACATTTGAATGTTTAAATGTCATAATAGATCACCCCAAGATACATCACCTCATGTGCATAACATGTCTACAATGGGCAGTATATAAGCAAAAATGTACATACTATTATTGCTTATCTAGCGCCATCATATTAGACAGTGCTTTGCAGAGAATATTTGATTATTCTAAATTCTTAAATTCTCTGCCATACGAACACACACACACACACACACACACCATGGTTAATTTTTGCCAACAGCTAATTAACCTACCAGTATAGTAGTAAGTGATTTTTGGGCTGTAAAAGGAAATTTAAACAGCCAGAGGAACCCCACTGTCCATATCACCTTAATAGTGCTTTATAGAGTACTCTATGGAAGAGCTATGGAAGGTTTGCCACCCTTACAGTAAAGAAGCCCTTCCTATGCCGATGGTGAAACAGTCTTTCTTCTATTCGTAATTCATGCCCCCTTATCCTCTGTATGGCCCTTGTATAAAAGGTTTCTCTTTGTGTCAACTTAAATATATTTATTCATATTAATTAGGTTACATCCAAAGCACAAAACAACCAACCTAGTTTATCTAATCTCTAATCTGTCTGGTAACACACAGTGACATGATGTGAGGAGGAGAACAGGAGTCTAATAGGGGCTGATGGCTCCTGATGTATGAGAAACACCAGAGAGTGTGTGGAGGAGACTGGTCAGATCTCTTGTCTGGTAACACAGTGACATGATGTGAGGAGGAGAACAGGAGTCTAATAGGGGCTGATGGCTCCTGATGTATGAAAAACACCAGAGAGTGTGTGGTGGAGACTGGTCAGATCTCTTGTCTGGTAACACACTGTGATATGATGTGAGGAGGAGAACAGGAGTCTAATAGGGGCTGATGTCTCCTGATGTATGAGAAACACCAGAGTGTGTGTGGAGGAGACTGGTCAGATCTCTTGTCTGGTAACACACAGTGATATGATGTGAGGAGGAGAACAGGAGTCTAATAGGGGCTGATGGCTCCTGATGTATGAAAAACACCAGAGAGTGTGTGGAGGAGACTGGTCAGATCTCATGTCTGGTAACACACAGTGACATGATGTGAGGAGGAGAACAGGAGTCTAATAGGGGCTGATGTCTCCTGATGTATGAGAAACACCAGAGAGTGTGTGGAGGAGACTGGTCAGATCTCATGTCTGGTAACACACAGTGACATGATGTGAGGAGGAGAACATGAGTCTAATAGGGGCTGATGTCTCCTGATGTATGAGAAACACCAGAGTGTGTGGAGGAGACTGGTCAGATCTCATGTCTGGTAACACACAGTGACATGATGTGAGGAGGAGAACAGGAGTCTAATAGGGGCTGATGTCTCCTGATGTATGAGATACACCAGAGAGTGTGTGGAGGAGACTGGTCAGATCTCTTGTCTGGTAACACAGTGACATGATGTGAGGAGGAGAACAGGAGTCTAATAGGGGCTGATGTCTCCTGATGTATGAGAAACACCAGAGAGTGTGTGGAGGAGACTGGTCAGATCTCATGTCTGGTAACACACAGTGACATGATGTGAGGAGGAGAACAGGAGTCTAATAGGGGCTGATGGCTCCTGATATATGAGAAACACCAGAGAGTGTGTGGAGGAGACTGGTCAGATCTCTTGTCTGGTAACACACAGTGATATGATGTGCGGAGGAGAACAGGAGTCTAACAGGAGCTGATGTCTCCTGATGTATGAGAAACACCAGAGTGTGTGGAGGAGACTGGTCAGATCTCATGTCTGGTAACACAGTGACATGATGTGAGGAGGAGAACAGGGGTCTAACAGGAGCTGATGTCTCCTGATGTATGAGAAACACCAGAGAGTGTGTGGAGGAGACTGGTCAGATCTCTTGTCTGGTAACACACAGTGATATGATGTGAGGAGGAGAACAGGAGTCTAATAGGGGCTGATGTCTCCTGATGTATGAGAAACACCAGAGAGTGTGTGGAGGAGACTGGTCAGATCTCATGTCTGGTAACACACAGTGACATGATGTGAGGAGGAGAACAGGAGTCTAATAGGGGCTGATGGCTCCTGATATATGAGAAACACCAGAGAGTGTGTGGAGGAGACTGGTCAGATCTCTTGTCTGGTAACACAGTGACATGATGTGAGGAGGAGAACAGGAGTCTAATAGGGGCTGATATCTCCTGACTCCCTCACTGGGCAGATACTTTTTCCTCATTATTCTGTAGTGAGAGAGGAGGGTGTAGAATAAGATATTGTTGTTTTGACTCTTTTCTGTATCTAGTGTTTGTGGGACAGGTTTTAATTAACAAAAAATTGCTCTAATATGAATAATGTAATATTACATAAGTTGAATCTCACTTTAAACATATGTAATGAATATAACACAGGATTTTGCATCCTAAGAAATAAGTGATGTTTGCCATTCCATCTATTGAATCTAGACAAAGAGACAAATTAATATTCCCATCCCAAGGTAGACAGACAACATAAGCGCCTATTTGTACAATTTTAGATATATTGTACTTTGTTTTAATGTATGAGCAGCATGGTAACACAGTGGTTAGCACCGCTGGACTCGTCAGTTTGATTCCGACCAGAGTCTTATATATTTGTGGAGTTTGTATGTTCTCCCCGTGTTTCCGTGGGTTCCTTCCGGTTTCCTCCCACATTCCAAAAAGATACTGGCAAGTTACTTGGCTTCTGACAAAATGGACCATAGTTTGGAAGTGTGACAAGATGGATCCAACTGGCACCATCAACCCTATCTGTCACTTTGAACATTTAAAATGCATGATGCTTGTGTGAACTGCTTAGCTGAATATCACTTTGTCTAAAACTCTATTAAACACATCATAACAACCTCTGACTGTGGATAAAAACCTTATGTAACCTCCTTATTCTTAAATGCAGCAAGGTGGGTTACACGTACTCATCTGGTCATAGCATCAGATGATGACAATTTAATCTCTAAGCCAGCTGTCCCTGCCCTCTTGCATCAGGAAGTCTAGACCAACTAATTGGACGGGGTTAAAACAGGGAGGCTCCCTTACTTAACCAGGATTACGTCAATCAGAACTGGTTTGAACAGCTATTGTTCTCCCTGGAACTATGTAAGACTAGGCACCAGACCACCAAGGGGGAATCCACGTAGGGATGATATCTTTACACTCCCATCTCCAACCCCTAAGGAAGTACGAGCCAACAACATATCGTGTGAACCTGGATTAACCTTGTGGGATGGACTGTTTAAGAAGGCCCTGCAAGAGGTTGTTAGTGCTATTTCTAAGTCTGGGTTTGTAGTCCTATCTCCAACCAGATCTAAAGGGTGACCAGATCGCAAACCTGTTACCTGGAAGAAACTCTGCACCATCGGGAGCTGCTTGTGGGTCTGTCCACCTGGTGTGCCTACTCTACCATCTTGGTAGAGAGCTTGGGTCAAGCGACCAGGAACGGTTAGTTGGCAGGTACTGAAGTGCAATTTGATTAAATATACATTGGAGTATGCAATCAAAAGACTAAAACTTGGGAAAGATCCAGTGGACTTGAATGCTCCGTTGTCAAGTTAATTGCCTAAGGGTCACTTGAAGACTACAACTTGACCTGATAGAACTTATTCCCATTTAAAACTATATTGGTTGCCTTCAAACTGACTCTGGAGTGGTGTGGGATGTTATTGAAATTTGGTGATATTCTGGGTGTTGTTTTAGTTTAAATGCTTCTCCTCTCCTAATTGTTACAGTGTGTTTGTCAACTGTAATAAAGATACCATTGTTATCTAAGTGGGCTCCTGACCTAACAACCTGGAATCCTAACAGTAAGTATGTGTGCGTGGATGTAAGGGAATTTAAATTATTCGGTCCAATGGTGCAGGGACTCATAGGACATATTTTCTGTATAACGCTGGGGAATACAAATATATAATATATTATCATTTAATATATAAATGATATATATCTTTATGATGCAAACACTAGATGTAGTGTTATATGTAATACTGCCATACATGGTCAAAATTTCATATTGCGCCTCAATTATATAATATGGAACCAAAGACGTGTAAAAGGACTGTACCTTGAAGACACTCTTTGGATTCTCTCTGGTGGATGACAAAGCAACGTTCTCTGGTCTCCTCAATTTGAATATTTTTCTTGAAAGTGATGCACGATTCAACAGGAGGTTTGCAGAGTTGGCGGGATTCTCCAAGATGATTTAACACTGTTTGTGGTTCAACCTTATTAATCGAAGCTAAGTAAAAATAATTTTTAGATTATATTAAATAATTTTCTTATACATATTTTCTGTCAGTTTGTGCTAGCATTTCAGCATTGTAACACATATCTGTTGCTCACCTGTGCAGATATCTGTAGGGGTTTCCTCCTCCTTGCACGGAACACTTTTCCCATACATTTCATCTTCTCCCTGTATATCTTCTACTTTAACAATAATTATGCCATTTGCCTAAATAAGTATTAAAATAATAACAAAAACCTGTTTAATAGTGCATGCCCTAATGAATTTTGATTAAACAAAATATCAGTTCATAATCTGTGATGAAAGAGGACATAAAACCATAAATTGATTGTGCACATTTCTTTCAGGCCAAAGTTCGTTCCTCCCAAAGTTTTCCAATATGTGCCAACCTGTTCACACTTCTTCTTGCAGTTTTTATATCAGTTTTTATATGTTCCCAGGACCCTATTGAGATGATGTGATAGGACCTTAGTACGAACAACTGCCCTAAAGCATCAATGAATTGAACCAGCAGTGTAAGTAGGACTAGGATAAGATATTCATATACGAATTAAGAGACTGATTTATATACTTCTATGAAAAACTATTACTTAAAGTAAAGGTGGTTCTATAAGTTATTGAATCAAGGAGAGTACATACTTTTCTTCACGTTTGCGTATTTTTTTGTTTAATAGATAATGACAAAATATTGTCACATAAGATTAGATTATTACATTTTTGGACTTGGTGAGGACTAGATGGTTGTTCATTATGTCCTGATAAGTAAAAACACACAGATTAAAAATGAAAATTTCCCATGACTGTAGACATGATAATGGACTTAGTCCATTTTAATTTCTGTAAATAATATTTGCATATTCAGCACGCTGACAATAGAATGCACCAATTATACACTAAGGACACTTCACTTTGCGTTGCTTTTCCTGATGAGAGATCAGTGAAAGTCCTTTTCCTGCGCCCTGGTCATGGCCGCTGCAAAAGCTTCCGAGCTCAAACATGCACATTCTGTAGTAAGAAACTGGAAGTTGCTTTACTGCATCTTCCTATAGACTGTATTTTGAGGCTGAAGTAATGCCGTAACCGTAGTAGGGGTTCAGGGAGTGGGCGTGTTCAATCCTAAAGCTCCAAGAAAGGTCAGAGGAGGAAGTGGGGAGTGTTTGTATGTATGTCAGTATAAGTCCGTGGGTCACAATATTGTTGTGTGCCTGTCTCATTTGTGGTCTGTGGTTAGCACTTCTGCCTCACAGCGCTGGGGTCATGAGTTCAATCCCCGACCATGGCCTTATCTGTGTGGAGTTTGTATGTTCTTCCCGTGTTTGCATGGGTTTCCTCCGGTTGCTCCGGTTTCCTCTCACACTCTAATAACATACTTGTAGGTTAATTGGCTGCTATCAAAATTGACCCTAATCTGTGTGTCTGTGTATGTTAGGGAAATTAGTCTGTAAGCTCCAATGGTGCAGGGAGGGATGTACATGAGTTCTCTGTACAGCCCTGCAGAATCAGTGGCGCTATATAAATAGATGATGATGATGATGATGATGGGGGGTTAAATAATGGATTTTTTTAAAGGAACAAAGTAACGTTAATGTAAATTATTACTGAAGTCAGCTCGTAGTGCTATGCCCTATATAATATGGTCACATTACTCCTCTGATTTCTAGGACCCTTATAACTTACAGTCAGGGGTACATTATGCCATATATATATATATATAAAGAACCGCAAGGCTTCTGTACACTTCATATAGTGCAAGGTAACTTTGGTATTTTAATATTGATTGAGATTCCCCTCACCCCCAATTCTACCTGATGATCCTCTGGGATATTGTGATTTTCCTCTCTACAATCCTGGGAATAATGAGGACGGGGACATCTCTCTGGGGTATTTCTGTTACTGGATCCATCTGTAGGAAACATATGGTGAATGAATACTTTGTTTATATGTGTTTATCAGATGATGTGTATCTAGACCCGGATTTTCCCACTGTCCAGCACTTCAGCACCTTACATATCAATGGCAATAATAGTTGGCCCTCAAACTGCTCTCTCATTAACAATAAATGAAGGTCTCCTATTACCCAGTGATGTGCGGTGCCGGTGAGTCTTCATCCTCACGTCCTCATACAGATCCGTGTGTTCTTCTAAATACTCCCACTCCTACATGGAGAAATAGACAGTGACATCCTGACACCTTATAGGAACCTGACACACACAATGATACAGTCATCACCCAGACACATCCCCTGGTGTTACTGTATAATGTCCCATTCCCAGCAGTCACCTCTCCAGTCAGCAGCTGAATGATCTTGTTGGTGAGTTCTAGAATCTTCTTGTCTTTGTTTCTTTCATGTATCAGCGATTGTGATTTCATGATGGGGTATTGGATTCTGCGCAATCCTCCTAATAGACGGGGTCTGTTACTGGGTGTCAGACGCTCACCAGATGTCTTCTTCGTAATTATATAATCCTATACATTGAGATACAAGAATAAACATCACAACACAGAGAGTTAAACAAACACTCACTAAAATGTTTCTGGCTAGCCACAATCACATATCCACAGTAGGTTCTTCACTAAGGTTTAGAACATGTCTTTGTCCCTGAGGCTCTCTAATAAGCAAAACATCTTGCATATCCCAATCATGTTCCTATGCCGACTTCATTCTCAACTCAATTCTCGCGAATGAATTTCTTTCTCTTATGACGACCATGTCCAGCTTTGATCAATCTGCCTCTTTCTAAAAGACTCACTTCAGCCCTAGCCAACTCCTGCAACCACATGTACTTATTGACGATCCAAGCCCCAACCTTGACAGACCAAACAGACCTGCTACCTGCAAAAGTGCTACCATACTGCTCCAGCACCACTGAAGGAAATCGTGTTCCTATGCCGACTCCCTCCCCTATAAATGTATCCGTTTATCTTACAGCACTGCCCTTTCACTTGCCAAGCATACATACGTCAATTCTCAACTATCCACCCAGTCTTCTAACCCATATTGCCTCTTTTCCACCTTCAACTCACTTTTCTGCCCTAATCATGAGCGTGAGGGAATATCAGGACTGTTGCTTTGTTCTGTCTTTCAAAGTTCGTTTCACATTGTCAAGTGATATAAGATGCACTTTTTCCGCAAAATTACACGTCAAAAAAAAACAGATGCTTGTGCGGTAAGAGAAAAAGGTGCTGTACACTCCAACACAACAAGTAACACCCTGATAAATGCATTTCCTACCTCTCTAACTCATGTAAATAGCCACGTCCCACTAAACAAAATCTCAAAACAAGGAGTTGTGCAGTATTCCACATAGTTCAATGTAAATCACTGTGACATTCCCACGATCCCTCACCGCTCCAGACAGGTTTTATTAATACAGAAAAGAGTGATGTCACTGTGACATTCCCAGAATCCCTCACTTCTCCAGTCAGGTTCATGTTTTATTAATAGAGATAAAAGTGATATAATTGTGATATCCCCAGAATCCCTCACCTCTCCAGTCAGCAGGTAGATGATTTCCAGGGTGAGGTTTAATATCCTCTCAGTTGTCTCCTTCCTGTCCATCCTCAACGGATCAGTTGGTGTATGGCAGGGTAGTCCTTGTGAAAGGAAATGATCATCAAGATATTTCACTGGAAATGATCCCACAAAATCAATCTGCAAAAGAAAACTGCAATGGTCACTTCTCCTGCAACATTTTGTAAAAACAGTAAACAGCTATTTATACACAGCTAGATATTATCATTATTATTCTTTGTTTATAAAGAATATTACTTAGCACTGAATGAAGGGAACATAATACAAAAAACGGCATACTATTATATGAAACAGAAGGGTCCAATCCGTGCCAAATCATCCCAACTTCCGACCCGACCATCTCAGATTTTCCTGAAGTTTCATAGGATGGTAGACGACAAAGTAAAAGACATATGTGCAATTTTAGCCCTCAGTGATACACGGTGCTCATGCAACAGGGTTGCAAACATGACAAAAAAAAAATGTAAAATTTATGCTTGCCAGGTCCACTAAAACAAATCGTAACTTTGCTTCTAATTATGGTTGAACTTTCATGTTGGTCTTGTACATAACATACTGTATGTACAAAAACATTAAACATACACTTTTTTAGATAGGTCAAAGGTCAAATCATGTGACCTTGAAATGTAGAAGTCAATATTTAAATATAAAACTATTTTTTACGAAAACTAATGTTCCTTAGCTTCAAAACAAGACCAACATGAAAGTTCTGCCACAAAGAAAAGCAAAGTTATAATTAGTTTTATTGGACCAGGCACGCATAAATTTTACATTTTTTTGTCATGTTTGCAACCCTGTTGCATGATCACCACGTATCACTGAGGGCTAAAATTTTACATATAAAAAAGTTACTTTATGTTGTCTACCATCCTACCAAATTTTGCGAAACTCTGAGATGGTCGGGTTGGAAGCTGTCATGGAATGACCCAGAAGGTAAATATGATCCTGCCCAAAAAAGCTTAGAATCTAAGAAGCGTGTGGAACAACTGATACATAAGGTAGCAAAGTAACAGTTGTAGCCGGCGGTGGGAAAAGTGTGTGTGGCTACTGTAAGGCAGAAGCGTTGTCAGCCGCCAATATTAATGCCGACACTGTAGAAATCTTAATACAATCCACTGCTGGCCACCACGACTGCCCGTCATTTACCTTGTTTGAAACGCCTTTTTTTCCTCGTTCTGGAGAAGGGTTTTCGCTTTTGTGCTGCAAAGGCACTTTTCTGGTTATCTCCCAGCTTGGAGGAGCTGGATGTCTGGTATCTTTCTTTGGCATTAGAGCAAGAACACTCGTTCCCCATATTCAAAGAAGTTATAGTGGTAGAGATTACCAGAGGACAACAGCAATGATTTCTGAACTCTCTAGGTCCAGCAGCTGAAAGGAGATTGTATTCCAGTAGAACTTCAAAACAATCCTGTCCTTTGTGTGATGGCATTCCTCATTATTGCTCTTTAATTCTCCACTGCGTTCACGAACTTTTACCGGGTCTGTATTTGTGAGAAGATGATTATGTGGGAGCTACAGCACAAAGCTGATCTAAAGTGCAGCCATCACCAAATGCCATCCACATGCCAAGACAGACTACAAGTGAGACTTAAAAACATGCCCAGTATTATGTCAGCTGTAACAGTGTCTAGTATGTCATCAGTGTAGTAATACCCAGAAATCAGATACCAGTATGTAATGTATGCCATCAGTCATTTAATCAACACTATTTATCATCTGCGAATACCAGTGTTTATTATCTTTGTTAACTGCGCTCTCTCTGTGGTCTCATGTTGGGAATTCTGACAGTATGATCTGGCCCCAATGCAGTACATCCTCCAGAGTTTGTACCTAGTAATAAACTGGAATCAAGATACCTTTGCCCAGAAATGGATCCACCCAGGGAACAACCAAATGTATCTGTGCAAGCAGCACCTTTCAAAAATATCTCTACAAGTTTGCAATCAACTAGGAACCGCGGTGTAGCAAACTCCAGGATCTCAGGTGCTCCACGCCCCCACCTGTCCGAAGATGGCGCAGAAGAACCAGTAAAGTTTTACTGTGCCAGTGATGTACATTTTTTAGAAGACTGTCCACTCCGCAGATCACGACATTCTACAGAACTATTCTCCAGTTTGCTCTCCTCCTCAAACTCCGGATTTGTTTACACAGCTACTCCTGTTGCCACATTACAGCTCGATCTGCTCCCTGGGATAAGGCCTAGCCTGCCAGTTCCAGTCACCTGTCCTGAGACGCCAGCCTCTGCCGCCAGTTCCGAGGCTCCAGCTTCTGCCGCCAGTTTCGAGGCGCCAGCCCCTGCCGCCAGTTCTGGTGCGCCAGCCTCGGCCTCCTGTTCCGAGGTGCCAGCCTCGGCCTCTAGCTTTGAGTCTCCCACCACTTTGTCTGGTCTGGAGTCTCCCGCCACTGTTTCTGTGTCGCCAGTCGCTACCTCTGTTCCTGAGCTACACCCTGCTTCAGAGAGGGCGGTGCCCCTACAGCCTGCTCCAGAGACGTTACCTGTCAGTACGGACCAGCCCGAGTTACCATTCCATGCGGTTCAGCCAGAGTTGCCATTCCATGCGGTTCAGTCTGAGTTACCACTTGGGGCCTCCCACTAAGTTGTCCGAACTGGCTCCTGTCAGGGACCATTGTTCTTAATCTAAATCCCCCCCAAGGTTCCTCTTACCCCAACAACCCTGTGTCCCGAAAAAGACTCATAAAAAGAAAGTATAGAAGAAGACGTAGAAAGGGTCTTCTGAGTCTCAGCTCTCTTCTGACGTAGTTTCTATACCTTTTCCGTTCTTTAAACAGCATCTCTCTGCTACATGTCCAATTCTGGATTATGATTCAGTCTTTTTTGACAGATCCTGGTAATTTGGGCGTCTGGAATCCGCCCTTAAAGGGGGGGTACTGTCACGATCTGCATCCTGCTGCTCCTCTCTGCCATAAAGTATGTTGGACCTTTTGTAAATATATACATATCTAATATATAAATGTCTAGTGGCATGTGTTAGTCTGTCTGTCTGTGTGTGTAAAAAATAAAACCAAGCTGCAGCGCCACCTGCTGGGCGGAGTTATACACTGACCTACTAAATTCTTAGTGTGTGTGGGGAAAAAAAAATCAAAAAGGGCTGAAATTTGGTATACTAAGATGTTTTTAATTTGTTAATTTAATTTGTTAATTGTTAAAAGTGTTTATAAAGATTTTTAAAAAATATATATATATTTCTTGAAAGGAGAAGTGACAGTTGGGAGTGGTTGGTGGTTGCCGGGGGTGACAGTGGGGAGTGGTTGGTGGTTGCCGGGGGTGACAGTTGGGAGTGGTTGGTGGTTGCCGGGGGTGACAGAGCGAGAGGAGTGTGATACTCAGGACCGCTGAGAGAGATCCCTGTGTCTGGATAGACATCTGGATAGATGTGGCGATGAAAATGAAGGATGAGGTGATGAAGAAGAATGATGAGGTGGTGACATGTGGACAAAACCACGTTAAAAAAGGGCGCTTGCATCGGGAAGTAACGCTCTTCCCCTGAGGAGGCCTGGGCTAGCCCCAAATGCATGACAAGAACCTTTTTAACACCTTAAGTAGCTTGATTTGACTAGAATGCATGAGTATCATGCACGGGTTAACTTGTATATGTATGTGTGTGTATATATATATATATATATATATATATATATATATATATATATATATATATATATTATGCAATGTGCTGTGTGGATATAGGATATATATATGTGTGTGTGGATATATGTATGTCTGTGTGTATATATGTATATGTGTGTATATATACACGTATATGTGTGTGTGTATATATATATATATATATATATATATATATATATATATATATATATATATATATATACATACATACACATCCTGCCTGGTTTGCCACTGTTCCACCAAAGGGGCCACTGTGGTACTCGGGCTGCTCTCTAACCTTCCAGAACTGCCTCGCTACTCCGGGATGATTAACACCTGCCTCTGGTCTACTAGAGCCTGCTTTTCCCAGCAGTCTTGGTCAGATCATCTGTTGCTGTTCCTGTGTTCTCTCCTGATTGATCTCCTGGAATTGACCTCTGCTCGTCCCTCTGTTTTTCCACCTCTGCCTGTGACCCCTGACTCAGCTTGTCTGTGACTCTGTACCTGCTTTCAGCTCTCCAGTATTTCTGCACTATTCTGCTGCAGAGAATTACCAACAATACCTGCTTTCAGCTCTTCAGTGTTACAGAGGACTAAGCTGTTGCATATTGTTACCAGCAGTCTCCACTACCTTGTGGTAAAATCTTGCAGATCATAGCATCCTGTGTCTGTTATATTCAGTGCCTTGCTCTGCAGACCATCGCACCTTGTGTGTTATCTCCACTACTTTGTGGGAAAGTCCTGCAGACCATCACATTCAGCATCTGTTGTTTACGGAGTTCTTTTGCTATTTCTGCCATACCCTACCGTACTGCATCCTGAAACCTGTGTATCTGGTGTTTAACAAAAGCCACTTCGTTAAATATGCTCTCTCTATGGTCTCATGTTGGGAATCCTGACAATGGCCAGCCACCAGTAACTGTAATGGCCGATATACGGAATGGCTGGCCAGCCACCAGTACCCGTTATAGGCAGCCACCAGTACCTGTTATAGGCAGCCACCAGTACACGTAATTACCAGTATCTGAATCTTTTCCACTTAAAGACTCTGTATATGTGGATTTTCGTTATGTCTTCCTAAACTAGGCAATGACATAGTTAGATTGCATTCAAGTACAGTGCAGGCTGATGCTTGTATCACCACAGAGGAGACAAGATGCAGGTAGATGGAGCAAAATTTCAATAGAACTCAAGACAACAACATTTTATAGAAGTAGGCAGTGATTACATTTTTGCACTTCGTAACAATTAAATATTTACCTCTTAACTGAAATGAAATGAAGAATATCCTTTTTAAATGCAGCAAACCTGAAAGGATTAACTTTTAGATCTCCAGCCATAGCATGCAAGTCTGCTATATATTTTTCGGCACATTAAATTTTATTTTTTTGTTGTAAGGATATGTTGCATTAATTTGCATTGAAAGAAGGTTACATGAGCCGACACTGGTTGCAATTGTATTATTTTTGTACAAAGAAACAAGATTGGTTTTAGGATTTAGGATCTGTGTCAACTTTGAGTGACAAGTATCTGCAGATCCCAATGACCCACAAAAATTGGTAGTGTATTGTTTCAATGCATGAAAGGTTTTTAGGGGGCAATGAGGCTCTCATATCCTGTACCCTGCAACGCATGGTGTGTGGTATGCCGTTTCTTAGTCTACCCTTACAATTATTACTCTTAAATGTATTTATATAGCGCCTGCAAACTCCACAGCCTATTAACGGGGACCAATTAACAGTCAAAGATCCAAGTGGGCACTGCACATAAGCTTGCAATCTATGCAACCATTTAGAAATGCCCCAGCGCTGCACTGCTTTATTGCATCACTTAGCACAATTATATTTCAATGAAAATCAGTTGTAATAATTAATATTGGCAGTTTTGCACTCCCATCAGTGGTTAAGCTGTTAGTGCAGAAGGCACATACAAAACACCTCCCCAATCATGGTACATCCCTATAGGCTCCAGTATATATAAACATATTATTATAATGTATGATGGTTATTACCTTTTCCAGGAGACAGTTCACTCACACAGCTCCAGAAAATATGCCCTACCACGGGAAACAGAGAAAGGGATGAGCACGGTATTCTGGGAGTTGTAGTCATGTATGGGTTAGTCAGGTAATAAAAGGATAATACTGTATAGATTTACTGGGCTGGACCACCACAAAATGTCCGCCGATCCCTTGAGCTCTGTATTACCTATAACGTGTGTAGCTCTAGTTTTTCTATCAAGGTGACAGGGGAGATCTTGCTACAGTGAAGTAAGGGGTTCAGGACAACGATTGTAGAGTGAAAGGTTCATACCTATGTCCCTTTCTAATATTTGGACTACATAAAAATGGCCGCCAACCTCCTGCAACTGACGACGTGTATCTGTATTTTATACACCGAGAACGAAATGGGTTATTGAACTAGTTTTGTTGACGTCACACATTCCAATTTACACAATGAACCGACCAATCAGCGAGAGGGGCGTGGCTTGCATCGGTTCACTTCGGGTATCAACCAGTATAGGACGTGGCCGTGAGCAGCAGACGGGAGCAGAGGTCGGGGCGGAGCTGTCATCAGTGTGGATGTGCTGGCTGCACTCATATTAATAAGTCATATTCAGAGAGAGGAGGATTGTAGGAAATAGCTGTATACCTGTTATTGTCATTCATACACCTTGTAATTCTCTATCCGTGTCCTATATCTGTTACTCTTATATTCTTCTACACACAGCTCATTTCTTGCTATATCTCCTATATCATCATATTACTGATCCAACACCTCCTAAATTATTCTATTACTGATCCTACACCTCCTATATGATCCTATTACTGATCCTACACCTCCTATATGATCCTATTACTGATCCTACACCTCCTATATGATCCTATTACTGATCCTACACCTCCTATATTATCCTATTACTGATCCTACACCTCCTAAATTATTCTATTACTGATCCTACACCTCCTACATGATCCTATTACTGATCCTACACCTCCTATATGATCCTATTACTGATCCTACACCTCCTATATGATCCTATTACTGATCCTACACCTATATTCTCCTATTACTGATCCTACACCTCCTATATGATCCTATTACTGATCCTACACCTCATAAATTATTCTATTACTGATCCTACACCTCCTATATGATCCTGTTACTGATCCTACACCTCCTATATGATCCTATTACTGATCCTACACCTCCTATATGATCCTATTACTGATCCTACACCTCCTATATGATCCTATTACTGATCCTACACCTCCTATATGATCCTATTACTGATCCTACACCTCCTATATGATCCTATTACTGATCCTACACCTCCTATATGATCCTATTACTGATCCTACACCTATATTCTCCTATTACTGATCCTACACCTCCTATATGATCCTATTACTGATCCTACACCTCCTATATGATCCTATTACTGATCCTACACCCCCTATATGATCCTATTACTGATCCCTACATATCTCATATTATCCTATTTGTGATCCTTACACCACCTATATTATACTATTACTGACTCTTACACCACCTATATTATACTATTACTGATCCATACACCTCCTATATTCTCTTATACAAAGACCCAAAGTTCTACCTGATGCTGATTTTTTGGTGCAACTCCAGGCCTGTGTTTATTATGCCCGTCTAGATTGGTGTACCTGGAGTTGTTGCCAAAAAGGGTTACAAAAGGGTAAACATCCTAGAATCATTTGTCCTTATGCTATATAGCACAAGGGTCAATGCTTCTGGCCAGACTAGACCAGTTTCCTTGATGATTTTAGTCGATTTATGTTTTGGTTATACCTTTCAACCTTTCCACTTGCTTGTGAGTGGTAAAAGGTGTGGAACTGTTGTTTTATGCCCATCATACCACACATCAGTTTAAATACTTTACTAGTAAAATGTGTACCTTTATCTGAGGATTTCACTTGCGATAACCCAGACCTCCTTATGCATTCCTGAACTATCTTATTTGCAGATATGTTTACTCTGGCCACTGGCCAAGCTTTCATCCAACCTATGCATCAAAATAAATGAAAACACACTGTAACTGCATTACCATTGGTGGTTGAATGAAGTCAATCTGGATTACATGGAAGGGTCCCTCTGTAACTGGGAGGTGTGCTGGTTCTGTTGGATCAGTGCATTCAGGATTTGCCTATAAACAAGTTAAATAACTAGCACAGAATTTGTCAACTAGTGTAGAGGATCCTGGGGCATACCAGTAAGTCCTAACCAATTGGACCATTGCAGTTTTTTGTGTCAAACCATGAATACATAGTGCTAAAGTGGGATACAAACTTGTAGGTGCAACAGGCTACGTACGATCTGTTAGGTTGTTGCAGGCAGAGTTATGAGGCAGTTTTGGACTAAACATTAGATTTATTGAAGTAGCTCAATATGTACAGACAATCAATGCAGATATCACAAAAGCAGGATTGGAAATTAGCAGCTATGATAACAGGTAAGACAATATGATATAATCTGGCACAAAGATAACAATGCTGTAAGTCTCTGACAGGATAATAAACCATGGAAAGTCACTGATACAAATAATAAAAGACACAATATAGTTAAGTCAATGGCACAGTATTATCATCATCATTTCATCATTTATTTATATAGCGCCACTAATTCCGCAGCACTGTACAGAGAACTCACATCAGTCCCTGCCACAATGGAGCTTACAGTCTAAATTCCCTAACACACACAGAAAGAAACATAGAATAGGGTCAATTTTGATAGCAGCCAATTAACCTACCAGTATGTTTTTGGAGTGTGGGAGGAAACCAGAGCACCCGGGAGGAAACACAAGCAAACACGGGGAGAACATACAAACTCCACACAGAAAAGGCCATGATTGGGAATCGAACTCATGACCCCAGTGCTGAGAGGCAGAAGTGCTAACCACTAAGCACCGTGCACAGCATGGCAGGAAACACATGGCACAGATGATGAATGGCACAGTAATCTGGTATGCAAGTAAGATAGTGATAATACAGTACGTTGTTTAAGGACCAAGCCCAACCAGCAGCATTAATATGAACAGAACTATACGAGGTTGCTGTCACTCATGAGACAGGTCGGAAGCCCATCAGTGTGAAGCAGGAAGATTCCAGACACTGGTAGTAAGCACACAGTACAGTGAAGGAAAGACTACCTGTAGAATGCTGCATAGAAGGAGTAGTCTGTACACAAGCCAAGTTATCAGAGCCAGAAGTCATCCATATGTAAAGGCAGCAGTCAGCCAAAAGACACCAATATCCAAGCAAGTAATTAGAGCCAGAAGTCAATGATATCGCAAAAAATAAGGGTGAATCCAGAACTCGCAGAAAAGTAAACAGGTTACAGAACCAAGAAGCAAGCATAGAAAATGCTGCTACAAGCAATTGAAGGCTGGACAGGTGGGAGAGATGATGTAGATCACCTGACTGCCTCAGATGAACACAAAGCAGCCATAAAGGATCAGAAACACTTGTGAGAAGCATATAATCAATAACAGGCTGGTAGAAGACAAATGTATCGCACACAAATTATATGCACATAATAACATCATCCTTATTGTGTCACAAAGCTTGGTGGTTTTGTTTGCATCCTCCCTGCTGCCAGTTGGTGACTTCCTGATGAGAACAAGCCTATTACAGAGAATTACACTTGTTCATCAAGTATTACAGTAACAGTTATCAAATCATATTTATGTTCTTTTAGTTGCTTTTCAGCTGCTTTGTCAATGTTGTAATTACCTTTGGACACTACATCAGAGCTTGTGGTGTGTGCTTGGCATTTCATAATGCTAACATTTAACAACTCTGGCAAAACCATTTGATGTGAGAAAGTTTCTTATTATCCATAAGTCCCCGAAATCGTGTACAAATCCAAATGCATACCTGGAGTTTGTGTATATAATTTTACAGTTTTTTCTTTGGCCAATTGACAAGCTCTGGTGATTGCAATTAATTTTGCCTTTTGTGCTGAATGTGGAGGTGGCAGCACTTTTGCCTCCATAACTCCATTATCCATATCCTGATTGTAGTACACCTTGGTCTGATCTGTGGCAGCTCCCGTGAAGGTGCAAAAATATCTCTGTGTTCTCAAGTGGAGAATCAGTGAGATCAGGCCTTGGAGACAATGTTCCACTATTTGAAGACAGTCATGTTATGCAGTCCCTTCCCCCACGCCCTGAGACTTTTGAGTCTAATTAACTGGAAAAAGTGTGGCTGGGTTTAAAATGTTAATATAAAACATTACAACTTTGCACTAATGCTGTGATAGAATCAAGGGCAATAAAAAAAAAACCTCACAGTAGCAGGTAATGAATGACATAGCAAGATTGATGCTCTAACACACACATCTATACAGATGCATGCCTCCTATTAATCATATAGAACAACGTGTCTTAACATAGAGCTCTTCATTTCTGTTAAATCAATCAAATATATTGAAGTCTATACAGGAGATTGTAGCTCCTCCTCTGTCTTACTCCTGGGCGTGTTTACAAATGTGGTCAGTTTGGTACCTGACAATAGGGGAGGCAGACTTACCTAGAGTTACCTCATTGTGGATACAGCAGGGGCATGGCCAACAGACACCACCATACTTAAAAAATATATGGCAGAACTGCTTTTGATGATAGCTAGATCGAAGAAAAAAAGGTACATGATTGCTGACAAGGAAAAAATTCTACATTACTCTCCCCTGTCATAAGCACACACATGATAAAGCAGGGTCTAATAAAATAGAGTTTGCGTGTTTTAAACATAAAGCATACACATGTTAACTAAGCTCACCAATATTATATATTTGGTAATCTTTACATGCAAAAGCAACAGGAGTTCGAAAAACATGTCAAGTGTGTCCTGCTAAAAAAGACCGTAAGACCACTTATACAAGCCACGCCCCCTTCAGCGGCACTGCAGTAAAGTGGCGGCACACGCCCCTTTCCCTTCTCTATTGGGGGGGGGGCAAAAAGTTGCTGTACCGGGGCACCAAATATCTCATGGCGGCCTTCGGTAGGACCACTCCTGCTGCACTGTCAGTACAGCCGTCAGACCTGTGTTCACATAAACATTATAGGCGCTGGCCCAACAGCACAATCAGCAGAGATAAAATCCAGGCCCCACTTGCCTCTATGGGATTTTCTTTTTTTCTTAAATGTCAGTTATGTGCCCACCTTGTTCACCTAACTGGTAATCTGGCCCTGCTGCTGGCTGGTATTCTTTTCTGCCTCTACCTATGCACCCAGATCAGCCTGATTTCTTCATGGTATGGATTGAACAAGGTGCTGGGAACATTGCTTAGAAATGACATGATAGCGTCACGCAGTTACTGCATATTTGTCAGCTGCACGTTCATGCTGCAAATCTCCCGCTCCACCACATACCATGATGGATGATTGGATTCATGTTATTTATGCCAAATTCTGACCCTACTCTCTGCAGGTCGCAGGAGTATTTGAGAGTCGTCAAACCAGCCAATATTTTTCCAATCTTCAACTGCCTACTTTTGGTGAGCCTGTACCCACTGTGGCTTCAGTTTCCTGTTCTTAGCTGACGGAAGTGGAATCTGAAGCAGTCTTCTGCTGCTCTAGCCCATTCATTCGAAGGGTTGACATGCTGTAAGTTCAGAGATGCTCTTCTGCATACCACCGTTGTAATGCATGGTAGTTTGAGCTACTATCGCCTTCCTGTCAGCTTCCAGTCACCCAGCAGGTGCATAGGTAGAGTTCACTAGGTGTCACAGTTTCCAGAGCGCCCAGCAGATGCTCTGGGGTTTTGCCAACTGTCACATTTTCCAGAGAACAATGATAATGCATTGTTGTAAATGGCAGACGGACGTTTTGCGAAATAACTCAGAAACGATGCAACCGATAACGCCAATATTTTTTTGCAAATCTATTAAGTCCCTTAATTTATGGTGTATAATGTGGCCTGCTCAGACAACTGCATCGTAGAAATAAGTCACTCATAAAAGTTGTATTTATGCTATTAATATATAGATATGGGATACTGAATGTCATAAATCATTGACATTACAATAAATGTTATATTAGCAATATCTGAATTTCACATGTAAATATTCTGGAGAATAAAATCAGTACTGAGCACAAACATGCACAGGTACTACTGCATAGATGATTATGGGTAATGTCCCTTTTGGTAGATCTCAGAAAGGATCATTTGTAATGTCACATAAGATCGGTGATTGGATCACTATGGCTGTTCAGGGTTCTGTAAATAAAGTCCATAGTGAAGCTCCCTGTACTGAAATGTATAAGAAACAATTGAGAGTGGGGAGGAGACTGGTCAGATCTCTGGGCTGGTAGCACAATGACATGATGTGAGGCAGAGATCAGGAAGTAAATGTATCAAGCTGCGATGTTTTTCAGCAACTTATAATTGCTGCAAATCATGAGAGAAGCGATTTCAGTCCCCAAGTCACCATATGTAGTCTAATTTTAGTCTAATCTTCCCTATTGCTTTTAATCTCTCGTGATTTGCAGAGATTGAAACTCGCCCGTGTTTAGCTGAATATCGTAATTTTCAAACTAATACTCCTTTCTGATTGGTTGTAAGTTTTAAGTGCAAAACTCGCGCGATTTTGACCTCACTAACATTATAAAAAGCAAACTACTTCCTTATTTGAGTTGATAGGGCCATAGCGAGAGCAGGTGACAGTGCAGGAGAGAGGTGAATTTGTGTTGAGTGTGGAAACAGATTTTTTTTGTCATATTTCATTTAGCTGCCCTTGTTTGTGTTATTGTCTGTGAGTTTATTAATATTTTTGGGGTGAGTGTTGTTTTTCTGTGTTTTCTGTATTTACCCTTTTTCTTTGTGAGTGTATTTGTTGCTTTGTCTTTCCCCTGTGTGTTTGTCTGTCAGGATGGTGAGAGGAAGGACAGGTGAGGAGGCTAGGGAAATTGGGGAGGAGGTGAGAGAGGAGCCAAGAGGTGAGGAGGAGCAGGAGGAAGAGACAGGCCCTTCTGTTGGGAAGACAAAGTCCGGGCACAATATGCGCTTCAGTTTTGTGGAAAATTGTCGCTCATTCACAATTTAGTACCCGCGTATGAACGCATTTAGGGGAGCCTAGCTGTAAAGACCATGTTTGCATGCAAAAAGCGGCTGTGGTCACAATTGTGTCATGCGGTGGGGCCTCATTAAGCGTTCAATTGAAAACTGACGCAAACGCATCAGTGACATTAAACACGTCAAAGAAAATATGGCAGAGGAGAGACGAGCAGCTGCAGGGACTGTAGGTGGGCCCGCTCTAGTGATGACTTACACGTCACATGTGGAAAAGTTTAAGCAGCTCATCCCAATTGAGCTCTTCGACGGACTTAATGTGCAGGACACCGACAGACCTTTGTCTCAACCTAAGGCTGGTGAGTAATACATAAATTAATTTATTTTTTTCCTTTACGGTCAAACAATAATGTAGTATCATGTAAATGTAAGATTTTTATGCACATTGAAAGTCTTTGTCTGAAATTGGTTATCTAATGTACTAATAACATTTTGTGGGGTTTTTTGTTTTTATAGAAACCATCCAAACATAATAATTTGAGACATGTCCAATTTTCTAACTCACAGGATCCTTTCAAACACAGCCACCAGCATCAGTACGGAGGATGAAGACTCCTTGAAAGGTAAATGCACCTGTGACAGGATGGACTGTCTGTTGTTGCTGGGAACAGACTGGGCTTACTTTGACACCGTCCCCTTTCGTTATTCTGAATACGCCTCTCCTGCCGCAGTAGGAGGAGCCTGCTGCCACCACTGGACTCCTTTGTGGCGTCCAGAACCACGTTCTTTCTGGGTAACTGTCGCTGCTAGTGTACTCCCGTGCTGGTACCCCTGACCGCTTACTATGGATCAGGGTGCTATGGATGGAGGCCCCCTGGCCTATAACACTGGCAAGAGCTGCTGGATAGCAGCAGAGCGGTGGTACTGGAGAGCTGTGTCTAAACCTCAGAAACTGCAGGAGGACGGATTAGATTTAGGGTCTAATCTGTAGGTCACAGGATTACAGCAATATTGAAGAAGTTGTCAAGCAGGGTCTTGAAGCAAAAAGTTAAGGTTAACCCTGACCCTAACCCCTAAAATAATACTTACACAACATTATTGACAGGCGGGTCCGTCCATCGCCGCTTTAACACAAGTCGCGGTTTCTGATGATGTCATTTTGTAGTTTCGGCAACAGAGCGAGTCGTCCCTTCAAGTCATCTGCATCCTGGTAAGTAGTTTTTTTTGCTGGTCGCTGCAGTATGGAATCGGAGTCATGTTGTCTTCTTCAGTGTCGGGGTAGTCAGTACTGTTAATAGGTATTACACCCTCCGGGAGATGTATCAAGGCACATGAATGTGAACTTATAAAGGCCAAAAGTAAATCCTATCACCCCTCTATGACAGAGGTGTCATAAACCAGGATTGACACCCATATCCAGATTCCCCTTCAATTCAACATAAATACATGTAGATGATTGCAAAACAACATAAAAACACCGAAAATAAAAAAAAATAAGCCACATGGCCTGCGCAGCCTAAAAGGAGCCAGGAGAAATTGCCAATTGTAAATGCCAAGTACGCACTGTTTGTAGGAGGATAGTGGCTGCCATCACGAAGTTCCTTTACTGGATCCTGGAACCACCTCTTTTCTGGTGACTGGCTGTTTCCTCCAGACAACTTACTATGGATAAGGACCTTCTGGGTAGCGGCAGGAGCATTGAATGCAAGATGCTGGGTTCAGCACAGGATAGCCAGGGAATGGATTAAAGTGTTAGCTCTTACCTGTTGTTGAGATTTCAGTGAGATGTACGCCCCATTGTGTAGGGCAGTGGTTCCCAAACTTTTGCAGTTCGCGACACCCTTAGAGTCTCCATAATTTTTTTAAGGCACCCCTCCAAAATAATTACCGAGCAGTCCTGTTTTAGAAGTAGTTGGGTCAAAAAATTGTAATAAGTATTTAGGTCAGGACAGATATGCTTATTTAGTTGTATGCAAAAATGCCCCCTCTGCATCCAGACACTCTGCCCCCACTGCATCCAGACACTCTGCCCTCTGTCATGCTGCCCCCTCTCCTGTCATGCTGCCCTCTGTGATGCTGTCCCAGCTCATCTGCCATGCTGTCCCCCTCCTCTGCCCTCTGTCACAGCTCCTCTCCCCTCTGTCCCTCTCCTCTGCCCTCTCACGCTGTCCCCCTTCTCTGCCCTCTGTCACGCTGTTCCAGCTCCTCTGCCCTCTGTCCCCCTCCTCTGCCCTCTGTCACGCTCTCCCAGCTCCTCTGCCCTCTGTCCCCCTCCTCTGCCCTCTCTTACGCTGTCCCCCTCCTCTGCCCTCTGTCAAGCTGTCCCAGCTACTCTGCCCTCTGTCACGCTGTCCCAGCTCCTCTGCCCTCTGTCCCCCTCCTCTGCCCTCTCTCACGCTGTCCCCCCTCCTCTGCCCTCTGTCAAGCTGTCCCAGCTCCTCTGCCCTCTGTCACGCTGTCACTCTCCTCTGTCCCCCTCCTGTCACGCTGTCACTCTCCTCTGTCCCCCTCCTGTCACTCTCCTCTGTCCCTCTCCTGTCACGCTGTCACTCTCCTCTGTCAATCTCCTCTGTCCCTCTCTCACTATGCCCCCTCTGCCGCGTGGCAGCCATAAAAAAATAAACAGAAACACTTACCAATCCGCGCGGTGCTGGGACCCAGCATTCTCCTCTCTCACGCAACAGCTGTCACTGATATGACAGCTGCGTGAGAGAGGAGGATGCTGGGTCCCGGCCCCGCGCGGATTGGTAAGTGTTTCTGTTTATTTTTTTTATGGCTGGCCCGCGGCACCCCTGAGACAGCGCCGCGGCACCCCTGGGAGCCGCGGCGCACAGTTTGGGAACCGCCGGTGTAGGGTATCTTTGTGTTTATTCACACTAAGCATGCTCAGAAAGTGATCATACGCAACTGCGGGAGGGAAGGGGTGTTCTAACATAGGCAATGTATAGCAAGGGTGTGTTTGAGCAATTCAGACTGGGACATAGTCGCAGATCCAGCTGAGAAAGCAATTTTAGGTGTAAATAGTGGATGATGAACACACAAACTAGTGAACCTCTTGTAGTTAGAGGTTTGCGAACGATTCACAGGCGCTTATTGAGACTTTAGTAGTCACTCGGCCATAAACTAGGTTTTTGTTAGACATATCTGTCCGAGAGCCGTGTCTGTTGTGACCTGGACACATCTTCATCTCTGGATGTACATACATATATTCTTGCATGCAACTTTTTCTATTTCAAGTACTCTTAGGCTTCATTACACTCTGAATCAGGCCCAATGTATTCATTGTGGGCTTGATAAACACAATGGGTCTGATTCAATAAGGAAAGGAAAGCAAAAAAAAATGAGTAACTTTGAACCTTGGCAAAACCATGTTGCAATACAAGGCGTGCAAATCAGTTTATTATTTTACACATAAGGAAAATATAGTTGTTTTTCATGTAGGACGTAAATACTTGAATGTATATTTAAGAATAATTAAAAGTTGATCTAGGACATGCCCTACCCCAATTATAAATCTATCCTCACATTTTAAATTTACCTCCCCCTCCAATACAACATGGTTTTGGCAAAGTTCAAAGTTACTCATTTTTTTTGCTTTACTTTCCTTAATGAATCAGGCCCAATGTATTTAGTGTGTGCTCACTGTGTTTCTTATAACTGGATCCAGTAACAGGGACACACCAGAGAGATGTCCCCGTCCTCTTTATTCACAGGACTCTACAGAGGACAATTACAATATCCTACAGAAGTATCAGGTGGATGGAATTGAGTATTTCAACCAAATACAATCTACACTGTATGATCTGTAGAGAAGCTGTGTGGATATTCTTCTGATTAAACTAAATTAATTAAATCAGACATTAATAAATGTGATTATTTTTTATTGTTTTGTAAGTTTTGATCTTAAAGTAGAAGATATAAAGGTAGAAGAAGAGACGTATGTGAGGGGTGATCAGCAGTGTAAGGAGGAGGAAATCCCTACAGATATCAGCACAGGTGAGTAATACACACTAAATACAGAAGAGTCACATATTCTCCATGTTCAGTCACTACAACAATCTCTTGTTCTACACCCTCCTCTGTCAGTACAGACTAATGAGAAAATAGTCTGCCTAGTGGAGGTTCAGGAGATGTCAGCTCCTATTAGACTCCTCCTCACATCATATCACTGTGATACCAGCCAAGAGATCTGACGCACCACGCTGGAACAGGCCCCCATATGAATACAGACATTTACCAGACAAAAAAGTGTCACATCCCGCCTGGTTTCTATCTCAGGATCTGCGTGTCCTTTATCTCAGACAATAGGTTCCTTCAGGTGTTTGTTTACATCTGCTGTGTCTCTACTTTCCTGCTGCTGAGCAGAGGCTTCTGGGAATGATACTCATGTTTGAACCATACAATCCAGTGCCTCCTTGATTCATTGTGGATGAGTCTCTAGGACCAGCCCAAAGTTGCTGACTCATATTTGAATCCTGACTGCTTATGTCTGGTGATTCTACTGTCTTAATTATCAGCCCTGTTGGCAACTAACCAGTTTGTTGTTTTCATTCTCAGTCACTGACCATTTTGTTCCATAACCTGTTGCTCTGCCTAACACATGATCTTAGTTCTGGTACTTTTTGTTAAAATTCTTCTTTTGCCTACTCCCATTTTCCCTGTCATATATGTCTGTCAGCTTGAGATCCCTTTCTCTGGTTGTCTCCAATGTCTTTGTTCCCTTTGTTTAGTCTGTATGTCCTCCAGTTTCTCCTTCTTCAGTAGCCTATGACTTTGCCTGTTTCATGCGCTTTCCTGTCTGATAACTTTGTTAATCTTTGCTGAATTCCAGAGTCATTATGTTGGTAAGAGGGCAACAGAGAACTCCCCCTAGAAAGAAGGTGGACTACTATGGGCTAATGTACACACTGGTGTCTGGCCAATAGTTCTGTTTTGGTTTGGTTGTCAGACATAACTTTTTTTATTGTCTATTCCTGCTCTGGCCCAATGCCTCACCCTAGATAAACTCATACTTTGCCTTCTGCTTCAATACCTTTCAAACTTGCTGTTATCCACGCTTTAGGGCTATATTCTGATCCAAATTGCTATCGTAACTGAGAGATTCAGAGTTCTCTCCTGCTACAGATGGAGCTGAAGATAGACTGTAAAACACTCTTTAAATGTTCAATCCTGACCCAAATTGGGACTCTTTGTGGGAAATTATAACACGGGTGACACCACATATCCTCTTACTATGTCAAAAGCAGTGACCAAACTCGACATCTATCACTGCAGATGCCCCAATATTTTCTGGTTATTGTAGGCATAGGAGTAAAGTGTCAAACTGTGAATGTTTCTCCCAATCCAGACAACTGGAGGTAGCCAACTGGAGGTAGCCTGGAGGTTTGCTCTGGTATAATGCCCTCAGGCAAGATGGCAGATGCTGCATCACTAGTAGCCATCTCTCTTCTTGTTCCCTGTCTGAGCCTTTAAGGACACATTTTATTAGATACAGTTCTTGAATATTGTGTCTTGTTCCTGCTTGTGCTAAGTGAAACTTTATAGCATGATTGTTCTCTACGTAACTCCAGCTAGAACTGACAGAGTTTGTACTACTTGAAATCTACCTCCGCTGGGCAAAACCTATTCTATTAAAACCTTTTTTGTGCCTTTCTCCAGTATTGTTGGCCATCAGATTCCAGCACTCCTAGACAAGTATCGTAACCCGAGGACTACAGTAACTACATTGTGCATGGGAGTCACATTTTCCTTTCTTTCCCATGGAGTCTGCCCAGTAAACCAGTTATCCATGGAAATTTTAACTTTACAAAATATGTACATCAGCCTTAACATAAATTACATATATTTATTCATTGATTTCTGCTTTTAGGACATTTGCAATAAAAAATTGATATGTGATTATTATATTAAACATTTTATATTAAAAGTACAATACCAAAAAATAGGACAAACAGTTATCCAGCAGCATGTGTAATAAATGCAATACAAGTTAATAATTGTCAAAGAAATAAACAAAAAGGGATTCTATTATATGAAATGTTTTAAGAATTATGGTTTCCTGGATAAACTGTAAAATATACTAAATTAAACTTAAAAATTCACTAAGTCTATCTCCAAAATTATTCTGTAATTACATTCCTTATTGAATTGATTAGCACTGTAGGTAAAATTGCTCAGCGACCATTGCTGTGCATATAAAATTTTTTAGACTTATGGAGATTTCTAGATAGCAGATTGCAGGTAAAAGACACTATACATGTTTACCATAACCCTCAGCTATTTTCTAAAACACATTTTGCATGAGTTATGTCAATGACCAGGAAAGCAGCATTATCCTACAAAACGCATATAAACGAGGAAAATAATAAAAACACAAGAGTACATAAAAGCATACAAGTTCCAACTCAAGTCTTTAGATAAATAAATATTTGGGAAGAGAGATCAAACCAGTGCCCATGTCAGGGGTATAAAAATACTTTAGAAATGTTTTTTTTTTCCTTTTGGTTAAAGCATATATCATTTAAAACCTACCAAGCATATTTCACCTGGGTAAATGTGTGTGAATTTTCTGATGCTTGACAAGAGTTGATTTCTGGGTAAAACATTTTCCACACTCAGAACAGGGAAATGGTTTTTCACCTGTGTGAATTCTTTGATGTTTTACTAGAAATGATTTCTGTGCAAAACATTTCCCACATTCTGAACATAAGAAAGGCTTCTCACCTGTGTGAATTCTGTGATGTTTAACAAGTGTTGATTTATCTGCAAAGCATTTCCCACAATCAGAACAACAAAATGGCTTTTCACCTGTATGGGTTCTCTGATGATCAACAAGAGTTGATTTCTGTGCAAAACATTTCCCACAGTCAGAACAAAAAAACGGCTTCTCGCCTGTGTGAGTTCTCTGATGATCAACAAGATTTGATTTATGTGAAAAACATTTTCCACATTCTGAACATAGAAATGGCTTTTTATGTGTGTGAATTCTCTCATGGTTAAGAAGATTTGATTTTTGTCTAAAACATTTTCCACATTCAGAGCACAAAAATGGCTTTTCACCTGTGTGAATTCTCTGATGTTCAAAGAGATTTGCTTTATGTGTAAAAGATTTCCCACATTCAGAACATGAAAAAGGTTTCTGACCTGAATGAATTTTCTGATGTTTAACAAGAAATGATTTCCGCGCAAAACATTTACCACATTCAGAACAAGAAAATAGTTTATCACCTTTGTGAAGTCTCCAATGTTCAACAAGAATTGAGCTGTGTGTAAAAGAATCCCCACATTCAGAACATAGGAATATCTTATCACCTATGTGAATTCTCTGATGCTCAACAAGAACTGATTTTTGTGTAAAACGTTCTCCACATTCTGAACACAGAAATGGCTTTTCAAGTGCATGACTTCTGTAATGTTTTGCAAGATGTGATTTTTGGGTGAAACTCTTCTTACATTCAGAACATGGATATGGTTTTTCTCCTGTGTGAATTCTCTGATGCTTAACAAGATCAGATTTAAATGTAAAACACTTCCCACATTCAGAACATGGAAATGGCTTCTCATTTGCGTGAATACGTTGATGCTGAAGATATGATTTACGTGTAAAACACTTATCACATTCAGGACAGGGAAATATTTTACCTCTACTGTATGAAAAAATATCACATTTATCAGAACAGTCTTCATGATTAGAGGGATCAGATGATATAACTGCACTGTGATGTACTGGATGCATACATGGGGTGATGGAGTTTTCTCCTGGAGAATCTTGTGTGATGTTGTTATCTTCTATTTCACAACCTGGAGTTAAAACTAGATGTTCCTTTGAGGTACTCCTACTGTTGTGTCCATCTGCTGGGAATAAATGTATGGAAATATTAATGTTTGACGTAGATACAGTTTACTCTTTATTTTAATACAACAGTGGGGTCAATAGGTAACTGTGCAGTTAATGGGTACTTCTTTTGTCTGGGAAAAAAATTAAATCTGTGAATTTACTTAGTGAGCCATGGTTCAAGTTAATAATCTACTTCTTTTAATCTATTGCACTGCTCATTATAAGTCAGGGCTGGACAAAGAACACTCTTTACGTTGTCATGGTGATTAAAGAATATATCCTAGCAACAGGAGTGGGAGGCACACGGGTATAGCAGTTTGTCACGGCTGTTGATAACCATTGAGAAGAGCTAGTTGGCAGTACACCAGAGAGTGGCATGGTGACTTCAGACAGTGCGATAATCGAGTTCACTTTATGACTTTCTATGACTGTGGGGCAGGTTAGTGGTGGACTAATTTAGGCCACGTATAGCAAGAGTGTTCTGATGCAAATGTGGACAATTCTGTGCCATTTCTTTTACACCCACTACACGTCACTGATAGTAACTGGCACAGCATAGTTTTTGGCTTAAAAAGTACATGTATGAGTGCCAGTAGGTATTACAGAGCAACGGTATGCAACGAAGATATCTAAATGCATTATATGTATGTTTGCTATTTCCCAGTACTTTGTCAGTAGACCGGTGCAAAAGTTAGAGGAGAAGTTACTGAAGGGATTCACAGAGGTTCTAGCTCCTGCTCTTGTCACATATGACACTCAAATTGTATTTCTCCTCCCTTGACCTCTTCCTCTCTCTTATCATGCGCGCCCAACTGGCTCTCTACCATCTCCACCTGGATGTCCCAACGCTACCAGAAACTCAGTGAGCCTGATTAATATCCGAATGCAACTTGAACGCAAGTTGTGTTTTAAAATAAGAGCACAGAACTTGGGCGTAGTTCCAGCTGTATGCAAATCCAAGCATATCTCTAGATACACACACAGGCGTAAGTACAAAAAAAGATCACATCAGAATGCATAAAAAATGTAATCATAAAATAACTATAATAACAGTATAATCATTTCCCTAAATACTTTCAAAAAAGCTTTTCTTTAACTATTTTACATGAATTACATAAATAAATTAGCTTTAAATGCATACTGTACATTGGATACAGTTGTTCGGTAATAGCTAGTGGCAGGCATACGTGTACTTTCTAGTTCAAAGACTATGCCATGTCTGTCCTATCTGTCAGCATTTACACCTGCCCTGTAGCTGGTGCAAATGATACATCTGAAACCAAAGACTTGAATTGGCCGCATCTGCGTCGGAACACCCTTTCTGTATATAGCCTACGTCAATCGGCCCCGTCCCTCCACCATTCCGCCTCTGAAGTCGTAGACAGTCGTGACATTTGCATCCAGAGTTGCATGCAATTGCATTCATTGGCGTAATGTGCGTTTCTGGGCATGCAGAGATGTATTTCACGCAATATACGTTACGCAAATGGACGCACGTTCAAACGTGAATCAGGCCCATATGTCTAAATGGAGCTAATCATCTTTCCCCCTCCTAATGTCACTATCCCTCCCCTCGTTTCCCTCACAGTTGACAATATCACACTCTCCCCTGTTGATTTGCTGTCATTACCTCTGCCCTCAGCTTCAATCCTCAAATTGAGTCCCTCTCAAAATCTTGTTGCCTCTTTCTTTTGTAACACTGCCAAAATATGTCTATATATGTCTATAACCAAAACCCACTCTCTCATTATGTCCCACCTTGTCTACTGTAACATACTCCTAGCTGGCTTTTCCCCTTTACAATCCGTCCTGAATGCTAATCTGCTGCATCACTCTGCAAATTCCTTCACTGGTTCCCCATTGCCTCCAGAATTCAAACACAGCTGCTCACACTCACCTACATAGCCCTCACAAAAGCCCTCTTGTCACCTAACGAACCTGATGTTCCCTCCTCCATGGTGCTGTGCTGCTCCCCATTCTTCTGTATAAAGGTGGGTGCAACCATTTTGAGCTATTACCTGGAAATTTTGCATCGGAAAATGCAAAGTTGGCGTTCATAATTTTGTAAGTCAAATTTGTGCAAGTTGATATCCACTTCGGGGAACGGGTACAAGAGAAGAAGCTGTCTCGCCGAGCTACCATTAGGTTGACAACTCACTTCCAGACACCATTACTTCCTCATGAGGCGCTTACACCACTTGGACGTTCCCTTTATCTGCCGAGGAGCTGAATAGAAGTTTCAAGAATAAACTGTGTAGCTCAAGATCATCTCACTAGAACATGTCCTAAGAGGTCAGGAAACGGCAAACCTTAGTCTTTTTGGTTGCTTCTATGTTAGATTCATTTGACTACTCTTCTACCAACCCCAGCCTGATCCGGTTACCCTGGCACACTCCCGGGGGATCCATTCTGGTCTCCACCTTTCCGGATTCCGGGGCACTTTTACACTGGATCTACTAGACTCTCTCACTGCCATAAATGGTATCAAGATTTATGAAGGTTCTATACTCCGAAGGATCGTTCCCCTTACTCTGCAAATGGGAGTATTACACAAAGAATCCTTTAATTTCTTGTTATTTCCAAGGCAATTTATTCCCTCGCCTTCCCGGGCTGTACCTTCACTCTTCATTTCTCAGCTAGCACTCTACCCAGGTTATATCCTGGGCTCCTGGCTGTACCCAACCTTGTCTCAAAAAGGTCACTCCTTGCTAACATCTTCGTGCTCCAACTTCTTCTACCTCCACAATTTGCCTCTTAATCTCACGTCTTCAGTAAACAAAGAAGCAGAAGAATTACCTCCCGATAGGGAATGGGATAGTTTGATTGAGCTTCTGCCCATCATCATCATTTATTTATATAGCACCACCAATTCCGCAGTGCTGTACAGATAAAATTTGTCACTCACATCAGTCCCTGTTCCAATGGAGCTTACAGCCTAAATTCCTTAACATACAGATACTAGGGTTAACTTTGTAAGCAGCCAAATAACCTACTACTTTGTTTTGGGAGTGTGAGAGCACACACATAGGAAACCCATGCAAACACAGGAAGAACATGCAAGCAGTTAAGGACCTAGTCAGTAATCAAACTCATGACCTCAGAGCTGTAAGGCAGAAGTGTTAACCACTGAGCCACTGTGCTGCCTATTTAATTATTTACATCATCCAATGGAGCTTACAGTCTTAATTCCCTACCACATACACGCTAGGCTCCATTTTTGGCAACGGCCAATTACACTTTCAGTATGTTTTTCGACTGTGGGATAAAACCAATGAAAACACGTGGAGAATATACAAACTCCTCATAAACAGTCTCTGGTCAGAATTGAGTCTAAGATACCAGTGCTTTGAGGCAGCAATAACAACCACTGTGCCACAGTGCTGCTGTCACACATTGCGCCAGCTACCTTTCATTCTGGTCACTGTTCTTTCCTGTTCCCCTGGTTCTCACTCCCTGCATTCACTTGCTGGTCTGAACTGAGCATGCGCACACCTGGTCTTTTCAAAACTTCCTGCATTCTCTTGATTGGCTAATTGCCTATCAGCTTTGTCTATTTAAAGCACCTGCTTCTCTACTAAGGTGCCAGATCTTCAAGTCTCCTTACCTGTTAGGACGCTGCTTTCTCTGGCTCCCATCTGCACATCGGTTTTCTGTGTTACCTGTTCCACGATCAAGACCTGTGGTATTATTGCAAGAACCTCGTGCCTCATCATTGGTCCCGTCCTCAAGCTATTCGCATTCCAGGGATCTCAGTGCATCAGTTCTCTGCAGTTCACTTCTCAGTTGGTATCCTGTGTTACCTGTTCCACAATCAAGACCTGCAGTATTGCAGCAGGAACCTCGTGCCTCATAATTAGTTCTGTTCTCAGCTATTCGCTTTCTAAAGACCTCAGCGCTTCGATTCACTGCCACTCACCTGAACCTCTGCATTTATCGTCCAGCAGTCCTGCTCCACTCCACGGTTCCATCTCACCCTGCTCTAATCCCCCTTAGAGGGCCGCAACCTGCGGCTATAGAGCAGCTAAATACATATTCCCTTGCGGGGATCCCTGGTGAATACCTCTCTACCATTAGACTCTCTGGGGGTAAGTCTATCTAGAGAGGAGCTTCGAGGTCTACTCCAAACTCAGCTGCACAAATGCTGAGGGTTGTTGTGGTTAACAACACTTACACGAGGGGGAAAGGTTCAGGGTCAAAAATTAATATTTAGCTGAGAACCTAAATCTTATCAAAACTACCGTTTATGAAAGCTCCAAACTAAGTAGAACTTCCAACTGTGAGCCTTCCCTTACTTAAATAAAGTCAATTAAAAAAGCCTGATCCAAATGGGTTAAAAAGATGTAGTGACAGCAGCATAGAGTGAGCAGTGTGGGCAGATAACTGGCCCTATAATCACAGCACCAGGCACAGAACTAAATGCTGGTTGGCAGAGGACATGGCAACTCAAATCCAATATTAACCTGTTAATATCAACTAGGAATGTCATTGTGAATATTTTTAAGGAAATATAAATAAATGTAGAGGCCATGAAAGGCACTCCAGGTTGATGTAAAAACAAGTTTAAAGAAAACAGCTATTCAAATGGCTATACTTTATTTCACAATAAATAATTGTAAGATTACATGCTGCATTATGTGACTGATGATGCACAGGTTGTAGCTAAATAGCAATATTCAGACATTGTTAACTGCTCTAATTCATTAAAGCAATGCAAACATTCTCCCATCTCCCGCGCGTTAAGGTTATCTATAATTATGGACATCTCCTGGTTGACTTTTATAAATCCTGGATGTCTCCACCATTTAGTTTTTAGATCCATGGGTGAGCTCCAAGTCCAGCTGGGAGATAGGAAGCGGTGTCTGATGATCCTATGACGTATACAGCGGAGAGCGGCAGACAGACATGGGGAGGATGTGCATGCTGCGGCCTTTTCCATTTGACTCCAGCCAGTCCCCATCCCTTCACGCTCATATCTACTGTTCTCACAGTGACTATCTCTCCGCCACCTGCCAATCTCCTGGCCATGGGGGCTGCGCCCCTTGGCCTGGGGATCCACAGCAATAGCTATGTCCGGCCCCCTACGAAAAGATCGAGCCCAGTGATATTTCACAGTGCGGTCGTGTTTCCCCTCTATCTCAACTTTAGACACGAGCCATGTCCGCTTATATACAAGAAAATTTGACTTGAGACTTTATTTCGGAAACCATTTTCTCTGGCAGGTGCCGGCTTCTTCTTTAAAAAGAAAGATGGGGGCCGTCATACCTGTAGTGATTACCAGGGCTTGAATACCATCAACCTTAAGAAGATATATCCTCTAAGGTCCATCTCAGAGCTCGTCGGCTGTAAAAAAAAGAATGACTATCATTTCCAAATTAGATCTCAGGGGAGCTTACAAACTCATATGCATCAAAGAGGGGGTTGAGTGAAAGATGGTATTTAACACCAGGGATGGGCATTTTAAATATCTTGTAATGCCTTTTGGCTTATGTAACACTCCCACTGTATTGTAGAGTTTCGTTGACACAATTTTTTTTTTTCGTGATCTCCTTTATCAGTTTTTTGTTGTGTAATTGGACGAAATCCTTATTTTCTCTCAGGACATTAAGAGTCATAGGACGCATTTTAAGAAAGTCCTAAGTCATCTTAGAAATCACCACCTTCACTACAAGGTGGATAAGTGCCTCTTTGAGCAAGCCCAATTACCCTAGCTTGACTTTATTATTTCTGGGTCAGATCTCCAAATGAATCCAGATAAAGTCAAAGCAATCAAAGACTGGCCTCAGACTACTGGGCTCAAGGTAACCCAACGCTTTATGGGTGTCAGGATTCGAACCCAGAGCTTTTACTTCTGTGGTCTGATGCTCTGCTAACTGAGCTATTCTGACTGCTCTACAGCTACTTGCCTTCACTTTGTTGTAGCCCAGTTGCAATGCTCTCCTGATGTTCCACAATGTTCTGACTCCTCCCCTTGACTTCCTATAAAAGCCTGGCTTCTTCCTGTTTCCCTTGACAGATTATTGTGCTCCTGCCAGTGATCTTGTGTTCCTGTTGCTGCATCCTGTTGTCAGCTATTTCCACTCATGAACCAACCTCGGCTTGTCCTCGACTACTCTTCTTCCTGAACCCTTTACTTTCAGACTTACTGTGTACTGAACCCAGCTACGTTGGACCATTCTTTATTATTCAATCTTCCTGCGGCTTGCCTTCCATACCGCCACTGAGCTTCTATTCAGTCTCCGGACCGTTACAATGGGTTTCTCCAACTACTACCACCAGTTCATTAAGAGCTATTCTTCTTTGGTTGTGCCAATTGCGGCCTTAACTTGGAAGTCGGTAGATTACAAGCAACTGGCCTCCCAATGCATCACAAGCTTCTCGGTGTCTATCCTTATAAGGGGAGACAGTGTCACATACCTGTCCTGGTGTTCTGCCTGTCCTCCTCCACGCTTACTGCTCTGCAGTATATTGGTGGGCACACAGCTCTCCCGATTTCTACTAACTTGCGGTCAGCTAAATGCTGACGTCATCAGCTCACCAAATTCAAATTAGTCGTGCCTATTTAAATTAGACTTATTATTAGGTCTTCCTAGCTCAGCGTTTTACCCCTTATCTATATCCCAGTGCTTCGTGTATCCCAGTGTTCCAAACCTTGGCCTGTTTAACTCTTCTCCTGGTTGTTATTGAGTACCATGAAATCCTAGGATGCCAGTTTGACACACCAAGGGACACATCTGAGGACAAGACCTGCAGGTATCCTGTAGGGGAGCCCATACCTCCTTGCAGAGGTCCCTGGTGAATACCATGGGGTTCGTTAGACTCTAATTTACCAGCGCTAACTTTGGTTGGCAATAGGGAATTCGCTACCTCCAGATCCAACTTTGTGACACTTACCTTCATACATCTCTGACCTCATCACAAGATACATCCCTGTTTGGCCATTCAGTCGCTCTGCTCATCTACGTCTTTCCTACCAAGAATCACATCTCACTCTGGAATCCAAGACTTCTCCTGCGCACCTACACAATCATGGAATTCCCTGCCCTGCCTGTTCCCAAACTTACAATCGCTTTCTCACTACCCACCTCTTTACTATTGCCTACCCAACCACGTCATAGACAAACTACCACGTCCACTCATGTCTCACTAGATCTTACTGTCTCTGTGTTGTCCACCCTCAAGGCTGTAAGCTCTAACAGGCACGTCCCTCTCTACTCTATGTCTCACGTCAGCACCTCCTCCGTCTACCTCGTATGTACCTGCTTATGCAACATGTTTACTAGTATCTTTTTGAGTGCTGTTATGGAAAGAGCCCATTGCCTAGTGACAAGTGTATCAGGTGGCCCGGAGTTCAGCAAGGAACTAGACCTGCTTCCATGGAAAAGACTGAGAGCAGCTTCCAGTAGACCCTGCTGGAGAGCTCAGTTACTAAGTGCTTTCGTCTGGTTGACAATAATAGTATTGATGGGGATAGAGCTTCCTTCACCTCTGTGTCCACCTGCTCCCAACCAGTAGATACCAAAGTCACATGTTTGTATAACCAGCATGTTGTGGCATCAGATTATACAATGTTTCAGGAAACTCAATGGACAAAGTCTATTGATCTGTATTATATATCTGTGGATTACAGCACCTTTTTCCGAGCAGCAGTTTTCATGAATTCGAGATGTTTAACCCCAGTTTGATCAAAGTATCCCTGTTGTGCTGGAAGTAAATTAAACAGGCAGATTTTGAAGGAGCCGCTGTGGGCCTTACAAAACATTCATAGTGTGGCTGCTGAAGAAAAGACTACATATCCCATTAGATGAACACAACTGAGAATGAGGTGACACACCAAGATCAGAACATAAATTCTTATTTTGACCATATAAGAATTTACGTTCCACCTATGGTATGAATCCTTAGTCTCTGCTTTGTTTGTTATAATACCATAGCAGGAGAAGAAGTCGTTTGAATAGGTTCACCACCACCTCTACTCCAGGAGGTAACTGGGGATTTAGACATCACATCCATTGGACTTTACATATCCCATAAGCCCCAGAACCACAAAGGCTGCTGGGAGAGGAGATATAAGCCTGAGTAGAGCAGCCATTGTCTTCTTTCGAAGGGAGAGCTGGGAAGCATCACAAGACATAGCCACAGAAAGAGTGAGAATAGGCAATAGACAAGAGAGGAACTGCAGCATACAGAAGTCTTCTGAAGTGGATAAGAGCTTGTTTTATGCAACGTCCTGTGCACCACGATATGTGAAAGAATGATATTAGATTACCATTACTGCAATTGTGTTGGGTTAGGGCCTTTAATTTTATGGAAACTAGAGGCTTCCATGTAGCAGTCTTTATATATATCTATATACAAGTTAACCCGTGCATGATACTCATGCATTCTAGTCAAATCAAGCTACTTAAGGTGTTAAAAAGGTTCTTGTCATGCATTTGGGCCTAGCCCAGGCCTCCTCAGGGGAGAAGCGTTACTTCCCGACGCAAGCGCCCTTTTTTAACGTGGTTTTGTCCACATGTCACCACCTCATCATTTTTCTCCATCACCTCATCCTTCATCTTCATCGCCACATCCTTCATCAAGCTACTTAAGGTGTTAAAAACTCCCCACTGTCACCGCCGGCAACCACCAACCACTCCCAACTGTCACTTCTCCTTCAAGAAATATATAGGTCAGTGTATAACTCTGCCCAGCAGGTGGCGCTGCAGCTTGGTTTTTTTTTTTCCACACACACCACTAGGCATTTATATAGTAGATATATAAAATGCTTATCTAGAGTTCAGTAACTTCATTTCACTCAACTCGAGAGTGGTTCTTCTATGTTGACCCCAGGTGGGAAAACCACATCTGCTCCCTGTGAGAGATATTATGCAGACAGAACTTGGTGGAGACATTGAAGACAGCATCACCACATCCACCACCCTGGGCACCACCTACCCATGAGTTACATAATGGGAAACTGAATGTTACAAACCGTTTACAAAGAAATACCTAGATTTCAGATTATATAGGCAGGTCTCTTGGCTGGTAGCACAATGACATGATGTGAAGAGTCTAATAGGGGCTGATTGCTCCACTGGGCACATCCTTTTTCCTCATTAGCTTGTATTCACAGAGGAGGGTGTAGAAGAAGAGATTGTTGTATTGACTGTACAAGGAGAATATCTGACTCTTTCCTGTATTTATTGTTTATTACTCACCTGTGCTGATATCTGTAGGGGTTCCCTCCTCCTTACACTGCTGATCACCCCTCACATACGTCTCTTCTTCTCCGATTGTATCTTCTATTTTCATGTTAGTCAGGTCTTCACCCTAAATAGCCAATCAAACAATAAAAATAGCACAAGTCAATCAATTAGGTTGAAATTACACAGAACTGTATTAGTGTATAATATCCACACAGTTTCTCAGTTTCTATTTGGTGAGACCCTGAATTCCATCTACCTGATAGTCTTGTGGAATATTGTGAATTTCCTCTGTATGATTCTGTGAATAAAGTGGACGGGGACATCTCTCTGGAGTATTTTTGTCATTGGATCCATCTGTAGGAAACACACAGTGACTGAATACATTGTTTATATGTGTTTATCAGATCATATGTGGATCTAGGTGGCCCTCAAAACTGCTCTCTCCTTTGCAATAAATAAAAGCCTCCTCTTACCCAGTGATGTGAGGGGCTGGTGATTCTCCATTATCACATCCTTGTACAGACCCTTGTGTCCTTCTAAATACTCCCACTCCTCCATGGAGAAATAGACAGTGACATCCTCACACCTTATAGGAACCTGACACACACAATGATACAGTCATCACCCAGACACATCCCCTGGTGTTACTGTATAATGTCCCATTCCCAGCAGTCACCTCTCCAGTCAGCAGCTGAATGATCTTGTTGGTGAGTTCTAGAATCCTCTGGTCATTGTTTCTCTCATGTATCAGTGAGTGAGGTGGAGGCACCATGATGGGGCTCTGGGTCCTGCTCAGTCCTCCTGACACACGGAGATGGCTGCTGGGGGGCTCATGCTCTTTAGATGTCTTTTTCACTACTGTGCAATCCTGTATATTAAAAGACACTAATATATCATACTGTATATGTGTGACATTCCCAGTTTCCCTCACCACTAGACTAATATCTCCCCCCCCACCCTGTTTGTGAACAACTGCACTTATTTTGTCTATTTTTTTTTTCAACTCTTTATTTGCAAAAGTTTTGCCTTATTTTGTCTATCGTTTATGACTCTGTTTTCCCCACTGTCCTGCACAATGAGCACTGCGGTGCCTTACAAATAAACAAATAATAATAAGTGATATTATTGTGACATTTTCAGAATCTCTAGTCTCTTCAGTCAGGTCTTTGTTTTATTAATAGATATAAGAGTGATGTCATTGTCACATTCCCAGAATCCCTCACTTCTCCAGTCATATTCCTGTATTATTAGTAGAGATAACAGTAATATCACTGTGACACTCCCAGAATCTCTCACCTCTCCAGTCAGCAGGTAGATGATCTCCAGGGAGAAAGTTAATATCCTCTCAGTGATGTTACTCATGTCCTTGTCCATCCTTGGTGAATCAGTTAGATGCTCAGGACTCGTTTCTCTGTAGACATATTTGTCATTCAGTTGACATCCAAAGACGTTTTCATGTCCCTGTACCTGCATGACAAACATCTCAAATAGAACCTTAGCAGTGATATCTGTCTCTCACTTCTGAGAAGTAAATGGACACATCCCACCATTGTTCATCAGATTGACTACACCACAAGCAGATTAGATAAAGCAGGTTTTAGGAATCCCTGGAATGTTAAGTTATTTTAACAGATAGAAGATGTATAAAGTGAAGTGTATCAATTTAATTTAAACTGAGGTTCAGACATTCAGTTATGAAATAGTGGCACAGAGATGGAATAATAACAGTCATGTAGGTATAATACGCAGAAGCAGATAGGTTGTTTACTTAACTTCGACTGCAGGTTATCAAGCAGGTACACAAGTCAAAAACTAGTGCAGAAAATCTAAAGAATAAGCCATTTCATGGTGATGTACACCAAAAGCTGAAGATGCCTCCCAGTGTATGAAGGGTACCAGGGTACTTACTGTTAAGTCCACTGGAGAGATTCCAAAGTATTCCTATTAAGAACAGCTTCTGTACTTTTATAATCAGACCCATAATAAGAGGTGTTATTACTCTACTCAAGCGTACCATATGCAAACACTATATATGACAATAAACCATACTTGCCAACTTTTAAAACCTGGTCATGTGAAAAGTGTAGGTGGGGTGTGGTGATGCCGTAGCGTCTCCATAGCCCCACCTCCAACTATAAAAAAAAAAGCTGTGGGTGGAGGGTCTTAGTGGCACAACTGCGTCATTTAACTACACCTCCACAAGTGTTCGGGAGGTTGCTTACTCTTCCGATAGCGCTACGGAATTTGCTGGCGCTATATTAATAAATGTTGATGATGATATTACCCAAACACACACACTCAGGAAGTAGGAAAGATGTCAGGAAGTAGATAAGCTGAGAGGAAGTAGAGGTAGTTGAATGCACAGGTATACTGCTTCCCCAACACTGGGGCAAGATGAAATACATATGGTGGGATACACAGTGGGTTATAGTGGGATAATTATGTCATCAGAACTATCATGTGACCACTACTGCTGATCATGTGACAACTTATGACACACATATTAGTGTAGGATAGTACTGACCTGCAGCAGCTACTACACGAGTTACAGCCCAGTAAATGATTTAATTTCCTGTACTCAATTCCCCTTCCTGCCACTGACAGGCTGTGCATTTCAGCTGACTTCCGGGTCTGCGTTCCAGCTAACTTCCGGGTCTGCGTTCCAGACGATTTCCTAGTTCTGCGTTCCAGCTAACTTCCGGGTTCTACGTTTCTGACGACCTCCTGGTTCTGCGTTACAGCTAACTTCCGGGTTCTACGTCACTGACGACCTCCTGGTTGTGCGTTCCAGCTGACTTCCGGGTTTTACGTCACCAACGACCTCCTGGTTGTGCGTTCGAGCTGACTTCCGGGTTGTGCGTTCCAACTGACTTCTGTGTCCAGCTGTCCTCATTCACTTGTTATTTTGTTATTAATTCCCGGTAGGTGCGGGCTGTGCGAGTCACATGAAATCGCATCTCTAGTATTATGAATCCAGTGAACATTAATCTCCTACATTTGTACAGACCTTAAGCTCTTTAAATTAAGTGTCCTGTCTGAGAGAGTAAAGAGTGTCATATTACAGTTCAGAAGAGCTACCCATTCACAAGGCTCAGGGGTTGTCAAATTCTGGCCCAATTGGCGACACTTGGCTCAGCAGCCTTTTTTTAAGGAAAGAAAATTTAAGAAGCCCGGTGACCCAGCCCAAGGTAGCCCAGAACTTACAATTTTAGCACTGGAGGCGAGAAAGAAACATGCCGCCCCGCCTAGCCCTCAATTTTAACCCAAATATTCATAAACTGCACTGCCTTCAGCGCCCCTGGGCAGTCGCCTCCTTTGCACAGCCCTAGATACGGCCCTGGGTAGCCCACTATGGGGGGGGTGGGCAAATGCCCTCCAGCCCAGCCAGCCCCTGGCTCAGATACTAATCATTATTTTTTACAATACCATTGTACAATTTAGGGATATAATGGATGGCTGGCAAAGAGAATCATCAGAATTTACAGGGACATGGACACAAATTCAGCAATTGGTCAAATTAGTTGTTTTCAGTACTGTTTACCCATCATCAGCAGAGAGGTAAGAGGCCTCGCCCCTATAGGACAATGAGAGTTTGATACATGAGGTTAAGTGCTACATATTACATATTGGTCAAGTCAGATTGCAGAGGTAGAAAGTGCTGCGGATTTAGTTGCGCTATATAAATAAATAGACAATGATGATGAAATCAGATGCAGGAGGTATGAAACCTGTCATTATGTTTTCTTCTTATGTAGTCTCTGTTATGCGGAAGGTATTGATCGCTCTATAGTGCCAGTGTGTATAGTAAATGACAGTCTTGTAGACTCAATGCCTGGCACATGTGTACACCAATAAAAGAATGTCTGACATGGTACATATATTTTTTAATATCAGAATTTAGTAGTGCTATGGGACAATAATTATGGCAGGATGTGGGATCTTTTCCTGGTTTAGGAATAGTGATACTTTGAGCTTCCAACATTTCATTGGGAAGCAAGAAGGTGGTAGTGGTATGGTTAAATAATGCCATAAGGGGAGGAGTTAGCTCTGCTTGGAATGTAAGGAAAAAAAATATTAGGTGCCTTATCTTCCTTTAAGGTTTTAATAGCCCCCTTAACCTCATCTTCCGGCCACGGAGAGGATAGGGCATCCGCCAAACCTGGGGGTAGCGAGGGAAGGGTGAGGGAATCCAAAAACTTTGGATGGTCTCCGGTGTGGGTTGTGGGATAGCGCTATCAGATTGAAGATTATATAGTTTCTCATAGTAGCTGGCAAATCTATTGGCAGCGTCTAAGGGGTTGGAGACACGTCACCCTCTAGAGTCCGCAAGGTGTTGAATATGATTAATCACGTTTTTTCCTCTCAGAGTATATATATTTTTAATCATGGATATATCATTATGTCAGATCCACCGTGTCATAGGGAATGAGATAAAATTTGGGAGCAAAAAATGAAATCCTAATGCGATCACTCCCCCGGCGGTACTGTAAGTGACGCCAGCCCGACAACATATGCATTAGTTATGAATCAAAACAAGTACGCCAGCCCAAAAGAGGATCTCCCAATCGTGGCCAGGATAATTCAATCATTAAACTGTTAAACAAAGTCTAATAAAAAATATATAAGTTACTGATCTTGATGGGCCTATTTCAGTTTAGAGGCCTGGAGCTGTAGTTCCATCAGGCCTATTATTAATCTGGCCCTGATTATAACACTGTTACGTGCCCTCATTGGCTCACCTTTACATAATAGTCAAAGCAATGTAGTCTATTCATTTATGGCTATAGCAGTATAACTAATAGTTGATGGTTAAATGCAGAATGGAACGCTCAAAACTTTCAGAGGGAAAAGTTTCAGGTGACGTGCGAGTCAAAAGTATATCCTGATCTTATCTTACTAACTTAACATAGCCTCTATGGTATCCTAATTGTAACGGGTTGTCAAATTCCTGAGTATGGATGAACATTGCTATCTCATTGCAACTGTAACATTGTACGTGATATCCTATGAGACAATACACCCACAGCATGGTGTGGGACTGTATATAATTTTGAATAAGAGATTGTGATTGAGCACTGAGTTTTCGTTCTTATGACTAAATGTGCTTTCTACAATAGTAGCTAGTCTATGGATTGGTTGAATAGCCTTATCTACTCCAATTCATGGGAATAAATTAGTAAAAAAAAAATTGGTAGTCTCATCTACATGCTAAATATTATCCAGTTCTCTTTTACAATGTATTAAATGTGGTATAATGTGTCCAATGTAACAACATCTTGATGATCTAGGTAGACTAGAGGAATGGCCAAGAGAGTGACAACTACAGTTTAATGTCAAAAAATGCAAAATCATGCACTGTCTGAATATTGTAAACATCACGTGATGTAGGATATCATAGAAGTGTAAGTTTTGTTGAGTATAAATTGCATTAAAAATCTAAGAACATCCTGAGATCTGATGGAGATCTGAGGAAATCAGTTTGATGTGGAAGTGAAATTGTGTTAGATGCAGGATTAGAGTACATCCTGATGTTAATCTGGGAATGAAATATTGCAGTCTGTGCAGAGTTTTATCTGATCAGGGTACTGGTTTACCCCCTGCCAAGACTAGTCTCTAAAACTGTATAAAAAGAGAGCACATGTACACTGAAATGTATCATTCTGGTGTTCCATCTGACCTGACCACTGACACCTTTAATCAGTGGAACTGTTCTTGTCAGGACACTTGAGCTAAATAAACATCACTCTGCTTCAAGACCCTGCTTGACAACTTCTTCAATATTGCTGTTTTCCTGTGACCTATAGATTAGGCCCTAAATCTAATCCGTCCTCCGGCTGTTCTGAAGTTTGGACCCAGCTCCTAGTACCACCGCTCTGTCCCCTACCCAGCAGTTTTGGCCAGTGTGATGGGCCAGGGGGATCCATCTACAGCACCCTGATCCATAGTAAGCGGTCAGGGGTACCAGCCCAAGTGTACCAGCAAGGGAGTACACTAGCAACGACAGTTACCCAGAAGGAACGTGGTTCTGGATGCCATAAATGAGTCCAGTGGTGGCAGCAGGCTCCTCCTGCTGTGACAGAAGGGGCGTATTCGGAATAACGAAAGGGGACGGTGGCAAAGTAAGCCCAGCCGGTTCCCAGTAACAACAGACAGGTTGGCATAGGTCCATCCTGTCAAACTAGTGTACATGGATTCAACGTCATGATTTCCCTACCACGTGTCTGAGCTAAGAGAGAGATCTTGTAACTTAGATAATTGTTCCATGTTGAATGAGGTTATTTCTGTTTTAAAGAGTTAATGACTCTCATGAATGCAAGATTTATTGTGAAGTTTATCTTTATTTTTACAATAAACATAATATGAAAGTGAAAGTAAATAAACTACTTTGCTTCCAATATGTTCAAGTAACAGTTAATTTCCAGGATCCCTCTTTCACATGAAAGCTGGAAAAACAATAGGCATCTTTATGCGTCAAGGTCCAGCCTGAGGCCAGGGTCTCTCTGGCTGCATTCCAGTTTTATACTCAGAGAACAAAGGGTCTTACATCGAAGAGTATGAATATAATTTCTGACTCCCTTTTGGTGTACTAATAATATGAAAGAATATATTCTTGCACATGTGCTGAAAGCATCTGAGACAATGCCCTGACATAATATGTGGAGATGTCTTGGCCCAGCCTTTGATCAGAGAAGCATTTTACAATACACACGGAAAAGTATGAAAACAACAAAGTGGAGGTCAGTGGCCATTTTGCTAGGCCTGTCACAATAATACATCTAATGCATCCCTAATATAAGACTGTAAGCTTGTGACAAGAGGGTGTAAATGTTGATCCACAAATTTGTTCGCATTGTGTCCCCCAATGCCCCAGACAATAAGCTTACCAGGGGGGCACACCTAATTTTTATGTATCATATGCAGGACATATAATGTTGGCGTTTTTGGATTTTCCACCTACAGTTAATTGTATTCAGCTTTTTGTAACGATCCCCTTCTTTAAATCACCTTCTATTAGATTGTGGTAGATCTTTAAGTAATTGGCAGTGGGGTTAAATATTAACCTTTTGTAGCAGGTGGTGTCTTTTAGTTGTTGGTAAATCTCTGCTACATATTTCTCACAAGGCCAAAGGACTAAGGGGTATATTTACTAAACTGTGGGTATGAAAAAGTGGTGATGTTGCCTATAGCAACCAATCAGATTCTAGTTATCATTTATTTAGTACATTCTATACATTGACAGCTAGAATCTGATTGGTTGGTATAGGCAATATCTCCACTTTTTCAAACCCGCAGTTTAGTAAATATACCCATAAGTTTCCCCCTTTGTCTTCCCAATTTTATATTTCCCTTAGGGCAGTTAGTTCTTGTTTACTCAGATTTTTATTAATTCTGTAGTTGCGTTTCGATTTTTACATTAAGATATCTAGATCCTTAGTTACCAAGTCCACGTAAACTTTTACCTGTGGACAAATAGATAAATCTGGAGAAAAAGTGGATTTTTTCTTCAATATCAGACTAATTAAACCTTGTGTAATGTAATATATTTTAATAGAACATTGTTATTTCACTGTTAGATATTTGTAGGTTATATATAATCTTTATGTCCAATTTGATAAATATACGAAAAAAAGTTATAACAATATGTTTGATGGATTAGCTTTAAGGCAAATGATTCCTAATTCTATGATTCGGTCAGATAATATACTAGTAGCAAGACTGAATATCGGGATATGACTTGGTAACAACAAGACAAACAGCAGCTGGCAAACATTTAACAGTATCCTGAACCCTGGAAGAAAAAGATATTTATCAAGAGGCAGTTATGAAAAAACACAAATTATCTGTCATTTTTTTAAAGCAACAATTTTATTAAAGGCAAAGTGCATGGGTTTGTCATAACCGACGCTTGATAAATATACCCTTATACTTGTATAATGGTAAAAGCTTCAACATTCCACAAGAGATAAAGATTTAAATATTTGAACGGGACCTGAATATTGAAAATTATCAGTGTAAATATACCATAATATATTTGTCCAAGAATAAATTAATAGGCAACACACAGCATTGTAACATGAATTGCAATTTTTAATATACAACTAACTTCTCACATCCTTCACATTCACTTAAAATTGACTTTTGATTTTAAATATTTTGCTTCTTTCAAAGGTGAGAAACTTTGTAATTCTGGTGAATATTATTTTAATCAATTATAAATTATTATTATTGTTATTGTAGCGCCGTAAAGGGACAGACAGAAACACGATACAGGGAGAGACAGCACGGAACAGTTAACAAAAAGCACAGTAACTCGGAAGCTCAATGTACAGCTAGATGAGAGGTGAGAGCCCCCAGCGGGGTAGCTAGATGGGCAGAAGGGCAGGAGGACCTCACGGAGGAGACAAGGAGCAGGAGAGCAGAGTTAAGGTGGTGGAGAACATGAGGAGAGGAGGACCTGCTCGAAGGAGCGTACAATCTAAGGGGAGGATAGGACGGACAGAGACACAAGGGTAGAAGGAGGAAAGGGGGAGAACGCAGAGAGGGAGAGGGGGGAGAGGAGAATGACAAGGAGGGAGGCAGGAGGAGGGCAGGATAGGGAGGGCAGTAGGTGGGAGGCTGGAAGGAGGTCGGTTAGGTGGGGGACTGGAAGGCTTTGAGGAAGAGGTGGGTTTTTAAGGCCCGTTTGAAGCTGGACAAGTTGGGGGATGTTCTGATGGAGCTGGGGAGCTGGTTCCAGTGGAGGGGGGCAGCGCGGGAGAAGTCTTGGAAAATAAATCTAAATTATATATTTTAATTAAGTTCATATAACATCCCAGAGTGCCCCAATTTCTCTCACTCTTTTATGTGATGACAATACAATAAGTGTATTTGGGTGCAATCTAAATGTAGTGACAATCAATACATCTTAATAGGGATGTAATAACATCCAGTGCGGATAGAGTGCTTTTGACTGATGCTACACAAGGTGTATAGATAAATAATTGGATAATATAGGAGGTGCAGGATCAGTAATAGGATAATATATTAAGGATCACAGTAATAGGATAACATAGGAGATATATGACAGTGAATGGGCGGCATGGGCTGTGTGTATAATATAATAAGAATAATGGAGACACAGATGAGGACTGATAGACAATTACAAGGTGAATGAATGAGGAATGGTGGAATTTCCCACAATTATCTCTCAGTCCTGTGAATATTGTTACTTATTAATATTAATTAGGTCAACACAGCTCTTCGCCACTCGGAAACAAGGGACCTTCTTGGTTTAAATCTCATTGGTAGTAATGCACTTGTGTGAGGAACTATAGGTAGTCTCTTTATGGGGAAGAATAAACTAAGCACAATCCGGCCTGTGAAACGCAGAACCCGGAAGACGAGTGGAACGCAGAACCCGAAAGACGAGTGGGACGCAGAACCCGGAAGACAGGTGGAACGCAGAACCCGGAAGTAACGTGCGGCCTGCTGCAGTGATCACAATCAGAGAGAAAGGAGTGACTGCAGGTAAATGATGAGGACACAGGGGGAGCTCATAGTGACTGATGCACATTATACACAGGAGGGGAGGAGCCTGATGTTATCATGTGATCACGGTGTAATAAGAGGTAGATGGTTCTGCCTCATGTACTGGGGGGGATACATTACTCATTTGTAATCTGAAGTCATGTGACTGATAGGTGACCTGTTATATACAGACTATAAAGTTCCATGCCTCTCAACTTTTATATTTTCATAGTCGGGATGGAACACAGGGGGTGGAGCACCCAGCTCCTTGTCCTTCCCTAAAAACACCCCTTCATTGCACCAGTGAGCAGCACTCATTTACAAACTGACCTAGAACTGTGACAAAAGCATCCCTCCCCACTGTCACCACCTAGGAAGTACAGTCCAGATTTGAGGTAACTGTCCCGTAAATCGGGACTTACATTTAGGATGTGTACCTCGCTGATGGGTGCCCTTTCATAGCTGATGCGAGCGGCATTGAAGGGGTGTTGTTAGGGGATGGGGCGCCTCCAGGAAGAGTGGGACACCCCCAACCCACGCACACCATCTCGACTTCAAAAATAGAAATATTGGGAGATATGTAAAAACCCTGATTCACGAGACAGTCCTCTCAAATTGGGACCGTCCTGCCTAAATTGGGACAGTTCCTAGGAATTTAGCTCTGACACAGATTATATTATATAATGTATTTCTAAACTTAGGGTCCATGACAGAGAGGGTTCTCTTCTCTTATGATGATAACAGTCATAAGACAACTTGCCAGGATTTTTGGAACCCCAGGATCTGTCTCCTGCTCCGTGATAGCGGCTGTCAATCAACTCTTAGGGGTATATTTACTAAACTGCGGGTTTGAAAAAGTGGAGATGTTGCCTATTGCAAACAATCAGATTCTAGCTGTCATTTTGTAGAATGCACTAGATAAATGAAAACTAGATTCTGATTGGTTGCTATAGGCAACACCTCCACTTTTTCAAACCCGCAGTTTAGTAAATCTATCCCTTAGCATTTGAGGCTAGCAGCCATGAAACTTTATGGTGACAATTGAAAGAAAAGCAGAACACAGTATAAGGGTCTCTGGAAGGACTCAGAATACAGCCATGGAAACAAATGTGCAGTAGCACAACACATTTCTCCAAATAGGTTTCAGGAAAGGCCAAGACTCCTGGTCATGAGAGGACCACGAGTGCACATAAGCTATATCGCATTGTGTAGAAGTCATTGACTAGTTTTACGAAGCTGGATTAGAGGCACTTATGGGGCCTATGACCAGGGCCAGGGCTCTATGGCTCGAGTGAAAGATGAGACTTTATAGTCAGTCAGTGTTTCATATTTGACTGTTATTTGTCTATGTTACATTTATACTCTGATGTTTATTATTATTATTGAATTGATTTCTAGAAAATTGAGCTGTGGGGAACCAAAGAGTCTTTACTAGAAGGTGAAGGTGACACAAGCCCTGTATAATCACTGAGGATGGACAAGGACAGGAATCACATTACAGAGAAGATATTAAATTTCACCCTGGAGATCATCTACCTGCTGACTGGAGAGGTGAGAGATTCTGGGAGTGTCACAGTGACATCACTTATCTCTATCAATAAAACAGGGACCTGATTGGAGAAGTGAGGTGTTCTGGGAATATCACAGTGACATCACTCTTATCTCTATCAATAAAACAGGGATATGACTGGTGTTGTGAGGGATTCTGGGAATATCACAGTGACATCACTCATATCTGTATCAATAAAACAGGGACCTGATTGGAGAAGTGAGGGATTCTGGGAATATCACAGTGACATCACTCTTATCTCTATCAATAAAACAGGGACCTGATTGGAGAAGTGAGGGATTCTGGGAATATCACAGTGATATCACTCTTATCTCTATTAATAAAACAGGGACCTGATTGGAGAAGTGAGGGATTCTGGGAATATCACAGTGACATCACTCTTATCTCTATCAATAAAACAGGGACCTGATTGGAGAAGTGAGGGATTCTGGGAATATCACAGTGACATCACTCTTATCTCTATAAATAAAACAGGGATATGACTGGTGATGTGAGGGATTCTGGGAATATCACAGTGACGTCACTCTTATCTCTATCAATAAAACAGGGATATGCCTGGTGATGTGAGGGATTCTGGGAATATCACAGTGACATCACTCTTATTTCTATCAATAAAACAGGGACCTGATTGGAGAAGTGAAGGATTCTGGGAATGTCACAGTGACATCACTCTTATCAGCATTAATGATACATTAACTCGTACCACGTTTGAAAAATATTTCCTGGTATCCTTTGCTGTCAGGTGTCTTTGTACCTGTTAGCGTGGTCCAGACATCGCCCACTGCATTTTCCTAGCCATAGCAGTCCTGTGAGAGTCACATTACATACAAAACTGCAAACATTTATTATTACCTTAATACCAGGATAGTAGAAAAGTGCAGATATGAACCCTGAAGTTATTCAAGCTCTTATCATAAGCTCAACATTTAGCTACTATGTTTTAATTATTTTAATTTGTTAAACACTAGCAGAGTGTATCTAACATCACCTTTAATGTAAAAATGTCATCTCGTGTGAATTCAATCATGTACGCTTTACGCAAAGGCTATTTGCACTGTGGATTTTAGAACCACTGACATAATGAAGATGACACTGTGGTGATCCTCACAATATTATTTTATTTTTATTTTTTTACAGTTTGTGATAGATACATTCTGCTAAGGGTGTAGCTAACACTTAAAAAAGTCATTAACATACAATTGCATTAACAAAAATGTCAAATAGGTGGACATATCTTTTATCAGGGGACTAACCTCAAACATGTCCTGTGCTTAATTGTGTCTAGTATAAGGCAGTGTACATGCTAGACTCAGTATTATATTATCTTCTGGCTATAAGTTGTGCCTGCTATCTGTTTGTATATTCTGTTATGTTTTCGGAAATGTCTAGACCTGGCCTTGCCCTCAATAACGCCATACCCTCCAGTGACATATCCCTTGTCATTAGGCGACACACTAAAGCTATTGTTTTGTGTGAAAACTTTTACACCCCATTAAGAAGAGAGAGAAAATAATGGAACTGTACTAAATCTTGAGCTCCACAAGCAGTTATGAACATAATCATAGAAACAGTTAACAAGTCCATGAAGAGAAGGATATTCTGTATAGTGTTTACAAGAGAATATCATTAATGGAGGACCTTAAGATTTGCCAGTATATAATGGAAGTAACCACAATAAAATGCGTAATCTGGGCCACTTAGACAGGGCTTCTGTGAGTCAGCTTTGTTGAAAACTATTGCCAGTCTTGTGATCTTACTTCTGTCCCTATCAATGCTGGGAGTACCCACATTAAAATGCTATTATGGCAGCTGTATAAACAAATCCTTGTACATTTTTTTGGGGAAGAAAGTACTCTGATTAAGAGTGAGACTACGTTATATCATGCAGACATGGTAGACTGAATATTAAAATAATGTAATAGTTTCTATGGAAAAATATTCCCAATATATTGTATAGACACAGTGGGCCTGATTCGGTAAGGAAAGTAAGGCAAAAAAATAGTAAGTTTTCTCCTGGACAAAACCATGTTACAATGCAAGGGGTGCAAATTAGTTTTTTATTTTGCACATAAGTGAAATACTAACTGTTTTTTTCATGTAGCAGACAAATACTTGATAGCTTTATTTGTTAACTGAAATTTAAAGTTGATCTAGAGCATGCCCTACCCCAAATGGAAATCTGCCTTCACATTTAAAATTTACACTCTCCTCCAATGTAACATAGTTTTGCCAAGGTACACGGTTACACTTTTTTTTTTTTTGCTTTCCTTAATGAATCAGGCCTTATAAGTATATTTGTAATCTGTGTCTTTATATTGACTATTCATTCTGAGACATTTCCCAGCAGTGGGACTAGATTACTCACGGGGAATTTTAATTAGTGTGGGTTTTTATTTACACAGGGCACTGAATTATGGGTTCCAGGATTCGTAGAAAAGTCAGGGTTCAGGCAAATCTTAAAATCTGGATTCTATGAAATGTCTATAAAATCACATATGTAAGTACAGGAAACCGCAGATGTTGATTGACCTCTGAATGTCATCACAGTCTGGCTCACCCACGCTTGCTGGACGTGTTATTTTGGGCAAAGGGTTTGCAGATATGTATCTGAATTAGTTGTCTTTTATGTTTACTTATACTCCCTGACCCTTGAGCTTATGGTCATCATGCTGAGTGCTACATAATGGTCGCTGGCGTTAAATTTGTATGGCATGTACCACTCCAAAGATCAGCCCAACCTACCTTATGAAAAAATGCGTCTCTGCATCTGAAAGTTCTTCCGAAGAATCTCCTCTGTCGGTATCATGAAATATCTCATGTATCATATGGGGAAAGAGATTACGGTATTGAACTGAGTGGTCAATATGGCCCAGAACGAGTTCTCAATTTCGTCATACATCTTTCTCTACTTTAACGTTGTATTCATGTGGTCTTGTGTTATCATTTCACCTCTTCCAACACACGACCATCTTCGGTGCACTGATATTACGTCTACTCATATATATATGTTTTCAGAACTCTTTAGTAAATTTTAGGAAAGCAAAGGGAGGAACACACTTGCGCTCCCATTCACACTGAATTGTAAAGCTAAAGTTAAAACTTTCAAATTAGCCTTCCCAGAAGACATGCCGTAGCTCCCAAATGTGAGCCGTCGTGTACTGTAGCTACTAAGGCTTCAAGAACGCAGATCAAATCCATCCAATTTAGAAACACTTTGAATGGGATTTTGTCCGCAAGCCATTATATAGCTATACACCTTCTGCAAGCTCAAAGCATACGTACTAACTATTGTCGGTAAAACTACATTAATGGTGGGATGGACAACAAAGGAGATGTAAGTGTTGTTTTGCACAAACTCTAAGCTAATTATGAATACCCGAGACAAGGGGGTAAATGTAGGAAGCTCCAATTTCTGCATGTCTCCGGAAATCGGCAACTTTGCAGGGAAAATTTAAAGCGGCAATGGCTGTAAAGGCAAGTTTGCCTTTACAATCCATCGCTTATCTCTCCTTCAGCAAAGGAGAGTTAAGGCGGGATTTGACCCCTTAAATTTGAACATATAACATACCAAAGAAACTTTTGACACATCCCACTAATTCTAGACAGACTTCACATAATGGTGAAAGGAAGAAATCATAGCACATTCTTCCTGGGAAAGGGAGCGGGGGAAAAATCTAAACACAGCGGGTAAGTGACAGAACTAGCCTGTTTCCTGTCCCAATATACAGTATAATTACAAAAAGGCAAATCAATGGAATGGAGAAAAATAAGGAAGGGTGCAGAACCCAAACTCCTGCAACATTAACGTTGAGTAATCTATATTAGAGCAACCCAACACTAAGAAATGCTTATAAAATACAGGCATTTTAGACAGTGATGTCACTGGTTCAGTGCAAATTTATAAATTACTTATTGTTGAACCCACAAAATGGCTGCCCTCACTGTGTGTGGGTGACCGGTCCAGTTTAAGTAGCTTAAGTTTTCTAGTGGTTCATGTTGGGAAGTTGATGTAGGCCATGCACCATTTTAGTTGCCCTTCTTTGTACAGTCTCTAATGTATTTATATTCTTCTGGAGATATGGCTTCCAGAACTGAACACAGTATTCTAGATGAGGCCGTACCGATGAGCTATACAGTGGCATTATTACTTATTTCTTTCTGCTACTGATTCCTCTCCCTATGCAACCAAGCATCTGACTTGCCTTCCTCATTGCTTTGTTACATTGCATATGTCGAATCTAAATCAGATTGTTCACCTGTAAGTGTCAGTTTATCAGTCATGAGCTCATCAGCTGGAGAGAATTAAATACACTGCATGGTTTGCGTGGACAATTAGCTCTGCTTTATTAGTTACAAGTCCCTATCTATATAGCACAAAATCACGTATTACAGAAAACTACGCCCCAAAAGGTTTTAACCACTCATGTTCCCTTTACACAGATGTTTGGTACATTCTCTCATTTTCACACAGGAATACTCCCCAGGGGGGAGTTGCTTATCTCCTGTGCTGCCATATTCAAGGCCATGAGCTCAGTCTCCTGCAAATAATGAATTACTCCTACAAACTAGCTGTATCTAATCTGTCTTTAAGCTATAAGAAAATAAAATGGCTATAAGGGAACAAGATGGCGTCAGCTTAGCAAAATCACATTTCTCACATATATGCCTTTAGGTCACCTGAAATTGTGGCTCCTAGATCCCTTTCCTCCTCAGTAGTTTCCATTATAGTGCCGTTAATATAATATTTAGGCTTTGCATTTTTTGGCATTAAACTGTAGTTCCTATGCTCTTGACCATTCCTCTAGTCTATCTAAATCATCAGTCATTTGTTTTACCCCCTCTTGGTGTGTCTACCCTGTTCAATATCTTTGTGTCATCTGCAAGAAAGCATACTTTCTCTTCAATACCATTTGCAATGTCACCAATAAAGGTATTAAAAAGCACTGGTCCAAGTACAGATCCCTGAGGTCCTCCACTGGTGACCTTTCCCTCCTGTGAATGCACTACTACAACTCTCCATTGAACCATCTTATAATCCAATCCCAAGCTTTCCAGTTTATTTAACAGTCTGCGATGTGGGACAGTGTCAAATGCCTTACTAAAGTTTAGATAAGTTATATCTATGCCCCCCCTTGATCTATTACTTTAGTCACCCATATACTTAATGTTTACACTGATGTAATTGATTTTATTACTTCTCTCTCAATGCAAAGGATTACACAGTTGTGAAGCGGACATGTAGTGAAAGATTCACACCTCACAATCTTCCCTGTGTATCAGGAGGACTGAGCAGGACCCAGAGCCCCATCACGGTGCCTCCACCTCACTCACTGATACATGAGAGAAACAATGACCAGAGGATTCTAGAACTCACAAACAAGATCATTCAGCTGCTGACTGGAGAGGTGACTGCTGGGAATGGGACATTATACAGTAACACCAGGGGATGTGTCTGGGTGATGACTGTATCATTGTGTGTGTCAGGTCAGGTGTGAAGATGTCTTTGTTTATATCTACAGGAATATTTAGAAGAAAACAAGGATATGGAAATGGATAATCACCAGACACTCTTATCACTGGGTAAGTTGCAGTTTCATCACTGTATTGGAGCATATTTTGGATTCATTCACTATGTGTATAAATACATATGTAATATCTCCCTAATGTGATCTATAAGGGTATTAGAAATTCTGTGTCATTGAATGCCTGATTAAAATAACAGAACCTGTTCAAAACCTGTTCAAAATTGCCCAAAACCTGGGTAATAGGTACGTCCTCAAAGTAGTGAAGATAGTATGAATATCCATATAAGTCAAGTATATGTTCAGTTTTTTCTTGCATTGCCTAAAAGAGAAGAATAACAAAATACTCATACTTTGCTGAATAAGATGGATACAAAGAGCATATACAGGAGTACTGGACACAGATTTGCTGGACTAGTATGGCACAAGCCTTACATGTCTACTCTGTGCTGTTTGAGGAACCTGTTTCTTCTTAATCTTCTGCCTGTGGCTTCCTGCTTACCTCCATTCCCCTCCTCATATCTTGACTTGGCCCCCATCTCATTTTTCTCACTAACACAATTACACTAGTGGACAGTCACCTGTGTCTTCTGAAATACGTTGGTACTGTTAACATTGTAGAGGTCTGATTGGCTACAGGTTATTTTTTTATCCCTGGCCACTGCAAGTCACACGGATGAGCAGAAGGTGAAGGATGATAAATAAAGGGGCTCTTATACACATTGAACTTAGTCCAGTCACTCTTTAGAATGACTAGGCATGTGTATAATGCCTGGACTCTACACTTTGCCTGAAAGACATTTAATTATTGAATTCAGTTTTTAGTTTTAATCGAAAAAATCATGACCAGGTTGGATACTAATATTCCCACACATCTGCCACCAGGCTTACCATCTGTGAACTCCATTGTCACTCAAAGACGAAAACATGCACCATGTCATACTCCCTTCAACAATATTTATACATATTCTAGAACCAGCCATTTTCCTAATAGTACAAGTCAAGAGTGGTGAAATGGGAAACATCTCCATGTGTCTGTGGCCTCTTCTCACCAATGAGCATGTTCAGTCAGCCTCCACTCACAAGCCTTATCAGACTGTTGGTTCAAAAGCCTGAATGGACATATTAGACCTAACTGATCTTATCCATTTCCCTGCACTCCATCTCCCTTGTGTCCCTACAGGACTTCCTGTAGAGAAAAAGAAAAATAATCAACTATTCATTGGCTATACATTTTATTGTATTGGGCAGCACGGCGGCTCAGAGGTGAACACTTCTGCCTCACAGCACTGGAGTCATGAGTTCAATTCCCGACTATGGCCTTATCTGTGTGGCGTTTGTATGTTCTCCACGTGTTTGCGTGGGTTTCCTCCGGGTGCTCCGGTTTCCTCCCACACTGTGTGTGTGTATATGTTAGGGAATTTAGACTGTAAGCTCCAATGGGGCAGGGACTGATGTGAGTGAGTTCTCTGTACAGCGCTGCGGAATTAGTGGCGCTATATAAATAAATGGTGATGATGATGTTGATGATTGTTGCATATAAAAATGTTCCTTAATACTTTTTCTTACATTATTTTTGACAGACATATCATCGACCACGCTTAAGAAAGAATCAGGATTGTGTGAAGGAGGAAACCCCACAGACCATATACAGTATACATCTATTCATATTAAAGAAGAATCAGTTTCATGGGAAGAAGGAAATCTCCCACGCACTGATAATTATCCACACTATATTTCTACTACTATTAAGGATGAATCAGTCTCACGTGAAGAAGGAAATCCCACAGAAACTGTTGTGTATACACCCACAGATCATACACAATATACATCTATTTGCAATAAGGATGAGTCAGTCTCATGTCATGGAGAAAACTTTACAGACGCAGAACCTTACAAACTCTCAGATCATACACAATATACATTTACTAACTCTCAGAAGAGAGCAACTGCATGTGAAGAAGTAAAGTTAACAGATACTGAAACATTTCTCAATTTAAAATCCAAACTTGCTTGTAAACAGCTGAGTCACACAGGAAGGAAGACATATTTTTGCTCTGAATGTGGGAAATGTTGTATCAATAACTCACATCTTGTTATACATCAGAGAATTCACACGGGTGAGAAACCATATTTTTGCTCTGAATGTGGGAAATGTTTTATCAGTAACTCAAATCTTGTTGTGCATCAGAGAACCCACACAGGAGAAAAACCATATTGTTGCTCAGAATGTGAGAAATGTTTTGTTCGTAAATCCCATCTTGTCAGACATCATCAAAGTCACACAGGAGCAAAACCGTATTCATGCTCTGAATGTAATAAGTCTTTCACACGGAATTCACATCTTGTTAAACATAAAAGAAGTCACACAGGGGAGAAACCATACACTTGCTCTGAATGTGGGAAAGGCTTTATCAGTAATTCCTATCTTGTTACACATCGGAGAATTCACACAGGTGAGAAACCATATTCCTGTCCTGAATGTGAAAAATGTTATATCAGTAAAACAGAACTTGTTATACATCAAAGAATTCATACAGGAGAGAAGCCATATTCTTGCTCTGAATGTGGGAAATGTTTTATCAGTAACTCATATCTTACTAAACATCAGAAAAGTCACACAGTAAAGAAACCATATTCTTGTACTGAATGTGGCAAATGTTTTGTTATTAAATCACGTCTAGTTAGACATCAGATAATTCACACAGGAGCTAAACCACATTCTTGCACGGAATGTGGGAAATGCTTTATTAGTAATTCAGATCTTGTTAAACATCAGAGAAGACACAAAGGGGAGATACGGTACCCTTGCTCTGAATGTAGCAAATATTTTGGTAGCAAAGTCTCTCTTTCTGTGCATGTAAAAACTCACAAGTAGAAATGTTCATTTAACATTGACATGCAGTTTGGGAACATAAGGTGCTTTGTCATGCATTGGTGAGTTGAATTAAAGATTGATATATGAGATGGTACGACATATGACACCACTGCAGAGGATTGTTTTGAAAGCCATTATATTATGGTCATGTATTATGTTATGTTTTAAAAATACTATTCACTGTGTTCTGATATATGAAATAAATGCACATATGAAATATACCTGGAAGAATTGTCATATTAAATAGGTATCCCATATCTAGAAACATCAAGATTTCACTGATAAAAGTTTACAATGTGCCTGGACGGTCTTTGAATACTTTAAGTTTTCCTCCCTGTACCTTGTTGAGGAGTAGCAAACACAGTGAGCTACATTTTGTGTTGTGATTTTTTTTGACTCCTTTGTACATTTGGACTATTTTTTACTATTATCCAAGACATGTTCAGAGTGATGTAGTTCAGATTGCAAATTACTGTGCTTAATTCTACTCAGTGAGGAAGCAAAGTGGGAGTGAAGAGAGGCTTGTTGAAAGGACAGAGCAAAGATTGTACCCACCGATAATACATAGCTTATTTTTAGAAGGCGTAGGCATTGAATGGACTTTTTTTTAGACAGGGAGATATATATTGAAGTCTGCGCCTAGAATAGTCACTTTTAATATATTGGCTAAGGAAACATCAACATAAAAATCAGTTTTTCCTCTGCTGAGCCACTCTGTCAGTCTCTACATTGGCTGCCTGTATTTCAACAAATCCAATATAAAATTCTTCTACTAACATACAAGGCCATCAACAAAATTGCACCGACATACATTTCCTCACTGGTCTCGAAATATCTCCCCACTCGACACCTCCATTCTGCACAAGATCTATGTCTCTCCTCCACTCATCACATCCTCCCATTCTCGGTTACAGGATTTTTTCCGGGCTGCACCCACGTTGTGGAATTCCCTCCCACGCACAGTAAGACTTTCCTCTAGTCTTAAAACCTTCAAGCGTTCACTGAAAACCTACCTCTTCAGACAAGGTTATGATATTCCTCAACCACCATCTTAATTTCCCTAGATTACCCTATTACCATCCTCTACACAGCTAACGCAAGACAACAACCCTCTGACCAACACTGCAACACACACAGCCCACTCAATACTTTCACCTTTGCGTTCTAGCTGGTCCATTGTGCAATATGATGTAGCACATGCCTTTGTGTTTCTAACTCCCATTGTCCTATAGATTGTAAGTTTGCGAGCAGGGTTCTCTTACCTCTCTGTCTGTATGTATTACCCAGTATTGTTTTATCAATGTTTGTTCCCAATTGTAAAGCGCTACGGAATTTGCTGGCGCTATATAAATAAATGTTGATGATGAAGATGATGGTTGTTATTATTATTATTCACTTAATGACCATATGAACAAGTGAGATCTCCTGACCTTATTTATGGATTCTCCTTGGTGCTTGACCAGTGTCATATATTTGAATTATTGTGTGTTAGGATTTTTGACAGTCCAGATGCCAAAGCTCCTCGTTTCAGCTGTGCCCTCTTCCACTTAGAGTGTAAGCTCTCTAATGAGCAGTGTCCTCCATACCCTTTGCTTTCATGTCTGCATTTATTTTGTCAGCCTTGTATGTCCTTATTTTATGTATGTCCTGTTTTCCCTACTGTGTGGTGCTGAGGAGCACTGTGGCGCCTTACAGATCTACGATAATAATAATGATAATCCTTTAGAGCAGAGGTGGGCAACAGGCAGGCAGCCAGAAACCTGGCAAGCCTTTTCCTGTGCCCTACCCAGCTGGCTGCTCCCCATGTAATCAGAACAGGGGCAGCCATCTTCCACATCATGTGACCTCCTCTGCACAGTGCAGGGAGGTCATGCGGCATACGCGGAGGAGGGAGTGCACTGTGCTCTCCCTCCTTTCTCTGTGTCGCTCCTTTGACAGCTGGAGGGCCTTTCAGTAATGCATACATTCCCTTTCTCAAGATACCAACCATATTAACAACACAGTCCAATAACTACCCATACATATCCCCAGAAAATAGACCAGGGCAGGTTTTAGGCAGAAAGGGTCCCAGGGTATAGTTATAACGATTGGGCCCCCATACGGCAGAATTGTCAAACTGGGTATATTTCCCAGCGTGAGATATAATTATATACCTTGCAGCCCCATTATATGATAGTGGCATGCGATAGTCAGAGGTGACTGCACTGTGCCTCAGTTCTCACCTAATCATCTTCTCACAAATATAAAACAGACATTTGTGTAGGCAGTAGGAAGCTACAGGATATTGTTGAGTAGTGTCATCACACTAAGGGAAGAGTTGTTTATTTAGAAGACCTACTGAATCCCATCTCAGTCCAATGGCTGGACCTAGAGAGTTCAGCTGTCATCGCTGTCACCATCACTGTTCCTCCATTGGTGATCTCCACTGCCAGTCACCAGTAGCTGCTTTAATAGTGGTGGCTGTTTATGCTTCACACACTTTCCCCACCACCGGCTACAATTGTTACTTTACCTATGTATTAATTGTTCCCTGCACCATTTAGATTGTAAGCTCATGTGGGCAGGGCCACCTTTACTTTTTCTTTCATGTCATTGTACAGAATTTGTTTATATTATGATCCCCTTAATTTAATGTGGTGTATAATATGTCAGCACTTTAGAAATAAAGCATAATAACAACAACAACAATTGCAAAGACTCTTCCGATGCACATTTTACATTAAAGTGACTCCTACAGGTATCCATTAAATATTGCATAGCTTTCTGGTGATGTCCATTTTACAGAGCGCCCTCTTGTGTTAATCATTCAATGCACAGCCCTCACTATTGTATATTATTCAATGCACAGCAACCACTAGTGTCCATTATTCAATGCACAGGCCCCACTAGCTTTGATTACCTAATGCACAGCCCCCACTAATGCCCATCATTAAATGCACAATCCCCACTTGTGTCCATTATTCAATGCAAATCCCCTACTAGTGTCCATTAAATGCCAGCTACCATGGTATCCATTATTCAATGCCGCCGCAATTTCTGCCAACATGGGGAACAAGTGTACTGGCTCTGTGTAGTGAGCATGATGCCGACTGGTACATCATCGTCAGCCGATGCCACTTTCAGCTAAGTCGAGACAATATTTGTTTTCACTTCAAGTGTAGAGAGGTAACAATAGAGTTTACCCACAGATGGTGGGTAGAAAGCTATATTACACTAATTTTATATACTCAGTTTATAGAGAATATGGGTGGTCAGTTTGGAGGGAGTATGTAACAGTCAGAGGCCCATATATTGTGGTTTAATAGATGTGCACCTATCGTTGAAAGTGCAGAGCAGCCGGGAGGACTGGTACCTAGAGGCAAGAAAGACTTGACTATTGGGCCTTTAAACAGTAGCAGTGCTCAAGGGTGAAGTGTAGTTTCAAACATGTTTGTACATTCTGCGGCAGAAACCATTCTGGGGAAAAATAAACAAAAAGGAATGATGGCCAGATGACTAGGTTACCCAGAGTGAATATGCCTAACCATGACATCTAATCCATTCAACCTGAGCAAGATGCTAGTGTGGCTGGCTAGGTATCTGAAGTGGAAAGAAGCAGAGTTAATGCATACAGCTGTCAAGGACAGATTTAGGATTCCGATTAGAAGGGGCATTTCCCAAGTGGTTAATCATAGACATCTTAAGTCCATTAATACACAACCAAGCATGGTCCAGATTATAAATTAGCTAAATTGCTGATCCATGTGACAGGCCTCCCAAACAAAGTTTAATAATTTGGCTTGACCATTCAAAAAAGAAGGTGGTTTGAAAGTTCAAGCTCATTCACCAACTGTCCTTCCAGAAGGGGCGTCGAATAATAATGTGAAATAGTGCTCAGCCTAGTACCAGTCCTTTGATGGGGCAGTCATGATGATGGTTAGGAGGCATGGCATAGAGAACTTTATGGCAAAGCAAGACATAGAGTCAGCTTCCAATACTCCTAGCATCCTGGGACAACCTTAATGTTGCTCCAGAACCCTGAGCAAATGTAAACACCATGCTGGCTGACACTTCATTTTACTCTAGGCTGTATGGTCAGGTGCATGCAACAAAGGCCTTTATAGTCTGCACCATAATTTGTGGGGGACCAGGAAAGAGACACAAACACCAGACCCCTAGGAGCCATTGACAGCAGAAAGACTAAAGGAATTTGTGTGTATAGTAGTGGAACAATGATGTTTTAGTTGCTGCCGTCTGGCAGGGACTGTCCAATAGGATTACAGATGAACTGGCAATTTGGGAGCTTCCATCTTCCTTGGACGATCTGATCGCTGTGTGCAATAAAGTTGATATCCGCTTCAGGGAGCAGACACAAGAGAAGGAGCAATCTGCCAAACTCTCTCATGGACATTAAGAGTAGCAAAATGTCTGAGGGTACGCTTTTCCAGAGAACCGTTCCTGTTGTTTTGGGTCTTCCTTGGCTTCGTCTTCACTCCTCACTTTTCAAATGGCATTCCACCCAGGTTATATCCTTGGGTCCTGGCTGGTAAGTAAAGTGTTTTGAAAGTTGTTCATCACTGAATTAATAGTTTACACACTGTTCTGATTATAAGATTGCATACCGTTTGATTTCTATGCATGCAACCATACTATTGGAGGTTTCAGTGATAAACTATTAAACTAACCTTCTGAGATAGGGAACTCTCAAATTCAGAAAGATAAGGGCAAACCTGAATCTCTATATATGTATATATTTTCACCAACACATTTCCTATATAATAGAATAGTTAATTTAATACACGAGAAAGAAGATGCCCCAAAGCTCATCTGATCTGTGCAATACAAGATTGTTCACAGCATCAGGATTTATTATTATTATTATTGTTTATTTGTTAGGCGCCACAAGATTTCCGCAGCGCCGTACACAGTACTAACAGTGGACTATACAGGGTGAAACAGTACAGAACAATAAGCACAAAGTACCAATACTTCAGAAACTCCAGGCAGGCTGATGCAGTAAAGACGGAGCAGAAGAACAGGTATGGAGACAGGAGGGGAGAGGGCCCTGCTCATACGAGCTTACATCCTAAGGGAGGGTACACAAAAAATCAGGGACAAAGGGGAGCCAGTTGAAGTATGGGGGGAGAGAAAAGGGAGGCCGGGAGGAGAGAGGAGAGAACGAGCCGAAGAGATGAGGGGGTTAAGTGGATGGTTGGTATTTACAATAAACATCAATACTTTCTGTAATAAGGGTTGCAACATCGGACTAGCATATATGTGGATAGCTCATTAAATTATAATTAATATGCTCTGAGATCAGCATGGCTTTTGAAATGTAACCCTAATTTCTAGGGAGCTAAAAGAACACACTTTCAGAGGACGTATTGAACATAAGTGTAGTGAAGTATAGGACAAATGTCATTAGTGGATGTAACACTACATATTAAGGAACCATATTAAATACCCCTGCCTGTTATTCCCTTATATACTACAGAGATAATATATGATTTGCTTGGTTTCAGAATGTATAATATACTCTTATTTTCAGAAGGGATCAGAAGAAGAAAAGAGTGAGCACATGTTGTACTAACCACTCCAGAACTAATTAAATAGAGACTTACATGGAACATATCCCTTTTTCTTAATAAATGAACAGCACATTATATTCTGAATATATCCTTTATTATAAATAAGTGAACAGTGTTCCAAGGACAGAACTGACACATAATCTCTACGCACAATCACACACTGTGGTCATGAATTTACACATATGAGTATTGTGACCTATCCGAGGTTACAATAAATTCAACAGTCTCCCGTAACAATCTCACATATTTCATATTTCGTGTTTTAGCTTGATAGTTTTAAGTGTGTCAATAAAAGTTATATTTTATTGGTGTGTCATTATTTCATTTAATTCACACCTTGGGACTATCTAATATTGATTGAAATCCTCTCATTTAGGACTCAGGATTTTCACATTCCATCCATATGTAGAAGTTGTGATTGTTCAGGTGTGTAAGAAGTAGTATCTTCTTTATTTATCTTTATCTTCATTGAATTACTATGTTGTAAGCATACTAGAGAGAGAACACCCTGAAACATAGAAACAATAAGATTTACAAATTACAATGTCATAAGCATTACATAAACATGAAAAGCATCTTCTTCACCTTGAAAAATGGATTTAATGCATGATAGAGTATTATAAACTTTTTAGCGTGGAGGGTTTTACAGTTGGAGTATATCAATCATCATCATCATCATCTATTTATATAGCACCACTAATTCCGCAGCGCTGTATGGAGAACTCACTCACATCAGTCCCTGCCCCATTGGAGCTTACAGTCTAAATTCCCTAATATACACAGAGAGAGAGAGAGACTAGGGTCAATTTGAAAGCAGCCAATTAATCTACCAGTATGTTTTTGGAGTGTGGGAAAAAACCGGAGCACCCGGAGAAAACCCACGCAAACACGGGGAGAACATACAAACTCCACACAGTTAAGGCCATGGTCGGGAATTGAAGTACACAACCTCAGCACTGTGAGGCAGAAGTGCTAACCACTAAGCCACCGTACTTGAGACTCAAGCTATGTCCACTTAAATACAAGACAGTTTGCCTTGTGGTTTATATGGAAATCTATTGATTCTATGTTTACTCCTGTAAATATCTGTGTAAACAATTAGTACTGATGCTATAATTTCAGCATTCATTAGGAACACTTGTGTATTCTAATAGATAATGCTTCTCCTTCTGTACACTTTTACGCATATTAGAGGTCACTTAGAAATACTGTTACCGATATAAAATCACTTTCCCAGCAACCTCAAGTGTTTATATGGTCACAGAACGTAATGACCTCTAAAATCCATAGAAGTTACAGAATAAGTTTCAGGATTTCTTCTTTTGTCATAAAACAAGATACTCCAGTATCTTTAAATAGGAGTCTTTATAGTTACAAGGTATAAAGGCAAATGACCTATTTTCAGATGTTACAACTTGGCTTCCACATTACAGTACAAATACTACACCCTAAGTACAAATGTATATTGAATGTAGCATCTAATCTCTGTCCAGTCGGCTTCCAACATTTAAAATATTATGTGTTTTGGAACATTCCACCTTACCTAAATAATCTTTAGTTTAAAATGCACACATCCATACAGGTGCCATCTAGTGGTATCAAAATATATTGTAACTTTAAACAAGGTGGATTCACTCTAACAGACATCATCTCATCACTGTCTCTTTGTCACGCATCCGGATGATATTTAGTGGATCCCTTGTATCTGCCAAAGGGTATAACTCATTCAGGGGCGCGGAGTCTAACGAGTAGGAGGTTTTTGCCAGTGACCCCCGCAAGAGGGTATGGACTTCGCCGCTCCTATCCCGCAGGTCGCGGCTCCCAGAATGAGTGTTGGCAGAGTAAATAGTGGAGCTTGATACAGCGGATTGGTAACGGCCAGTCAGAGAGACAGTGAAGGTAATAATGATAGGGTCAGTCTCATAGCAATGCAAAATAACGATGGTGTTGCTGGAAGTAGAAATGGAGAGGCAATACTGTAAGTAGAAACTGGAAACAACAGCAGGAGAGTCTTTGGTTCAGCGGCAGTACAAATGGGAGTAATAGCGGAGTAGAACTAGCTGATCCGTAGTTGGTAACTTAGAGCAACAGCAGGTGAATTACTGGTACAGCGACAGTTCAATACAGGCAGTAATGGAGTGTAACTTAGCTGATCCGTAGATGGTAACTCAGAGCAACTGCAGGTGAATCACTGACACAGCGGCAGTTCAAACAGAGGCAGTAATGAAGTAGAACTTAGCTGATCCGTGGATGGTGATTCAGAGCAGCGGGTGAGTTACTGGTACAGCGGCAGTTCAAATATAGAAGCAGTAGTGGAATCGAACTTAGCTGATCCGTAGATGGCGATTCAGAGCAGCAGCAGGTGAGTACAGGTGCAGCAAGCAGTTCTATTAGTGGCAGCGGCAGAGAGGAGTACAGCTGATCCAGGGCGCTCGTACGAGCAGCAACTGAAGGAAACCAGATCCTTACTGAGAGTGAGTAACTCGAAGAACAGGTATCGGACAGAGGAAAAATGGGAGGTTTAAATAGCGCTCCAAAATGCTAGAACCAATGGAAACGGGAATGAGGTCATAAGAGAGGGTAGTTGTAGCACATGCGCAGAACAAGATACTAGATGGAGGATGTTGATCTGATAATGAAGTTTAGTACACTCTGATCACCGCTTACAGGAGGAAGGTAACAACGTCGGTACCCATCCGCCGGGCCGGCGTGTGACACTCTTATGTTATAATGTAATTAGTGAATTAATAAAGTAAAAAAGTAATAAGTAAGTATTGTAATGAAAATTAAGAGTCATTTCTAGAAGGACTTCCATGTCGGAAATATATTTTTTTATGAATTCGTTATAAAGTAAAACATTATTAAAACATATATTAAAACACATGTATAATCTGTGTCACATTCCACTCCATGATATGACAGCATTAGTATCAATGAGGATAAAATAGCTTAATGAAAATCTGTACAGATTTAACTGAAGATACTGCAACTCAACCCACATCTGCTTATATTGAGGTGGAATCGGTCTCATGTAAAGGAGGAAACCTCACTTACATTTCTACCCCAACACATCATACACAATATACGTCTACTGATATTAAGGAGGAAACAAATCTCACACACACTGACATTTATACACCAACAAGTCATACACAATATACATCTACTCATATTAAGGTGAAATCCATGTTATCTGAGGGGGGAAACATCACAGACACTGATATCTATACACTCACAGATTATACACAATATATATCTAGTGATATTAAGGAGGAATCGGTCTCATGTAAAGAAAAAAGTGTCTTAGACACTGACCTATATACACTCACAAATTGTACACCTCATATATCTACTCACATTAAGGAAGAATCAGTCTCATGTGAACATATGGGAAACATATCTGAATGTGGGACATATTTATCTGACAATTCACAGTGGGTCACTTTTGGTAAGCAGAACTGGCGCTGCGGGATGAATACATGTAAGTATTCACCACACAACAAAAAAAAACGGAATAAAGCATATAGTTGTTCTGAGTGTGGGAAACGTTTTGTCGGTAATTCACATCTTGTTAGACATCAGAGTACTCACACAGGAGAGAGACCGTATTTCTGCTCTGAATGTAGTAAATGTATTTACAGTAACTCAAATCTTATTCAACATCAGAGAGCTCACACCGGGGAGAAACCATATTCTTGTTCTGATTGTGGGAAATGTTTTACTAGTAATGGAAATCTTATTGTGCATCAGAGAATTCACACAGGAGAGAGACTTTGTTTTTGCTCTGATTGTGGGAAATGTTTTGCCAGTAGCTCACAACTTGTTGAACATCAGAGAATTCACACAGGAAAGAAACCATATTCTTGTTCTGACTGTGGGAAATGGTTTGCTTCTCCCTCAAGTCTGGGTAAACATCAGAAAGGTCACACAGGTGAAAAAACTTATTCTTGCTCTGACTGTGGGAAATGTTTTATACAAAACTTATCGTTAGACATCAGAAAATTCACACAGGAGAGAAATTCTATTCATGTTCTGAATGTGGGAAATGTTTCATCACTAATGCAAGTCTTGCTATACACCAGAGAACTCACACAGGTGAAAAACCATATTCTTGTTCTGAATGTGGAAAATGTTTTTTGAGTAACTCAGGATTAGTTGTACATCAGAAAATGCACACAGGAAAGAAGCCATATTGCTGCTCTGAGTACGGGAAATGCTTTACTCGAAACTCATATCTTGCTGTACACAAAAGAAGTCACACGGGATAGAGACCTTATCTTTGCTCTGATTGTGGGAAATGTTTTGCTGGTAGCTCAATTTTTGCTGTACATCAGAGAATTCACACAGGAGAGAAACCATATTCCTGTTCTGAATGTGGCAAATGTTTTATCAGTAACTCAGGATTAGTTGTACATCAGAAAATTCACACAGAAGAGAGACCATATTCCTGTTCTGAATGTGGGAAGTGTTTTATCACAAACTCAGATTTTGTTGTATACAAACGAAGACACACAGGAGAGAAGCCATATTCTTGTTTTGAATGTGGTTGGAGTTTTGTGAGCAAAGGTGCTCTGTCAGCACATGTAAAAATTCACAAGAATAAACCATTTATCGTCATTACAAACATGTAGCTTAGAGCCAGAGGTTTAATTCCTTAAACATGTGCAATAAAGATTGACATGGAAGTTTTTTATAACCATTTATTTACTTGGTATAACTTCATTGGATATATGTATCAATTACAAACCTCAATTATTGGTCCTAATAAACATCACCTCAGTGTTATGAACTGGTTATCTTCAATTGAATCCTCCTTGGACTTGCACTGTATTCAATGAAATGGAGACAGGAAAGAGTTTCATTCTATCAGGTGTCAGCAAAAATCATAAATGTGATGTGATTACATAACTTTGTTCAACAGTTTACTCCTGAATTAATTAACTTTTTCTTATACAACATGCTGCGGCACCAACATAGATGGATGTAGTTAGAGCCACTGAACATATGTAATATTTACAACCTTGCTTATTAGCTTTAATTTAATAAACATCTATTTTTCTTTATTAGCACTTAGCAAACTTCCCTGAGCTTGCTATGACTTGAGCAAAAGAGAGACTGACATATTTTCCCCACGGTGTCTCTGGTATATATAGAAATCCACTATATCCACATTCTGCTGGTGCTATGCTTTCATGGGAGCTACATAAACAGATGGTCCCATCAGTTATCAATAAAAGATTATTCTACCGTAATACACATTAAAAATAAATGTATAATACAGTAATTCATTATTATGGTTTCTTATTGGTGCTTTGGTATGTTCTCATTAATGTCATTAAATGTTCTCATATTTCATTTTAAGAACTTTTGTACATCCTCAATACTACCCCACAACTTCTATTTTACAGAAATGAATGGAATGTACTAATCACATTCGTAACAGTCAAAACTAGTTTTGACACCGTAAAACACAGTTTTAATTGCAGTGTTTATTTGTACTCGATTATGCTTCAGGACATACACAGTGATATCTATGTAGAATTCAAAAAACTGCATGCTAGGTTAAAAGCACTGGTATTTGCATTGATGTTGCAGCATGTCAAATACAAAAACTCCAACACAAATAGGTAATTTTATCTTATTTTTTCTCAATTTACTTGCCTGTAATTCTTACATTCTACAAATTGTTTTTCTTACTATCTTTCAATGGCATTAGGCCTGATTAATTAAGGAAAGTTAAGCAAAACATTGAGTAAGTTTTCTTATTTAAGTTTTCTGGACAAAACCATGTTGGAATGCAAGGGGTGCAAATTAGATTATTATTTTGCACATAAGGAAAATACTTATACTGCACACAAATACTTGATAGCTTATTTGTACACTGAAAATTAAAGTTGATCTAGGACATGTCCTACCCCAACTATAAATCTTCCATCTCATTTTAAATTTACCTCCCGCTGCAATGCAACATGGTTTTGCTTTAGTTACTTACTTTTGCTTAACTTTTCTTACTGAATCAGGCCCATTATCTTTAGAACTTTATCATTCTTCACCCTCCCTGTATCACACACTTTTGTCCATATTGCTCCCTCACTATCCACTCACCTTTAATTAACACACACTAAACTTTTTTCCTATCTGTATTCCTTAACTGTAACCTCCTCAACCTTTCACCAGAAAATAAAATCTCACATGTCTTACAATCATCTTTATATTTTTCTCTCTCCTTCTATTAGCTGGTGATCTACCACTAAGTCCGTGTGTCCACGTTTTTCTTTATCCTCAACAATTGACTCTTATGGATAGACCTCAGCCATGAATCCCTGTGTCCACCTCTTACATATAAGTATGTGTCCCCACCTATCCTTAAAATGGGTATGACACATCCATGCCTTCCAAAACTTACGTGCAAAGAAAATTATGTCTTTCAGCTGTGTCATCTTTGATGTCCTCTCACCACCTCCGACTCAGTATTTCCAAATTTAGCTATTATTATTCCCAAAGAAAGAAAAACGTAACCGCACTAGGATTTATCTTCAGAGCTCCTCGATTGTCACAAACCTCCCTGCTCACACTCCTGTGCTTCTGATTCCCTCTGTCGCTGTGCAAGATCAGCACTTCCTGGTTTGGGTGGTCACATGATTGTGGCTGGGAGACGGCATATTCTGCAGTGTATATAAAGCTCACTCTCACACACTAACAGTGTCAGAGCAACAGGTTTCCATACCCACACTGACTCCCTGTTATGCTGTATTGCTGCTATCCTTGGTTTTCCTTGTGAATCATTCTTGGAAAGTTCTTCTGCCTGTTAACCCCTCGTGTACTAGTCCTTACTTGTTTTGACGTCTCTTCCTCAAATCCTGATTGTAGTGCGCTACTGCCTGAGTACCAGATTCCGGCCTGTTGTTAGACTTTCCTTCTGCATTCTGATTTTGCACCTCTCTACCGCCAGTGTACCAGTCCTCGGCTAGCTGACGTGCTTTCGGATTTTCATTTCTCTACACTGTGTTATGCCTAGTGACTGTTCAGAGGGCCGTGACCTGCGTGTTCCCGACAGCTAAAGTCCATCCTGCCTTGCGGCGCTTCTTGGTGAAGACCTAGGGACTTGTTAGACTCTGCGCCTCTGCTCGGCCAGTCCTAAACCAGGCTAAAACATGTATCCATCGCCCCTGGGATCTGTGCGTTCAGACAACGAGACAATCGTTACACTGATATTACTCAGTAGAATTTAGAGATTCAGGATACGTATAGAGTATCCGTGTCCTGAAGGATGTACTCAAACACATAAGAACATGAAACCAGAAAAAGAGAGGACAAGATGTGTATATCGGGGCACTCCGGAATGTTCAATTAAAAGTAATCGTTTTTATTGATATTCATTAAAATCAATTTTTTTTTTTTTACTAGCTCTTGAAAAAACAGCGAAATAAGGTAAAAACAAATAATGTTGTAAAGCAATGTGATTATAAATTGTGAAAAATAACTGATTTAAGAATTGCAGATAAACATTCAATGCCTTTACAGTTTTATAACATCACTGATTTGATTTTAGTCGTAACTCTGATAGTTTGATATCAATATTATCTCACCTGCTATGTCTGTTCTTATATATAAATAAATAAACTGTTTCTGATAGCATTGTCTGTCTTTATTTATTAGGGCATTTTGTATAAGCAATGTTCTGGACAGCCACATAAATTAGTCTGTCACAAAATACTAATATTACAGACAGGAAATTGGAATGCAGTGGACTGCTGTTATGTCTAATCAGCTGTCATAATCATCATCATTTTTTTATATAGCGCCACTAATTCCGCAGCGCTGTACAGAGAACTCATTCACATCAGTCCCTGCCCCATTGGAGCTTACAGTCTAAATTCCCTACTATAGACATACACTCACACACACAGACAGACAGAGAGGGAGATACTAGGGTCAATTATTTATTTTTTTATTGCAGCCAATTAACCTACTAGTATGTTTTTGGAGTGTGGGAGGAAACCGGAGCACCCGGAGGAAACCCACGCAAACACAGATAAGGCCATGGTCGGGAATCGAACTCATGACCCCAGTGCTGTGAGGCAGACGTGCTAACCACTACGCCACTGTGCTGCCACAATTATTCATCTTTTGATCTTCAATGATATTAATATGGAGCGCAGTATGATGTTTAGAAAATGTGGAGCTGTTTGATCTACAGCCGATTGCTCAAATCATTGCACTGACTGCAAGTTGAATCCGCATTATTCCTATAAGTAACACACTTCCCTTTAATGTAACCAATATCTCTGTGTATAATAGTAATGATTATATTATATAGATATCTAATTTTAATTCTCAAGTATCAAAGGCTTACTGTGCTAAATGTTATGTGATGATTAAGACATCGATAGATGCTCTTATATCATCCCTGCTCAGATATGGTTATAGCTTGCTACCTCTCTTTATTAATGTAATCTGGTTAATTAGATCAGCGCCATATCATTCATGCCGATCTATAATGTCAAGGGGAATGGCCAGTGAAAATCAAATCTGCATAAATCCTTTGAGAATATTAAGTCTATCTATCGGGTGTATTCATGATAAGATATAGTTAAAGATATAATAGCAGCTGGCAGAGTAAGTGATTAGTGGCAAAGCGTGTTTAGCTTTTTTCAAAGCAAAATAATATTCCTACCAGACAACTGAAGTTACTTACCTGACATCTCTATTTCTTTTGGCAATACAGCAATAAACTCTATCCTTCAAACTTACTGCATATGTGTTATCCTTGAACCAAAACTGTCCTTTGTTCCCAACACCAAATCTGTATCCAATTCCTGTTACATACATCTAAGAGACACTTCCAGAATATGCACATATCTTACACAGCAAAATCTTAAATTCATGTACTCATTATCTCCCGCATTGACTATTGCAATACCCCTCTAACTAGTCTTCTCCAAACCAGACTTTCACCCCTATAACCTATTCTGAACTAAGCAGCTAGACTGAATTTCCTAGCAAAGTGTTCTACTGCTGCTCTACTCTGGTTGCTAGAATACAACATAAAAGAGTACTAACATACAAGGCCATCAACAAAATTGCACCAACATACATCTCCTCACTTATCTCAAAATATCTTCCCTCCGCTCTGCTCAAGATCAGCCTCTCTCATCCACACTCATTACTCGCTCCCATTCCCGGTTACAGGACTTTTTCAAACCTACACCCACTCTGTGGAATGCCCTCTCTCGTGTAACGAGATTTTCCTCTAGCCTCCAAATGTTCCCCAAAACTCACATCTTAATGCAAGCTTGTAAAATTCCTGAACCACCCTACTAACCCCCCTGGGCTATTCTACCAGTTCACCAACCCTCTACACAATTCACACAAAACGTAGATATTCTCTTTCTATACTCTAACAACGCTCTGCCGCTCAGACCAGCACTGCTGTGTGACCGGATCAGCATTTTTTACCTTTGCATTCTGGCTGGACCTATATGCAATATGTGGCGCTTAACCCATACTTGCCAACATTTCTTTTTCTTTTTCCGGGAGATGCCGGCTGGGACGTGGGCGTGCAGGAGGCCGGGCGCCGAAATTGCGTCATTTTGGCCCCGCCCCCGTGACGGAATGACGCAAATCACGTCATTTTACAGCAGGGGCGGGGCTAAACACCGCGATTCCGGGTGAATCACGGCGTTTAAACTGAACTTTTCCCACTTCCTATCAGGGAGATTGCCACACTCGTCCGGGAGACTCTCCCAAAATGCGGGAGTCTCCCGGACAATCCGGGAGAGTTGGCAAGTATGGCTTAACCTCAATTATCAAACTCCTTGAACCAGAACTGTCCTTTGTTCCCACCAACAAATCTGTATCCAATTCCTGTTACACACATAGAAACACTTGCATGCATGTAACAGATTGTAAGCTTACAAGCCCTCTTACCTCTTTATCTTTAATACCCAATCTTGTTATATACTATCTTGTAAAGTGCTACTGCATATGATATATAAATAAATGTTAATGTATGATGTCCCATAACCCTGCAATATCCACACACAGAAGGGAGTGGTGGCAGAGCCAGGAAGGTACCAATGGAAATAAGAGATCTATAAGTTTTGAAACCTGTTTCTCTTCCCTGCTCTTCTCGTGGAAAATCCAAATGGAGAATGAGGGTTTGCTGTATATTCTCCAATGTCTAAAGCAAAGTATATGGGGTACGGTGTAAATATTTTGTATAATTGATCAAAACATAAATCCGCACGCGACTTCCGGGTTGTGCGTTCCAACGGCCGGATGGTGCTGGTCTTATTCTTCCGCTCTTACTAAGGGGAACGGAGTTCCACCGGAAGTCACAGAAATCAGGCACCGAAAGTGGTGTGGACGGGCCATATATACCGTCCTGTGCCGGGTGAGATGATGAAGGTGCGGGTGAGAGGGGATTGTGGGAAATATCCGTATATTTGTTATTCTCATTCCTCCACCTTCTCTATTAGTGTCCTCTGTCTCCATTATTGTTCTACACACAGCCCATGTCCTCCATTCACTGTCATATATCTCCTTTATTATCCTATTACTGTGATCCCCAATATATAATCCTATAACTGTGATCCCCAATATATAATCCTATTACTGATCCTACACCTCCTATATAATCCTATTACTGATCATACACCTCCTATATGATCCTATTACTGATCCTACACCCCCTATATGATCCTATTACTGATCCTACACCCCCTATATAATCCTATTACTGATCATACACCTCTTATATTATCATATTACTGATCCTACACCCCCTATATGATCCTATTACTGATCATACACCTCCTATATGATCCTATTACTGATCCTACACCCCCTATATGATCCTATTACTGATCCTACACCTCCTATATAATCCTATTACTGATCATACACCCCCTATATGATCCTATTACTGATCATACACCTCTTATATTATCATATTACTGATCATACACCCCCTATATGATCCTATTACTGATCATACACCTCTTATATTATCATATTACTGATCCTACACCCCCTATATGATCCTATTACTGATCCTACACCTCTTATATTATCATATTACTGATCCTACACCTCCTATATGATCCTATTACTGATCCTACACCTCCTATATAATCCTATTACTTATCCTACACCTCCTATATGATCCTATTACTGATCCTACACCTCCTATATAATCCTATTACTGATCATACACCCCCTATATGATCCTATTACTGATCATACACCTCTTATATTATCATATTACTGATCATACACCCCCTATATGATCCTATTACTGATCATACACCTCTTATATTATCATATTACTGATCCTACACCCCCTATATGATCCTATTACTGATCCTACACCTCTTATATTATCATATTACTGATCCTACACCTCCTATATGATCCTATTACTGATCCTACACCTCCTATATAATCCTATTACTTATCCTACACCTCCTATATGATCCTATTACTGATCCTACACCTGCTATATGATCCTATTACTGTCGCCGGAAATCGGCGACTTTGCAGGAGAAATTTAAAGCGGCAATGGCTTTTAAAGGCAAACTTGTCTTTAAAAGCCATTGCTGCTTTAAATTCCCCCTGCAACGTTGCCGATTTCCATCGACTTTCAGAAATCGATGTTTCATACATTTACCCTCAGAAATTTTAATATGCAAGATCTAGATGCTAATCTCAGGGGCTACCCCATTTCTACCTTCCAAAAATGAACACAATACATTGCATATATCTCTCGGGCAATCCTAAAGTTAATGCTTGGGGTCGATAGTGGATAGGGCATTCAAGACCAGAATTTATATGTTATGATATGCGCCACCCCATTGGTCAGTTGTAGTAATCGATGAATCGCCTAAAAGGGGTGGTTCAAGTCTTTTGAACTTCCAATTGTTTTCAGCAGCCATCCTCAGCTGCAACCTTACTTCAGTACTCCCAGATTGTAAATACTGACCAGTTTTTGTGAAGGAAAACCTGACCCTGACTGACAGAATGTGTAGACTTTAATAAGAAGCTAGGAGCAACTTGTACAAAATAACTTGATTATTAATTTGTATTAACTAACTTGATAACATAATGTACAGTTAGTTATAATGCACAGCTACCATTTTGTGTCTGGCAACAGATCCTTTGGTAGACATTCATTAAGGTCCCTTAGTAAGCATCAAGGGCAGTATATAAAGTTAATAAGCAGCAAATCAAGAGTACGTTTAGATGTAAGCATGTCATGAGTTTTGGTGTTTCAGGTAGATGTCAATCCATCATTGTCACCAGAGAGTGTCCCCAACACTTGGACATCCTGCAAATTTGTCAGGGTATCCTCTATGGGTATATGTTAACTTTTAAGGTAGAACATTAGTATTCAGACTATTGGGTTCAGTCAGTGTGGACAGACCAACTTCCATGGTGGGAGCAAAATTAATTAATAAAAATACAAAACATCACAATTAGTAAAGTGAAATGAAGACTTTAGAAACTATCATGGTGAAATCACTGTTATTTCTCTCACTGCAACAATATCCTGGCTCCCATTAGACAGGATTACACAGAGGTGAAGAAGACGTCTGGTGAGTGTGTGGCACCCAATAACCGTCCCCGTTTGTCAGGAGGATTGAGCAGGACCCAGATCCCCATCACGGAGCCTCCACCTCACTCACTGATACATGAGAGAAACAATGACCAGAGGATTCTAGAACTCACCAACAAGATCATTCAGCTGCTGACTGGAGAGGTGACTGCTGGGAATGGGACATTAATTTCACTGTCTTATTTCTCCATGGGGGAGTGGGAGTATTTAGAAGGACACAAGGGTCTGTACAAGGATGTGATGATGGAGAATCACCGGACCCCCACATCACTGGGTAAGAGTTGATTAAATAATTGTCTCGTTTTCGTATTTGTTATACCTAAAAATATACGTATGGCAGAGTAAATTGGTACATTCTTCATTATCATCATCATCATCATTTATTTATATAGCGCCACTAATTCCACAACGCTGTACATAGAACTCATTCACATCAGTCACTGCCCCATTGGAGCTTACAATCTAAATTCCCTAATATAGACACACACTCAGACACAGAGGGAGACAGACAGAGACTAGGGTCAATTTTTGATAGCAGCCAATTAACCTACCAGTATGATTCTGGAGTGTGGGAGGAAACCAGAGCACCCAGAGGAAACCCACGTAAACACGGGGAGAACATACAAACTCCACACAGATAAGGCCATGGTCGGGAATCGAACTCATGACCTCAGTGCCGTGAGGCAGAAGTGCTAACCACTAGGCCACTGTGTTGCCCATAGTTCAGTTATATAAACCCAATACACAGAAACCAGTTGCATATAAAAGAATATGTCTATTATTAACAATTCAAAATGACCAATTCTTATTAGTCCACCATTGTGGACAATAGTCACAGTTTAAAAAAAACAGATTGGTTATAATACACCTGACACATACAGTAGTTCATAATGCTGCAGAGATATTTAGGAGAAAATAGAAGAATTAGTTTGGGGTGAAAAGAGGAAAGTCTTTATAGAACTACAAAGGTCATCCCAGGATGATGTAGCTAATATAGCTAAGAAATTGTCCGGTATTATACAGTCTCACTACACAGCTTGTATTTGTCGTCTGGTTTGTGTATTTTCCCCATATATCATTCCACGATGCAGCGATCACAGTGTCCAAAACACTCTGAAGCGCTTTAAAGATGCAATCTTCATCGTGGAAATAAAAATGTACCGTTATTACTTGTTAAGTAGCTCATGTCACACTGCTGATTGCTGTAAACTAGCTACGAGAACGTAAATATACATAAATACCATTCTGTTTTACAAAGGCTCTGTCTATATGTGTTTTTTTATATAATTCTTTATTTCGTCTGGTCAGAAATAAACTTTTGCACATTTGTTGTCAAAACAGGACAGAGTCCAATATAGTAGTTACAGACCAACAGAATCAAACATAATTACAAAAACAATAAAATGAAGACAGTTATTTTTAAGAATAAGGGGGTAAGGAAGATGGGGAATTATGGGATGGTAGAAAAAAAGGACAGGGGTGCAGGACTAGTAGGGAGGAAACAATATCCTTGTCATATTAGGGAGATTGGGGAGGTTCCTGATAATGTTGGACTTAGTAGAGGGTAAACTGAATGGAAGGGGGGATGATATGTGTGAAGAGGGCTTGCACAGTGTGTCAAAGAGTAAACTCAAGGAACAAGCTTGGAGGCGCTGCGATATGGGATCTTAATTTGAGAGAGGGTTTGGGTCAGAATCTTTGTTTTTTTTACAATGGGAGTAATCACTGCGTGCTTGAATAATGATGGAAAGATACCAGTAGAGAGAGAGAGATTACAGAATTTAGTTAGGGATGGGATGAGTACAGGAGACAGGGATCTACCGATTTGGGAGGGTATGGGATCAAGAGGACAGGAGGTAGAGTAGGAAAATAAGAAGAGAGTAGATACTTAATCTTAATTTCTGGGATCAAATGAAGAGAGGGTGGTGGGAAAAAATTGAGCTGGTTGTTTGTCGAGGAAGAGGATACCATTTCAAGTCGGATCTAATCAATTTTGTCCTTGAAGTAGGAGACAAGATCCTGGGCACTGATATTAGTCAGAGGTTTTAGGGATGAGAGGGTTGAAAAGAGATTTAAATGTGTTAAAAAGGCCTTTGGGGTTCAAAGCCTGAGCATAGATAAGAGATTGGAAGTATGTTTGTTTTGCAGTGTCCAGACCATTTCTTTATGAGTGGTAGATATAAGTATATGTGAGGAAATCATTAGGGGCATGAGATTTACGCCGGTGACGTTCTGCTCTGCGAGAAAGTTTTTGACGATTTCTTGAGAAAGGTTTTGAAGATTTTGTGTTGCTCTCTTGTGCCACGGCTGACATGGAAGTCTATGTGGACTATGAAGAGTCATTGGAGCTACTTGATCTAGGGCTGTTGCTGGGGTTTGGTGAAAATGAGGAACTGCCATATCAGGGGAGGAGAATGTAGAGATAGGGGAGAGAAGGTGTTGGAGAGAGGTGGAAAATTGTTGAAAATGAATAGAGTTTGTGCAGGTATGAGTAAGCTTGGTAGAGTTAGACAGCAGAGAAGTTAAAGTACTGGGGGAGAGCTTGTAGCTGATAAGGTGAAGATCCGAGTGTTGAGGAAATCAGAAACGAAGCATAGTCTAGAGAAAACATTTTTTAATGTTACAACATGGCTCCCACGTTACAGTACTGTAATACCACACCCTAAGTACAAATGTATATAGAATGTAGCAGTCAGTTTCAAACATTTCAATTGTTAGTTTGTTTGGAACATTCCATCTTACCTATATAATCTTTACATTAAAATGCACACATCCATCCTCCAGGCACCATCTAGTGGTGTCACAGTATGCTGCAACTTAAAACAAGATGCATTCGCTCTAACAGACATCATCTCATCGCTCTCTCTCTCTCTCTCGTATGTTAAAATTGAATTAGTGAATTAATAAGTTAAAAAAGTAATGTTAAACTCTTGTAATTTTTAGTCATGTCGAAAATACATTTGTTTGTGACTTCATTAAAGGAAAAAGTGTAAAAACATATATTAAAACATATGTACTAGCAAAAGAGTCTGTGTCGCATTTCACTCCCTGATATCACAGCATTAGTATCAATGAGGATAAAATAACTTCATGAAAATCTGACTTTGCATTTCTTTTGTATAGATTTACTCAAAGATGCTGCAACTCAACCCACATCTGCTCATATTGAGGAGGAATCGGTCTCATGTAAAGGAGGAAACCTCACTTGCATTTCTACCCCAACACATCATACACAATATACATCTACTAATATTAAGGAGGAAACAAATCTCACACACACTGACATTTATAGACCCACAAGTCACACACAATATACATCTACACTAATTAAGGAGGAATTAGTCCCATGTGAAGAAGAAAATCTCCCACACTCTGATGTTTATACAGCTATAGATCATACACAATATATATCTACTCATATTAAAGAAGAATGGGACTCAGTTGAACAAGGAAACATCACAGACAGTTACATTTATACACCCACAGATTATACACAATATACATCTACTCATATTAAGGAGGAATCGGTCTCATGTAAAGGAGGAAATCTCACAGACATTTATGCATCCACAGATCCTACACAATATATATCTATTCATAATAAAGAGGAATCCAACTCATGTGAGGAAGGAAACCTCACAGACACTGATATCTATACACTCACAGATCATACACAATATATATCTCGTGATATTAAGGAGGAATCAGTCTCATGTGAAGAAAAAAGTCTCTCCGACACTGACCTATATACACTCACAGATCCTACACCTCATATATCTACTCTTATTAAGGAAGAATCAGTCTCATCTGAACATATTGTTAACATATCTGAATGTGGGACATATATATCTGATAATTCACAGCTAGCTATTCACCACCAAACAAACATAGGGGACAAACCATATTGTTGTTCTGAGTGTGGGAAAGGTTTTATCAATAACTCACATCTTGTTATACATCAGAGGATTCACACAGGAGAGAAACCTTATTCTTGCACTGAATGTGGTAAATGTTTTTGCAGTAACTCAAGTCTTATTAGACATCAGAAAATTCACACAGGAGAGAAACCTTATTCTTGCACTGAATGTGGGAAATGTTTTATGAGAAAATCACACCTTATTCAACATCAAGAAATTCACACAGGTGACAAACCTTATTGCTGTTCTGAATGTGGGAAATGTTTTGCCCATAATGCTCATCTTGTTAAACATCAGAAAAATCACACAGCGGAAAAACCTTATGTTTGCTCAGACTGTGGGAAATGTTTTGTCAGGAAATCACATCTTCTTGAACATCAAAAAATTCACACAGGAGAAAAACCATATTCCTGCACTAATTGTGAAAAATGTTTTACAAGTAATGCACATCTTATTCAACATCAGAGAGTTCACACTGGAGAGAAACCATATTCTTGTTCTGACTGTGGGAAGTGTTTTATTAGTAATGCAAATCTTGTTGTGCATCAGAGAATTCACACAGGAGAGAGACCTTATTTTTGCTCTGATTGTGGAAAATGTTTTGCCAGTAGCTCACAACTTGTTGAACATCAGAGAATTCACACAGGAGAGAAACCATATTCTTGTTCTGACTGTGGGAAATGTTTTGCTTTTCGCTCAAGTCTGGTTAAACATCAGAGAAGTCACACAGGGGAGAAACCATATTCTTGCTCTGACTGTGGGAAATGTTTTATACAAAACTCTCATCTTGTTATACATCAGAAAATTCACACAGGAGAGAAACCCTATTCATGTTCTGAATGTGGGAAATGTTTCATCACTAATGCAAGTCTTGCTATACATCAGAGAAATCACACAGGAGAGAAACCATATTCTTGTTCTGTATGTGAGAAATGCTTCATCAGTAACTCAAGTCTTGTAATACACCAGAGAACGCACACAGGTGAAAAACCATATTCGTGTTCTGAATGTGGCAAATGTTTTATCAGTAACTCTGAATTAGTTAAACATCAGAAAATTCACACAGGAAAGAAGCCATATTGCTGCTCTGAGTGCGGGAAATGTTTTATTCGAAACTCAGATCTTGCTGTACACAATAGAAGTCACACAGGGGAGAGACCATATTCTTGTTCTGAATGTGGGAAATGTTTTGCCAACAGCTCAGTTTTTGCTGTACATCAGAGAAGTCACACAGGAGAGAAACCATATTCCTGTTCTGACTGTGGGAAGTGTTTTATCAGAAACTCAGATCTTGTTGTACACATACGAAGACACACAGGAGAGAAGCCGTATTCTTGTTCTGAATGTGGTTGGAGTTTTGTGAGCAAAGGTGCTCTGTCAGCACATGTAAAAATTCACAAATAGAAAACATTTTTCTTTGATAGAAATGTAGAAATGTACAAACATGTAGCTTAGAGCCAGAGGTTTAATTCCTTAAACATGTGCAATAAAGATTGACATGGAAGGTTTTTTCAAACCATTTATTTATTTGGTATAACTTCATTGGATATATGTATTAATTACAAACCTCTATTAATAGTGCTAAGATACATCACCTCAGTGTTATGAACTGGTTATCTTCATTTCCAAACTTCTTGGACTTGCACTGTATTAAGTGAAATGGAGACAGGGAAGAGTTTGTTCAGCTAAAGATAGTAATCATTCTGTCAGGTGTCACCAGAATCATAAAAGTTATGTGATTACATAACTTTGTACAACAGTTTATTCCTGAATTTATTTATTTATTTATTCTTATAGAACATGCATCAGCACCAACATAAATGTAGTTAGAGTCACAGAACATGCTTTTTATTTACAACCTTGATTATTGGCTCAGTTAGGTTTAAAACATTATAAATTAAATATCATTTGGCTGTAATATATATTGAACATAAATGTATAATACAATCATTCATTATAATGGCTCCTTATTGGTGCCTGGGATTGTTCTCGTTTAATTTTATTAATGGTTCTTATATTTAATTTTACGATCTTTCGCACATTTTCAATACTACCCCACAACTTCTATTTTACAGAAATGGGTAGAATGTATTAATCATATATATCGGTCAAAACTAGTAAATACAATAAATACAGTTTTAATTGAGTGTTCACTACATACAGTGTTATATATATAGAATTAAAAAACTGCATGCTAGGAGAAAGGCATTGCTATTTACGCTGATACAAAACACCAATGCAAATAAGTAATTTTATCTTATTTTTCCTCTCTGTGGACCGGAGTCATTAAGGAGAGCAAAGCACGGAAAAGCAGTAAATTTGCACATTTGTAAAACCAGGTTGCATTAGAGCAGAAGGTAAATTTAAAATGTGGTGACAGGTTTATAGTTGGGATAGGGCATGTCCTATATCAATCTTAAATTTCAGTGTAAAAATAAAGCTATGAAGTATTATTGCGCTACATGAAAAGCAGACAGTATTTTCCTTATGTGAAAAATAATAAAGTCATTTGCACCCCCTGCATTGTAACATGGTTTGTCCAGAAGCCTTTATTTTGCGTTGGTCTACTAAATGACTCGGGTCCTATATTTCCTTAATTTTCTTGCCTTAATCTTTTGCCCGTCATTCTTACTATCCTTCAATGGCATTACTTTTAGAACTATATTATCATCATCATCACCATTTATATAATGCTACTGATTCCGCAGCGCTGTACAGAGAACTCACTCACATCAGTCCCTGCCCCATGGGAGCTTACAGTCTAAATTCCCTAACATACATACAGACAGAGAGAGACTAGGGTCAATTTTGATAGCAGCCAATTAACCTACTAGTATGTTTTTTTTGGAGTGTGGGAGGAAACCGGAGCACCCGGAGGAAACCCACGCAAACACGGGGAGAACATATAAACTCCACACAGATAAGACCATGGTCGGGAATTGAACTCATGACTCCAGCGCTGTGAGGCAGAAGTGCTAACCACTTAGCCACCGTGCTGCCCGCCAACTTCCCTGCATCACACACCTTTGTCCATATTGCTCCCTCACTGCTCCACTCACCTCTAACTAATACACATTAACTTTTCTCCTATTCTCTATTCCTGTAACTCTAACATCCTCAACTAGTCACCAGAAAATAAAAGCTGACACATCTTACAATCATCTTTATTTTTATCTCTCCTTATATTAGCTGGTGATCTGCCACTAAGTCCAGGTGTCCACCATTTTTCTTTTTTTGTCTCATGGGTACAGACCTCAGCCATGAATCCTTGCGTCTACTTCCTGCATCTAAGTATGTGTTCCCATCTACCTCCTTAAAATGGGTATGACACGTCCATGCGTTCAAAAATGTTCTTCCAAAGTAGAATATCTCTATTTCTCTTGACAACACAAGACTAAAACCTATCCCTCAAACTTACTGCATATGTGTTATCTTTGACCCAGAATTGTCCTTTGTTCTGAATACAAATACTGTTCCATACAACTAAGAAACATTTCCAGAATATGCACATATCTCACACAAGATACAGCAAAAACTTAAATTCATGTACTCATTATCTCCCTCATTGACTATTGCAATACCCTTCTTATTGGTCTTCCGCTAACCAGACTTTCACCCCTATAATCTATTCTGAACACATAAGCAACCTTGATTTTCCTTACAAAATGTTCTACTTCTGCTCTACTCAGGTTGCTTGTATCCAATATAAAATACTTCTACTAACATACAAGGCGATCAACAAAATGCACCAATGTACATCTCTACATCAAAATATCTGCTCTGCTCAAGATCAGCCTCTCTCATCCACGCTCTTTACCTGCTCTTTCCCAGTTGCAGAACTTTTTTCAGCCAGCACCCACTCTGTGGAATGCCCTCCCTCGTGCACCAAGACTTTCCTCTAGCCTCCAAAGCTTCCAAGCCTTTTCCGAAAACTCGCCTCAAAAGGCAAGCTTGTCAAATTCCTGAACCACCCCCTTAGTCCCCCTTGGCTACTCTACCAGATCACCAACCCTCTACACAATTAACACAAAGCTTACAGATGTTCGGTTTCTGTACTACAACAAAGTTCTGCCCCCAGACCAACATTGTTTTGTGCCTGGACCAATATGCAATATGTGTCACTTAACCTCATCTATCAAACTTCTATTGTCCTATAAATTGTAAGCTTGCAAGCAGGGCCCTCTTACCTCTCTGTCTGTTTGTTTAATACCCAGTCTTGTTTTATTACTTTTTAAGAGATCTATATGTTTTGAAACCAGTTTCTGTTCCTTGCTCTTCTTGTGGGCAATCTAAATCGAGAATAATGGTTTGTTGTACATTCTTTAATGTTCAAACAATGTTTTCAACATGAAACAAGCTACAAAGACAGATTAATAGATACATTTCAAACTTTAATGTGCACATGAGAGTGTTTAATATTTTTCTTATGTAAAATAGCAGTCAGGCATCCATAAATGAGTGGTTCAATCATCTTAAATATGTCCATTGTAAAGACACTTGTTTCAAAGATTATGAGAGCATATATTATAGGCTTAGTAGCTTAATTAATCTTATCACGTCACAATGATTTATATACTCGGAGACATTTATTTTAGAAGGTATAAGTAGTTAGCTGTTTGCTGGTAGTTCAGTTCATTCCACCCCAAAAACAATTGTATGATTGTATGATGACATTATTCTGATTTAATGCATGTTATGCTCTGCTGTTTACTGTGCCTCTGCAGAATAAAGCTTCAAAGTATATAAAGCTTCATCTATTTTCATTATTCAAGTTTCCAACAGAGTAGTTTCCACAACATTGAGTTCCAGCCATAAACTATAACTAAGGATTGGCTGGTTGACAATTTATGCAGCCTAAGGATCAAAGATGTAGACAACAAACTTAATAGAAAAAGTAAGGGAATACTTAATCCATAATTATTTACCCAGATGTGGATGTACACAATTGGATCCCCTCTCCATTTCTTTTTTGGTGTCTGTAATTGGGGAGAGTACCCCTAGCTAAAAATGTCTTGATCATGTTATGTGTGTTTGGGATCACTATAGCGTCATCATACCTGAACGGACTCCCTAGAACTGGGGCTCTTCCCCTTGTCATCCCCAGGGAGAGCGCATTTAAATCCTCTGATCCTGCCACTAACTCCAGATTGTGATTCATTGATTCTCAACTCGCTTAAACCACGGGGCACAGTCTACTAAATGGTGATTAGCCAAAGGGGGGTTTTGTTCTAAATATGTTAAGAATTCTTTCTTTCACCTCTTTTCTGCAGGTTTCCATGTTAGGAGGGAAGTGTCACTCTGAGCAGGCACAGTGTGAGTGATGCTTTTTCAGACATGCTATGCAGAAATGCACTATGTGCATTAGTAGATTTAAAGACAGGGAAAGGGTAAAAGCAACCTAAGTGATAAAAATTTAGTTTATTGACATATCTGATCCCATTAGGGTACTGTCCTAAACATATGTATTGTGGCTTCAGCTGTCTATAATGGAGTGAGATGGTAATACACTAATAAACTTTATACATTAATAGAGCTCCAATGGAATTTCAGGCTCATATTAAACAGTCGAATCCCCATTTTACATTCCCTAATTTTGCACTTTTTTTCAGCCTCCCTTTGTTTCATTAGATCCATTTCCCTGATTTTACTGTTATGTTTTCCTACATTTTACACAGAAACAATTCCAGCATTTTGTACTGTCCTATGGCTGTAAAGTAGAATACAGGAATAAATGTGTTACTAATTAAAAGTTGCAAAATCATGTAATAATATAGGACTGAATATATTTGCTCAGACAATGAAAAGTTTAACTTATTTCTCAAGGTAACAAATTATTTGTGTTGATGTGATTGTCTTCATGGAAAGTCCCCCATTGATAGACATTTTAAATGCTAGAATACACTAACAAAATAAAGCACTGAGGTTAATTGCCCTGTGGTTTTTTACCCAAATTTTATTTGATTTATGGGGTATTTTACAATTTTCCTTCATTTAACATTTAGCTGTGCGTTGCTAGAAAATGTACTCGGTCTCCTTGACATAAATGAACCTCTGTGCCTTGATGTTTATTCCACATCATTGGAATGCACACTGCTGGTAACCCAGGACCACAGTCACGGAAGCCTTGTTGCCAACTTGTTCTCCCTGTCCAGGGTATTTGAGTCAGATGATCAAAGCTTCATAGTGAAAAGACTTCAGCTCTGAGTAGCAGTCTGTATTGTTCTGATGATGCCCTTAGGATAATCCATCCTCTATAAAAGTTCACACTGATTGAGATCTGAATGGCTGCATCACGAAGCATCCACAAGTTAGTGGAGTATGCACAAAGTCAGACAGACAATAGTTCCTGGAGACTCCATAGTGGCGGAAGCACCTGGAAGTGTCTCTCCAACCATTTCCTGTGACTTACCAGTTTGTCTCCTTTTGTAAAGACGCAACAAGAAGCGATAGCCGCAAATTCCTGATAATATTCTCCAGGGGTTGTAACGAAGGATGTGCAGGCCATTGGATAGAATTAGGAAAAAAATATTGTATCACCATGATGTAATCCTTTTTCACAGACAACCAGCTTGAAGGGTGGTAATCCAAGTAGAAAACTTGAATGCCAACTCTTCCAGTATATTTCTGCTTAGGTGTTGGAATCTGTCAAAGAGAGTTCTTGTAGGAGCAAGTCTCACAGGCTAGATTTGTGGATTGTCCAACCTCTTTAAAGACACTTCTTTCAACTGCTTATAAACAAGGCTTGGCAAAGTAGTCACTGACTAGTTCCTCCACACACTGCACATCGCCATCCATAACACCAAGTGTAGCAAGGGGGGTTTGTTTATTAGGGTTCTCTGTCATGAGATGCCTTAGCAGGGTAGCTGGGGTTACAGATGGTATATATGATTATGTGAGTGCTCATAGAGTGCACTCCACCTGAGGGTAAAGACAGAGCAGTTTTCTTAACGTGGGAGTCAGGTTACAGATTTATAAATCATTAAATATCAGTAACTAGGGCTGTGCGGTAGGGTCCAGGGCACAATGCTGCAGGGGGGCCAAGTTGATGAATATCTTAGGTTCATTTGGTTAAAATTGAGGGCTAGGGAGGCGACATTTTTGTTTATCGCTCCAGGCACTAACATTTTAAGTTACGGCTCTGTCAGTACCAAGAAGGAACAACAAGACAAAAGATATAGTCAGATACGTTTTACTTAACTTCGATTACAGCTTAGCATATAGGTGTCACACTTCTGGTATCACAGATGGAATCCAATATCCAGGTATTTCTAAAGTAAATAGGATTTATTTTGATATACAAATGTAAAGTATTCAGCAAGTGAAGTCAATAGTCCCAAGGCAGATAAAGGTCTGGTAGACGTATCTAACAATTTCAATCTAAATCAAAAGAGGGAGCAAGGGTCTGTGGAAGCATCTGGTTCAGATTCAAACACAAGAATCAAGCAAAAGCTTCAAAACAGGAAGTGTCTTCTATAGGCCCAAACAGGAAATGAGATCCAAGATGAAATCTTCATGAGACAGCCCCAGCCATCTTGGATAAGGGCTATTCTAAGGACTAATTCCTAACAGAAATCCAAGATGGAATCTTCATGAGACAGTCCCAGCCATTTTGGATGAGGGCTATTCTAAGGGAAAGTTCATAACAATAGGTCATGTATCTTAGTCCAGTGCAGAAAATCCCAGTGCCAAGCCCAGATGTCACACCCATCATTCAGAACATCAGTCAATAGTAGAAGAGATACCAGGGCAGCTGTTTTTTCAAGATCCACTGGACGGGTTTTAGTTATTTTTGTCTTGTCCATTTATATAGAAAGGGAAATCATTCAATAGCATTACCACATCTAAGCGTGTCTTATGTAATTATTGTATGTAATGATAGATGATAACAGCACTACATTTAAATCCATCATCAAATGCTTGTTTCCTTCAAGGTTGGAGCCTGCCTAGTGAATAATTGCACACACAAAACAGTCCAAATGACATTGTGTGGTAAAGTGGTTTAGATTTAATATATCCATTGTATTTATATTTCTTTTTACATAAGTACATATCATCATTGTTTATTTGTATGGCACCACAGATTACGTAGCGCCTGACAAATATGAGAATGGGAAATAAAATTACAGATATAACATACAGTTTACAGAGTAGATTAATAAATGCATGGATGCAATTAACAGAACAAATTGCATGGCATACAGGAAATATTCAGCATCATACATGACAAGGCACATAGAGAACAAACATGAGACATAAGGTAGCAAGAACCCTGCCAGTGAGAGCTTACATTCTAGAGGGGGGAAGAAGAGATGCAGTAGGAACAAGTGGGACGGTCTAAGTTGTGATATGGATTAGTGTTGCGAGACATGGAAAGCAATCAGTGAAGTAGATATACATAGTGGAGGAGCACTAAGTCACTAGGCTTAAGGTCCATAATGACGTGGTAGCAGTATTGGAAACTTATCAGACCAGACAGTGAGTGGAATAAGTGATAGGCTGCAGGCAGTGTGGCATCAAGAATACCCAAATATTAGGCCACAGGTGGAGAAGATAGACAGCGCCATAGAGATGATGGAGTTGCAGATAGGTTGACTGAGGAGGTAAATGATGTAGAGCTATATGGTGATGAAGGAGATGAATTGATGCACCAAGAAGTGTTGTTGGAACTCAGACGCAGTGACTGCAGCTGTACACAGAAGATGTGAGGGTGATGTGACAACGGGCCTCCCAGATAAAGGCAGCAGCTGGAGCATGGGCCTGGGCTGGGGTATAGGGGACTGAAGAACAACTGAAAGTTGGACCATTAAGTAGGTGAATCAAGGCTCTGATAGCAGGGAGGCAAGGAGGGGAGTGTGCCCAAGGCCTAGTACACCAAGGAGCCGGTGGTCTGTAGCTCACTTCTGGTGGGGTCCAAGGTGACAAGGAGCAGATGGCTCAGTGGAGGATGGCTCTAGGGGTAAGCAAAAAATTCTCCATAAATGAGAAGGTCACATCCATGTGACTCACCCAATGAGGACAGGCAAGAAGCCTCCGTTCCCAGCAGTAGGAGCGCAGGATGACCTATGTGACAATCGGGCCAGTGGGGTGGTCATGCAGACCCTAAAAAGCAGAGCAGAGCAATTGGAAGTTGAAAAGAGGGTCAGTGTCCTTAAAACTAAAAGCCATATCATGGAAGCTGACAAGGTTTGAAAAAGGATCAACCCTATGTCACAATACATGATCTAGTAAACATGCTACACAGAAATATTATTTGCTTAGTTGAATCACCTGAGGAGCAGTGATGGCCAACAGACAGCACTTCGTCTGTGGCAAGCTCATTCCTGCTTTATGTCCTGTCTGTCCGTTTCTCTGTTTTGTGCTCTGTGGGCCCCAGCAGCTCCTGTTGTCTGCATTATGCCTCACAAAGCTAAACCCACACCTCCAGTTCTTACTAAATAAGAAACCTTAAGATAACACTAAACCCTCTAAAGACTTGTTGACTTTTGTGTCCCTTTTATAGCAACGTAACCTGTATGACACCTGTCACCTCAAAAGATTCAACTGCTAAGGAGTATACTCACTTTTCTGCTCCCCATCATTTATACTCCCGCATAGACATGATCCACAATCATAAACTCATTTGACTACTATTTGCCTGGAATCACACTCTTCTCTTGGACAGACCATGCAGGAACATACACACTACTTGACATAATTCATTCTTTTTCCGACCCTACAGGTTGTGAATCAGATGTCTAAGAAGTTATCTGTGGTTTTAGTCCCTCGTCAGACTCCCCAAACTTTTATAATAAAATACTTGAGGGAGTTTCCATTGACTCTGCTACTACATTAGCCTACATAGTGCTAATTCCAAAGCCATAGATAGATCCCACACAGTGTTCAAGTTATATGCCAATATTCCTACACTATAGATCTGAAAATCTATGGTAAAATTCTAGCTAATGGGCTAAGCCCTTATTTCCCCTTGCTGATACACCCAGACCAAGTTTATCTCGGAGTAGCAGGCTCTGGATAACACTAGACTGACCATTGATCTGATTTGATCTGATTTACTCCTATTCATGAACAAAAAAACCCACTCATTTTGGGTTTTAACACCATGAAAGAGTATTTTTTCGCATCTCATGGCCATTCATATTTAGAGTGCTTGGATCAATGGGGTTTTTGGGAAAGTTGGTGGAAGTTTCAGTAAATGGACTGGCCTCAGTCCCCTCCACGATCACTAATGGCACAAGGCAAGTGTGCCCCCTCTCCCCACTAATTTGTTGTACAAATTTTAAAACCCCAAGCTGCGAGAATACAAGCCAATTAGGAAAGTTGCTCTCTACGGTGATGATGTTTTATTGACGGTGGTGGACCCGTCTGAGGCTGTGTGCTCTGTCCGCCAGCTCTCTTTACGTTTGAGGCTGTGTGCTCCAGTATCGGACAGGGGCATGAAGGGCCCACCGGGGGACTGCAAAGCTAGGGGCCGACCAGATGGGGTGTGGCCAGCCCCTTAGATTGGGCAGAACAGTCACCAAAAATTGGGATTGTCCCACTAGACTCAGAATATTTGACAGACTGTCCTACCTGTTCTTGTCATTTTCACCACCTGTGGCTGCTGGTTTCTTTAGTTGCGGCTTGTCTGGATCCTGGAATTCTGGGGGCCCAACTTGGAAAAAAAAATGGGTACATTTAGAAAATTCCAACCAGCCCAGGCATTAAATCAATAGGACCCACAATTAATACTTAGGCCTTCCTCCAGCCCCAACATTAAAGTAATAGTATTCCCATTTAATAAATAAACCTATTTCCCTCCCTCCAGACAGCCCCGGCAATACATTAATAGCATTTACGTATAATAAATATACCTATTTCGTGCAACTGTCACTGCCATTAAATTCAAATTAACATTTAATAAATAGACCTCATGCTCCTAAACTCAGCCCTGCATTCAATTAATAGCACCCAAACCACACCATCTTAAATTAATAGTCCCCACTATAAAATTAAATTGCCCCACCTTCATCCTACAAACAAAATAGCACCCATTAGTTAGCCACCACCTATCACACACATACTACATTGCCACAAGCCCGCTGTGCCATTACACACACATTACTGTGCCCCTTAATCACCACGCTGTGCCTCATTATGATCACACTGCACCCTCCATGGTGTTTTTGCTCACCCCCCTTCTCCCGGCACCCCTTTATCACCTTGTGCCATGATGCTTTGGCCCCCCTTCACTCTCTGCCATGCTGCTTTGGCCCCCTTTCACTCTCTGCCATGCTGCTTTGGCCCCTTTTCATTCTCTGCCATGCTTCCTTTGCCCCTTTTCACTCTCTGCCATGCTTCCTTTGCCCCTTCTCACTCTCTGCCATGCTGCCTTTGCCCCTTCTAACTCTCTGCCATACTGCCTTTTTTTTTCTTTTTTTTTAAAGTTACCCGCTCCCCCCACCAACGAAGAGGGGAGCGATCAGGGTCGGTACCTTCCCGAAGATAGCCCGGCCCACCGGTGGCCCAGTCCAACCCTGGTGTGCTCTATAAACCGGCTTAGGTCAAATTGGAGGATATATAGGCTACATACACACTGGGTAAAATCATAGCTTTTTACCTGAGATGCAGTTACCTTGACCCACCATATGCATCTAAAACACCTGCCGTTGTAGAGCATTAGTTGTACATACAACTGCTTTACTTACTAAAGTGCATAACACACATATCATGCAACATAATTTCTAAAAAAAACTATTTGCTATATTGAACCTGGAACAATGGCTGTGATCTTACAAGTGAATACATTTTGTCAGTTGAATGCTGATAAACTGGCAGGGTGAAGATCTGCCACAGGCGAAGAAGGGGTTAACTTCTGAATTGATGCAATAACTCCACTTCATCAGCACACTATGCCCTTTATGATGTGAATCTCACCTTGTGGATCTCCTGGAGGGGAAATAAAACAAGCAGACAAGATGGCCCCAACCAATAGATTACCTTAACATTTAATAATTGAATCATTTGTCCTTCCCTACACTCCTATATACTTCATTACATTGAGCCTGGTTCAAATCATAACAAACATCACATTAGGACCTGGTGGTGACAACAGATGGGGATGGGGGTACATTGCACCAAGGGCACCTCAACCCTTAAAAATACGTTTGGACAAAGTAGGGTCCCGCCTACATTGGGTATGTTGGTATGTATGTGTTCCCATGTCCACTAGAGCAGCCATTCCCCTATTTGTTAGTGCTGCACCAATGCCACATATAATTTGACCAGCAGTATCAGCCAATATCGCACCCAGTGTCCTCTTTTGCAATAGGACTGGAGATTGACAGTCTATTTATCATCTTCACGCCCTTACTATACAGATGATTTAGACCAAAAGAAAATGGCCGCCGTAACCCCCTGCACAAACGACAGCTATTTCTGTGTAATTTATACCAGTGTTCCCTCCTAGTGTTTATATCTACCTAGTGCTGAAGCACGTGACGCCAAACACTCCATATATGGGTATTTCATAGACCGCAATAGACGGGAACTTCCAATCAGCGGATGGGGTAGTGGCCTAGAATTCTGACTCTCTCCAATAAGCTTGCACCGGCTCAATGTCACTGAGAGGGGAGGGGTTAATTATGTGGGCGGAACTGCGGGTAGAATGGGGACCGCACAGGAAGGGAGGAGCCTGTTGGTGTCATGTGATTAGAGTCATGTCATGTGACCAGAGTCATGTCATGTGATCAGAGTAGAATGAGAGGTAAGTGGCTCTGTTTCATTTAGTATAATGGGGATGTATTGGCTGCATTATTCTTATTTAATCCACATTATACACACAGGGGGACTCTGGTGTCATGTGACCAGAGTCATGTCATGTGATCAGGGTAGAATGAGAGGTAAGTGGCTCTGTCTCATTTAGTATAATGGGGATGTATTGGCTGCATTATTCTTATTTAATCCACATTATACACACAAGGGGAGTCTGGTGTCATGTGATCAGAGTCATGTCATGTGATCAGGGTAGAATGAGAGGTAAGTGGCTCTGTCTCATTTAGTATAATGGGGATGTATTGGCTGCATTATTCCTATTTAATCCACATTATACACACAAGGGGACTCTGGTGTCATGTGATCAGGGTGGTGTCTCTGCCTCATATAATGAGGGGATGTATTGGATATATTGATTATTCCTATTCCACATTATATGCAGGGGAGGAGTCCAAGGTCATGTAACTGATAGAGGATCTATCACCATACACTACAGCTCTGACACAGATGGTTATATTATACACAGGGACACAGGCCAAATGACAGGAAGGTTTTTCTTCTCATGATCATTGTATTACTAGGCAACGGTCTGTGACACTGTGCTAGTTAATTCATTGTTTTATTTAATGTAACATTTGCCTAACTGGAGCTGAGATTGAAATAACCATATCGGATCTCTTGTTTATAACTCGCTGAGAGGACTTTTCTGGGTCTTTGTGGCCCCGGACGTCTGTCCCCTGCTCAGTGATACTGGCTCCCATTCAACTCTCAGCATTGAAATCAGCGGACAGGAAACCATTAACTTGTTAATTTTATAACAATTCTTGGTAAGAAACAGAAGGAAAGTGAAAGAGGCTGCATAAAATAGGCGTCTGAGAGGTTCTGGAATCCTGGCCACTAGACAAACATTGGTTAGACCTTCATTTATTATTTGTTTTCTTTTTGTGAGCCGGAGGTGTCATCTTGTCAAATCCATGACTCGTGCCCAAGGCGCTCTACAAAAAGTGCAGTGCTCTGTGAGTCAGCATGTCTTTGGGCTCTCTCCAAAATCCCAACAGTCGAGACCAAAAGGTCCCTTAGAGGGCAAGGGGCTTCAGACCGCCCTTTGCCACAAGGCTAGGGGAGGCCTCTTTATCGCTAGGTTCCACCGAAGTTTCCTCCATCGGACAAGGTAGTGGGGCTGATAAGAGTACATCCTGCTACCTGATGCCAGGGCAAAAGAACAGGTGTGCTAAAAAAAAAACCTGCTTTGGTGTATGTGACCAAAAGGTTAGGCATCCTGCCTTCTACCCTGATCCTTACCCTCGAGTAAGATTTCATTGCAGCATCTCAGGCTCAAAGCACCTCGGCCCTTAGCCAGAGGACCAAGTGTTGGTGCATCACCAACAGGGGGCGCCTTTAAGCCCCACAGCGTACATGTAATGTATACTTGACCTTAGCCAGAAAGTGGTTAAACCTTAAGCCAGTGATTCCCAAACTGTGCGCTGCGGGGGACTACTCAGTAATTAATTTGGCTTAGGGGTGCCTTGTAAAAATTATGGAGACCCTAAGGGTGCCTCGAACTGAGAAAGTTTGGGATCCACTGCCTTAAGCAATGAGTAATTGTGTGGAAGTCACTGACCATTCTTATGAAGCTGGATCTGAGAAACACTGACAAGGCCTCTAGGGCTTGGGGAGAAGAGGGGTCTTCTTAATTCATGGAGTTTGTTCTTTCACTGTTTAAGACTTTTATTGCTAGCCTTTGTCGTGGGATGTTATTCAGGGTTGATTATCACGTTTTTGTTACCTATACATAATCAGTGTGTAGTTTCTACTTAGCTAGTGTTTGTTTGTTACAAGTGTATTAAAATTGATGTAGCATAATTCTGAGTTATATCAGAAAAAAACAGGAGGTAAAAAGGAGAACACTCTACCCAATATCCTTACACCCTTCTACCTAACCTATCACCACTTCAACCCACCCTCCTGCCACTTTGACTGTTTAGCCTCCACCTACTTTGCTTCCCGCCTGAGCCACTAAGCTTCATGTTCTTTAGCTCCTACTGTCTCTCTACCCCCTCCCTCTAGAATGTAAGCTCTCACTGTCAGGGCTGTCTACCCTATATTTGTCGCTGCCATGTCTTATGCTGAATTATTTCTGTGTGATATGTGATTTGTTCTGTTAATTGTTTGCATTTATCATTCTGCTCTGTACCCGTGTGCATGTTATGTTACGGTTTTCATATATGTCCTATCTGTACGACTGTCGAGCGTGGGAGATTCTGTGGCGTCCTACAAATAAACGATGAGGATGGTGGTCATTCTCTGCTTCATATTTGAATAAGTTCTATCTTTCCTCTTTGATGCTGAAGATGTTTATTATAATTTTTATATTTTTTATTTCTAGGCCATTGAGCTGTGAGGAATCGGAGTCTTTATTAGAAGTCACGTGAAGGTGACCCCCATCCTGTATAAATTACTGGGTCACTGAGGATGGACAAGGACAGGAGTCACGTGACTGAGAGGATATTAAATCTCACCCTGGAGATCATCTACCTGCTGACTGGAGAGGTGAGGGATTCTGGGAGTACCAGTGACATCACTCATCGCAGTTATTACAGGGATCTGACTAGAAGTGAAGGATTCTGGGAAAGTGGACGAGGTTGCAGCAAATTGGCGTCTGAGAGGATCAAGAGTCCTGGTTACTAGAGAGCCATTATTGGTTTTTTTCTCTTGTGAGCCTGAAGTGCGGTGCTCATTTTGCCAAATCCATGACTCGTGCCCAAAGAGCTCTACAAAAAGTTCAGTATTCTGTGTATTAGCTGGTTTTTGGGTCCTCTCCTAAAGGAGAAAAGTCCCTTTAATCCTGACCCCTATACCAAAAAGGTCCCTTAGGGGAAAGAGTCTTCAGACCTCCCTTCGCCTTAAGGCTAGGGGAGGCCCCTTGTTCCCTGGCTTCCACCAAAGTTTCCCCCTGGAATCCGAATCACGTCCGTTTTCCCCCCAAGATGGAGCCAAAACAATAAAGGGAACCTCATGGTCACACACACCTGGGAATGTCACAGTCAGATCACCATTCATCATTAACAACACTTTAAAAAACATTTCCAGGGACGCTGCTGCCAGATGCATGGAGGTGTATTTGATAATGATACAATATTCCCTTTTAACATATGTTTATATTTTAAAATAAATTTTATTTAGAACAGCACGTCAGGGGCTGTTATGTTCATGTAATAGGGTTTGGTAGAGTGTGTCATTACTGAGGGGAAGGAGATGACCAATATGAGCTGCTTATGTGGAAGGGAATGTCTTATGGATATTGGGCAGCAAGGTGGCTCAGTGGTTAGCACTTCTACCTCTCAGCACTGGGGTCATCAGTTCAATTCCCGACCATGGCCTTATCTGTGAGGAGTTTGTATGTTCTCCCTGTGTTTGCGTGGGTTTCCTCCGGGTGCTCCGGTTTCCTCCCACAATCCAAAAAACATACTAGTAGGTTAATTGGCTGCTATCAAATTGAGCCCTAGTCTCTCTGTGTCTGTGTGTGTGTTAATTTAGACTGTAAGCTCCAATGGGGCAGGGACTGATGTGAGTGAGTTCTCTGTACAGCGCTGCGTAATTATTGGCACTATATAAATAAATGGCGATGATGATGATTGTCCAAAATCTAAAATGTAGGGTAGGCTGAAATTAAGTGGTAAACAGACACAGATAAAAGTCCCAGTCCCAAAATCTTCACAGAAGTTGGGATCTATTGCATTGTTCACAGTATGTTGTTTTTTCCGATCAGTGATGCATTTATGAGACTTTGGCGGTTTTAATGGGTGCTATATTGGAAGTTGCAATTAAATTTAACATTTAGACAATGGATTAATATTTACATATGTCTCTCAATACACAGGATTACACAGTAGTGCAGAAGACCTCTTGGGAGTGTCTGTCGCCCAGCAGTTGTCCCTGTGTGTCAGGAGGATTGAGCAGGACCCAGAGCCCCATCACGGTGCCTCCACCTCACTCACTGATACATGAGAGAAACAATGACCAGAGGATTCTAGAACTCACCAACAAGATCATTCAGCTGCTGACTGGAGAGGTGACTGCTGGGAATGGGACATTATACAGTAACACCAGGGGATGTGTCTGGGTGATGACTGTATCATTGTGTGTGTCAGGTTCCTATAAGGTGTCAGGATGTCACTGTCTATTTCTCCATGGAGGAGTGGGAGTATTTAGAAGGACACAAGGGTCTGTACAAGGACGTGATGATGGAGAATCACCAGCCCCTCACATCACTGGGTAAGAGGAGACTTGCATTTATTGTATATGAGAGAGCAGTTTTGGGGGCCACCTAGCTATACACGTATAGACCATGGGTCTGATTTATTAAGGAAAGGAAAGAAAAAAAAAATTAGTAACTTTGAACCTTGGCAAAACCATGCTGCATTGGAGGGGAGGTAAATTTAAAATGTAGGACATGCTCTACTCCAATTATAAACCTGTCCTCACATCAACTTTTAATGTCAGTGTAAAAATAAAGCTATCAAGTATATGTGTCCTACATGAAAAAAAAGCCAGTATTTATCTTATGTGCCAAATAATAATATTAAACTCATTTGCACCCCTTGCATTGCAACACAGTTTTGCCAATGTTCAAAGTTACTCATTTTCTTGTTTTTGTTGGCTTAAGGAATCAGGTCCAATGTATTCAGTCACTGTGTGTATCCTACAGATGGATCCAGTACCAGAAATACCCCAGAGAGATCTCCCAGTCCTCCTAATTCACAGAATCATACAGAGGAAAATTGCCAGATCCCACAGGATTATCAGGTAGATGGAATTCATGGTCTCACCATATATCAACATAACACAGCTACCCTAGACTATATGTCGGTAGATAACCAGTGTGGTTCTTATACACTGATATGTTTCATTACACTAAAATGTACTATGTTATTTTACTTTGTGTGGCTTAGAATGAATTCCCAATTTATATTACCATAGAAGATATAGATGGAGAAGAAGAGACGTATGTGAGGGGTGATCAGCAGTGTAAGGAGGAGGAAATCCCTACAGATAGCAGCACAGGTGAGTAATAAACACTAAATACAGAAAATAATCGCATATTCTCCTTGTTCAGTCACTACAACAATCTACACCCTTCTCTGTCAATACAAACGAATGATGAATTAGTTTCCACCCTGTGGGGGATTCAGGAAACATCAGCCCCTATTAGACTCCTGTTCTCCTCCTCACATCATGTCACTGTGTGTTACCAGACAAGAGATCTGACCAGTCTCCTCCACACACTCTCTGGTGTTTCTCCTACATCAGGAGACATCAGCCCCTATTAGACTCCTGTTCTCCTCCTCATATCATGTCACTGTGTTACCAGACAAGAGATCTGACCAGTCTCCTCCACACACACTCTGGTGTTTCTCATACATCAGGAGACATCAGCCCCTATTAGACTCCTGTTCTCCTCCTCATATCATGTCACTGTGTTACCAGACAAGAGATCTGACCAGTCTCCTCCACACACTCTGTGGTGTTTCTCATACATCAGGAGACATCAGCCCCTATTAGACTCCTGTTCTCCTCCTCACATCATGTCACTGTGTGTTACCAGACAAGAGATCTGACCAGTCTCCTCCACACACTCTCTGGTGTTTCTCATATATCAGGAGCCATCAGCCCCTATTAGACTCCTGTTCTCCTCCTCACATCATATCACTGTGTGTTACCAGACAAGAGATCTGACCAGTCTCCTCCACACACTCTCTGGTGTTTCTCATACATCAGGAGACATCAGCCCCTATTAGACCCCTGTTCTCCTCCTCACATCATGTCACTGTGTGTTACCAGACAGAGATCTGACCAGTCTCCTCCACACACTCTCTGGTGTTTCTCATACATCAGGAGACATCAGCCCCTATTAGACTCCCGTTCTCCTCCTCACATCATGTCACTGTGTGTTACCAGACAAGAGATCTGACCAGTCTCCTCCACACACTCTCTGGTGTTTCTCATACATCAGGAGACATCAGCCCCTATTAGACTCCTGTTCTCCTCCTCACATCATGTCACTGTGTGTTACCAGACAAGAGATCTGACCAGTCTCCTCCCACACACTCTGGTGTTTCTCATACATCAGGAGACATCAGCTCCTATTAGACTCCTGTTCTCCTCCTCACATCATGTCACTGTGTGTTACCAGACAAGAGATCTGACCAGTCTCCTCCACACACTCTCTGGTGTTTCTCATACATCAGGAGACATCAGCCTCTATTAGACTCCTGTTCTCCTCCTCACATCATGTCCCTGTGTGTTACCAGACAAGATATCTGACCAGTCTCCTCCACACACTCTGTGGTGTTTCTCATACATCAGGAGACATCAGCCCCTATTAGACTCCTGTTCTCCTCCTCACATCATGTCACTGTGTGTTACCAGACAGGAGATCTGACCAGTCTCCTCCACACACTCTCTGGTGTATCTCATACATCAGGAGACATCAGCCCCTATTAGACTCCTGTTCTCCTCCTCACATCATGTCACTGTGTTACCAGACAAGAGATCTGACCAGTCTCCTCCACACACTCTGGTGTTTCTCATACATCAGGAGCCATCAGCCCCTATTAGACTCCTGTTCTCCTCCTCACATCATGTCACTGTGTTACCAGACAAGAGATCTGACCAGTCTCCTCCACACACTCTGGTGTTTCTCATACATCAGGAGACATCAGCCCCTATTAGACTCCTGTTCTCCTCCTCACATCATGTCATTGTGCTACCAGCCAAAAGGTCTGACCAGTCTCTCTTAGTACAGGGGGCTTCAGTCTGATCTTTATTAAGAGACTCACAAGAGACCATAGTGTAACTATGTGTAACATTGGACATTCCCTGTCCAATGGGAGGTGATCCTATGTAATACAATACCTCACAACAGAAAGTGGTGAAAATCGGACCGCAGTGTTTTTTAATCAGGAATGTGTGAGGTACTACATTTCAGAGGCATGGCCTAAACATAGTCCCTCAGATCACACATACACTCCGGCTAGATTTCTTTTTTTTTTTTTTTCTAAACTCTTTATTTATGCAAAAAACAGAAGTTCCACATAGCAGATAATAAAAAAAGAAAAACATTTGAACATAAGGGCCAAAACATGTCAATTGAGAAACGAAAAAAAAAAAAGTCAGGCAAATGACATATTGTTACACAAATTCCTAAACATAAAAAAAGCAGTAAGTTAACCCATGGAAAGGAGATAGGCTGACCCAGCCAAGGATGTTGGAAGACTCAACTGCCCTGGAACTCTATGTCGATGCTGTTTTTCATTTTTTAGAGAGAGAAATAGAGGAGAGAAAGAGGAGAGGAGGTGAGGGGAGATGAGGTGAGGGGAGGTGAGGGGTGGGGAGGGAGGGAGGGAGGGAGGACCTGGTAAGAGCTTCTGAATAAAATAGCCTTTTAAGTAGCTGGCATATTTGCTTGATGAAAGGAGTACCAAAAGTTCCACACCTTATTGAAATTTATAATTTTGTCATGGAGAAGGCTGGTGATCTATTCCATAGAGGCCATGTACCACACACAAGAGACTACACTTTGGAGGCTGGGTGAATGGAGGGACTTCCATTCCTTCGCTATCTGGAGGCGAGTAGCGGCACACATGTACAGGTCTATCTGCCTGTTTAGTTAGGCCTTTGACCCGGGAGCATAGCAGCATAACCATTGGGTCAGGTAACACCTCAACGTCTAAGATTCTTGTCATTAGGTCAGACACCTGGGACCACAAATTTGAAACACTAGGGCATGTCCACCATATGTGGTAGTCCGGCTAGATTTCTAATGTCGCAGTTGTTGTAATTCTTCTAAATGAGGTGATAATTGCCGTCTTTGACGTAGATGGTGGAACTTGCTTCAAAAATGATAATCCAGGTTTATATATGCCTAGCGGTAAGAGAAGAGACATACAAATACAACTAATCGTAAAAGGGTCATCTGTAATAATTCTATCCTAATAAAGGAGGAAAGTTCAATCCTCATGAATACAACACTAGGTAATTTTAAAGGGGGGGAAATTTTTTTTGACTTTATAGAGTAGATGGCAGTAGAACTACAGTTAACAACATGCAATAGTTAAATAAATACAATAGTACATGGTATAAGATAATGCCGTCACATAGTAAACACATATGGGGGTATATTAACTAAACTGCAGGGTTGAAAATGTGGAGATTCTACTTAACATTTATTTAGAAAATGACAACTAGAATCTCATTGGTTGCTATAGGCAACATCTCCACTTTTTCCAACCCGCAGTTTAGTAAATATACCCCATGGTGTTTGCTTACCAGTCTTTATCTATGTATTTGAGATTTAATGCTCATCAAAAGTTACATGTCTTGTGCCAGTTACTAAATAACATTGCTAACAACTCATTAAAAGAAAAAACATAATAAAAATACCACTTAATGTTCACAAAGAATATTAAGGAAACAGACAGAACATGTAACATTCAGTGATAAATAATGTTTTTCTTTAAAATATACCAATGTACACCTCAAATAATATAAATCTATATAAAAAATAAATAAAAAATAGACAAGTGTGTGTCTAGCAAATGACGACATAAGGTATTAGTGTGTATTTTAATCAAAATCTTTAAGCCTGCGTCCCAGCCTCAAAGGCACCTCATTATATGCAGGTCCTGCACTGACCTATTTGCTTCAAACACCATTAAAATGTAGGTAAATTCAGATGCATTCACCCCCCAGGTGTTGGGGCTTACATCTAGCAAGTGCTGGCTTGTAAACCACAAAGGGTCTTTTATAGGCCTCAAAGACGGCTGCCAAGAAAACACAAGGCACTGTTTTTAATCAAACTCTGAAGAATGACAGCCTGGACATTGCCCTCTATAACTGAGGAGGATGTGTTGTCTGGAGTGGTACATACATACCAGTATTGGGGTACAAGGGCAATTGTATCTATGGTTCTGAAAGACCTTATCCCCTTCCTGTTGTGTAGGCAGGGGCGCACGCATGGGGGGTTTCTGGGTCTCCAGAAACCCCTCTCCTCCGCTAAAGTAGTGCCCCTACATAGCGACACTGTACTATACAGCAGCCGCGGCGCTGTCAAAGAAGCGTCCGCGGCGGTACTGTATTGTATACAGCAGGGGCAGGGGACGCTCTTTTGACAGCGCTGCGGATGCTGTATAGTACAGTGCTGTCGAAACGGGATTAAGCCCCTGGTAGGCTTAATCCCTGTGTGAACCAGCTGGTTTATTTCAAGGTTTACCCAGCCCACTTAGTGACACCTCTGAAGCTCTATCACTATCTCTACAGATGTTATACGTATGATCAATTCACACAGCAATTCCCATCCTCTTACTGGCCCTTATTTCCTGGTCGGCTTGGTCCCAGCTTTTGGTCCACCTGGATCCCCTGCTGACTCGGTGAAGTCTGAAGATAAAGGGTACACACACAATGGTCAGGTGTAACATTATTTATGCTTGGTACCTCGCTGTCATTACAGTCTTCACCTTTCTTAAATCTTCTCTTCCTTGGTGCCCTTCTTCAGGGCATGTGATAATGTGAAGACCTGAGTCTGGGAGCAGGGACCGATTATTCTTGCTGGGAGAGGCCTTCTGCATTCCCTTTTATATTTGTTCTTTTTGTGGGACATAACAAATTTAAGTGCTTGTAAGTCTAAACTTTACCTAAGCAGTCACCCATCGTCCCCACACTGTGATGGACCAGTGGGAAATTTGCACCCACACAGCCAACCAATCGAGTTAGTGATCACGGAACACTCACAATCATAGAAGAATGGCTGTAACTTCTTAGGGGCCCATACAATAGCCAGGCATAAAGATGACTATATTATCCTAGTAAGCCTGGTTGAAATCCTGACAGTAACTGATTCCATTAACCATAACGTGCTGTAGCAGCTTCTAAGTATGGGATCACACTTTTATATATGGTATGCTTGGGATGTCTGCAGTTGATGCATTGCTGGACTGTATTAGAAGGTAGGAACACAATTTCAGGGAGACTTTTAAGATAAACAATGGTCTGAGATGTTCTTATTAATACATAAGGTCTCCATCAATAATATGAGGTAGGGTACAAGCTTCTATCCAGATGGTTCCACATTCCAATGGTGCTGCACAAAATGTTCCCTCTGCCTCACCTGGAGAGGTGGAGACCCTAGACATACATTGATTTTTTTCGACATTCAGAATAGACTTGGAACAGACACTATTGGTCGACATTAATGCCCTTATTCAAAGAGCTGCTCGGTGATGCCCTTTCCTATTGGTCCATCCTGTTTAATTCTGCATTATAATAACTTTAAGCTTGAGATGTATAAGAAAAGTCTCCTTATATACTTTATATAAGGAGGCACAGGCCTTAATGCTTGTCTCTGTAAAACATAGATAATTATGGAACAAAAATAATTCTTAAAAAGGTATTGATTCCTACATGATCAACAATTTAAGTGTTTGTAAATTCTGTCATTTTTTTTCCTTCCATTTACTCAGTGCCTGGTAATTTGTGAGCTTTGCAGTAATTGTAAAATAAACTTGCAAATGCAAACATTCATATTTCCACCCATCTTTTCCCTGCAGATGAGCACAACAGCAGGAGTACATCAGAGGAACAGCTAATTTTATCTGCAGATTATGAAATAGAAGATAACAACACTGCACAAGATTCTCCAGTAGAAAATACCATTTCCTCAAATATACATCCAGTACCTCACATTGAGGAATGTTCTCCAGATAAATTGGGTATTGTTACACGCAGTAAATGTCTTAGGCGGGATAAAAAATGTCCCTCTCCTGAATTAGAAAAATGCTTTCCCCAGATTGTAAATTCAAATATTCAGCAGAGAACTCAAGTTGCAGAGAAGGTATATCCATGTTCTGAGTGTGGGAAATGTTTTACACGTAAATCAACTGTTGTTAGACATCAAGTAGTTCACACAGGTGAGAAGCCGTTTTCATGTTCTCAATGTGGAAAATGTTTTACGCGCAAATCAACGCTTGTTGACCATCAGAGAATTCACACACATGAAAAGCCTTTTCCATGTTCTATGTGTGGAAAGAGGTTTGCACAAAAATCAGACCTTGTCATACATGAGCGAATTCATACTGGTGAAAGACCATATATATGTTCTGAATGTGGGAAATGTTTTACACAGAGATCACACCTTGAGGAACATCATAAAGTGCACACAGGTGAGAAGCCATTTTCATGTTCCGACTGTGGAAAATGTTTTACAAACAAATCAAAACTTGTAAGACATCAGAAAATTCACACTGGCAAGAAGCCATTTTCATGTACTGAATGTAAAAAAAGGTTTACACAGAAAGAAAATCTTGCTGAACATCAGAGAACTCACACAGGTGAGAAGACCTTTTTTTGTTCTGAATGTGGGAAACGATTTACACAGAGATCACATCTTGTCAAACACTTTCATATACATTTACACAGGTAAGAATTATTTGAGTGCTTGTAAATAGAAAGCGTTTTCTCTAGAGCACAATTGTAATTAAATGTAAAGTATTTATCCTAGCACTGCATTGACCTCTTCTGTTATTTTTCTTGATATAAATGTTTAAATAGTCAACTTGCTTTAGTTGTTTTATTCTTCTGTTTGTTTCTTATTTTACTTGTTAACATTGGTTTTGTAAGATACGTTTCACTCTTCAAGTGGAGGAGAAGCAAAATCCCGTTGGTGTGTGGCTAGTGCTTTTATCTCTCCTGAGTCTACCCTCATCCTTCTGCCCGATTACCTAGTCTATATGCCTGGACGAAAGTCTAATCCAGAGAAGATGATACCTATTTCAATTTGGCAACCTTTTTAAAGTTGCTCCTGAAATTAGGTATATCTTACCATCTAGATGTCTGTGTCTAGGAGTTAAGCACGCCGGTGATTTAGAACTCGCCCTCTAGGGATACCCATAACTTAGAAGAAGAAATCAAGTGTCAAGCAAATATATGGTTAAGGCAGTGTCTGTTATGGAAGTTGCAATTTGCTTGCACTGTTCGTATCCTTAGTAGTGAACCTCATTGGTTGGTGGGCTGTCAACATTAACTCTTATGTTCTGATGTGAGATTTCAACATTTGGCTGACAACAATTGTAAAAAGTTACTAATATTTTTTTGTAAAAAAAACACATAAAATGAATAAGTACTTAGCTACAGAATACAATTTAATTGTTCAGAAATGTCTTGATGTGAGTAGCCCCTTTGCTTGATTGCTCTCAGTGAATTCAGGATAATTTGTTGGACACAGCTTTCTCAACAATGTTCCAACTGAAGCTAAATCTATCTGGGTCTTGGATGTCCAATAAACCTCTGAATCAAACCCCCCTTCTTCTCCACCCTGCGACTAGTTAAACCCAGTTATTTGCTGGACATAGAAATGTCTTTGTACTAACAGGGATCATTGTATGTATCTTATCTACAAAACAGTGGGGGCTTGCTTGAGTCAATGCTGTTAACCCTTTCCATCACATTCCACTTATTCAAGCTATTGGTAATATACCCTTAAAGACCAAGGGCTAGATTTACTAAGCTGCGGGTTTGAAAAAGTGGGGATGTTGCCTATAGCAACCAATCAGATTCTAGCTGTCATTTTGTAGAAGGTACTAAATAAATGACAGCTAGAATCTGATTGGTTGCTATAGGCAACATCCCCACTTTTTCAAACCCGCAGCTTAGTAAATCTAGCCCCAAGCCTCAACAGTTTTTTGCAACATTTTCTAAAACAACGGATTACAGTCTTAAAAATTACATGATTCACAATTAATACTTTGGTTACATATAACTAACGAAGAATAATATACTAATCCAACCTCCCCACCCAGAAAACCAACTTAGCCAATCAGGCCATTGGGCACCTTTTTAATAATTTACCTCCTTAAATTAGATTTTATCTGTCTGATTTTCTGTAAATACCCATGTATTTGATCTGTTTTATTCTAACGGGCATAACTGTAGCAAGCAGGACCTACACCTTGCCATATGCCCCTTGTGCTGTAGTTAGATCATGTAATACCTTAGCATGTTGATTTAACACGTTTGGATTATAAAGATTTTTTTCTATTAAACTAGACAAGAACTTTCCATTGTTCACTCACTGTCTTCCAATAAAAGTTCGTCTTGGAATATTGGATTAGCAGCATACATTCGTGTTCCATCTGAAATTGGTGAATAGCTACAAATCCAGCAATTTGAATAGTTCCCTAGCTCAGCAAGCCAATACTGCAAGTCTATAAGAACATTACGCCAGGCATCTGAATCGGGGACCGCTACGAAATATCCTAATAATTGTCCCGCTCCACACACCACCATTGATTAGGGATCAGAGTGATACAATATTCCCCCAATTCATCCAATGTAGCTGATTCTTCCCATAAGCAATGTTCTATCACCTCTGGTACTGGTATAAAATAGTGAAGATTTCGTTTCTAAACTTGTTATCCCTGTTGGTACTTTGTACATGGGGTCTGGAGTGTCCCTATCTGGGACTATCACCCATGGGGGATCTTTGAAGTCTTGTTCTTTATGGCCACTTTCTCAATCTTATGTTTCTGTAGTTTCAGTTGTTTCTTACTGAAAATTATGGTAGAAGGGGGCGGAGGTATCACAGGGGCAGTCATCATTCGCTGAAAAGGAGTTTGATCTCGTATTATGCTTTGGTTATCTTTCTGCACTGCCTCTTTTATCACCCTATCCCATCCCCTCAATGTATGATGTGGTGTCATTTTCCTAACTTGCTCTTTCAACAAACCATTCATTCTCTCTATGAGCCCGGCCGCCTGAGGATAGTAAGGTATATGATACACCCAATGTACTCCCTCCTCCTTGGACCCTTTTCTGATGTGTTTGCCAGTAAAGTGAGATCCATTGTCTGTTTGGACCTCCATAGGATTACCATAATGTCTCTATGTGTCTTGTAATAACGTAAGCATTGCCTCTTCTGCAGCATACCTACAGGGATGTATTATAAGAACTCCTGAGTACGTATCGACGGCTGTAATGCACTACTGTAGGTAATATTCCAATAAACAACATTTTCCACACTGGTCCAGCAGCTTTTCCTCAATGTATAGAGCCTACATCACCTATCGGGTATTTTCTGTAGTTTACTTCTTGACATGTTGGACACTTGGCATCAATGTCTCTGGCCACCATGTATGTCAATGGTATTCCCTTTTGGTTGGCCCAATCTCTAGTGCCTTGCGCACCTCTGTGTCCTGACTGGACATGTGACCACTCTCCCAATCTTTTCGGTTTTTCATCTTCTTTCTATGTACTTGCTAGTGATCTTGTTTCCATGCAGGCATCCATGTTAAAAGTCCTTTATACACTGCCCAACTGTCTGTGTATATATATAATGACATTTCTCTCTGTATCACGAAGGACCATGCTCACAGCCTGTAATTCTGCATATTGACTTGACCCTCCATCACCTGTTTTATGAAGTATGGTTTCTGATACTGGTTGGTAGGCAGCGGCTGTCCATACTCGTCCATTATATATTCGTTGTGTTGAGCCATCGGTGACCCAGGCTCTGGACTTCTCTTCAGTTGTCAGTTGTGCCCATGGTTTAGCCTCTGGCACTGAGCTGCCCCCTATCTGGAGATTGGACTGTTCAAGTTCATCTGACTGAAGGGGGACCAAACCTGCTAACGGTGTACTGATATCAGCAGGCTCTTGAGATGACGTCCACCTCTCACTCAAGTACCACTTCCATTTCTTGAGCATTCGTTTTTGAGCTACTGCAGTACGTGCCCCTAAGCCCTCTTGTCACCCACCTTCTTGGGTGGCCTCCCTGGCAACCAGTGGACATTGTGAAGGGTGGAGGGCAGTTGTTAAGAGCTTTTTACGCATTACTGAATTACATAGAGCTACATCAGGGCCATCCCATCCAGTCTGCACAGAATACACACCCTGCTCTGGTAATGGATTTCAAGTAAATCCATTCATACACCCATCTCATGCAATCACTGTGTTCCTTGTCCCAACTCATACCATGCACTCATATCAACCACTTCTGTAGGTAGATCATATATTTGCTCCCAAACTTTAACACACAACTCTCTTTGAATTAAAGATACTCCATCTGCACTTGAACCCCACAGTCTCACTACCCATGTCAGCAATCTCTGATTAGGATGTTGCTTATACATAACCACAATCTCACTGAGTTCTCCAGCACAATAACTATGTGTTTATTCCACCAATCCCTGCTGTGCCCTGATCTGTCTGTGAGTAATTGTGATCTGCATCTGACACACTAGCAGCATCTGTACCAGTTCTTTGTGTCACCTCTCTCCTTTGTCTGGTAGTGATAATGGGACATAATTCTCCCCCCACCCTCTTCAACTTCAACCTCATCATCAAATTCACCATCTGTCTCTGACCATTCAACAATAGACTCCCAGAACCCTCGCTGTATTAGAGTCCTCACACTTACTGGGTCAACATCTCGCACTTTTAGGCATCTTCGCCTGGGCTGTGTTCTTTTCTCAGCATTTATAACATAGGGAAAAAGCTGATCCTCGCGAGCAATGGGCGCCCAGTGTCCTGAACTGGACACCCACGAAGGCAGTGGACTCACATTTTTTGGACTTTCTTTCCCTTATTTTTACCTTAAACTTTTTTACTAAACAAATGGCCACAGTCTAATACCTTTATGCAGTTTACACAAAATAAACCACCCCTAACATAGGACAAATGCTTAGCAGTACAATTTCAATAGTAGTAATTATATCTGTCATTAATTGCAGTGCCACATCCCACTTCTGGTACCAGATGTCACAGGATGGACATTAACTCTTATGTTCTGGTGTGAGATTATGATAATTAACAGACAACACTTGCAAAAAGTTGATAGAAATGTTTATTATAAAAGATAGAAATAAAATGAATAAGTACTAAGCTGCGGAATACAATTTGATTGTTGAGAAATGTCTGGATCTAAGAAGCCCCGTTCCTTGATAGCACTCAGTGAATTCAGGATAATTTGTTGGACACCTCTTACTCAATGATGTTCCAACTGAAGCAAAAGCTATCTGGGTGTTTTTTTTGTCTATTAAAACTCTGAATCCAACCACCCCCCTCTTCTAGTTAAGAACCAGTTATTTGTTGGACATATAGAAATGTATTTGTAGTAAGCGGGATAATTATATGTATATTTATACAAAACAGTGGAGCTTGCATGAGTCAACTCTGTTAGCCCTTCCAATCACATGGCCACACAATGGTTACTGTTGGTCTTAGGTAAGGTAAATAAGATTTTTCCCAGAGGATGACATTCGGGAATCTGAGCAATATCAGCAATAGTAATCCGCACTTTGGTAAAGATAAGTTTGCATGAAAAATCAGGATCACTGCCCAGAGTTTGGCACACAGTAGAAGCTGAGGCTCTTCATTAATAGTGGTCAGAGTTAATACCCAGGAGTCATTAGTAGCCATGGTCAGGGTCAAAGCCAAAGGTCTGGTACACAGAACAACAAGGTAATGGTCAAGAACTGGAGTCATGGTTAAAGCCAGGGACTCGGTGTACAATAGTAGCCAATATGTATTAGCACAGTTGGGGTGCAGTATACATAGACATTGGAGAATAGCAGTTATTATGGTCATGGACTAGCCAAGGCTTCAGTACATAGCCAGATTTCATGAGCCTACTATTTACACAAGTGCTGGCACACAATAATCTGACAACCCACTGTTCGGAATACCAAGTTAAGGTAGCAGCGTGCCGTGTGTCAATGATGGTGCAACATAAGAGTGCATAAGAGTTCCTCCAGTGTATTCCGCCCCCAGTCTAACATGATGCCCGATCGGGCATCATTACTAGCAGCTGTCAGCAGCCAGGACTTGCAACACCAATCCCCCCCCCTGCACCTCAGCCCGGACACCAGCACATGGAAATGTGTTTGTGAACCAAATAATAATATTAATAAGATTAAGATAATATTGTGTCCTAAATAACAATTTTAAGTGGTTTTAAAACTGCCAAACGGATGCGGTTTTCTAAAACAAGCTGCAGTATTATTAAACTCCAGTTTGTGTAAAGTTACACCATATGTATGGCAGTTTTAAAAGGCACACACTGGATACAGTTTCTAGCAAACTGCTGGTTTGCAAACCAAACATCAGGGAAAACATCATTCTCTCCTGATTTAACCCACTGCAGTGTGTCCAATTTTGACAAACGTATCTCTACAATATGGTTTTTAGAAGGCATCCCATAGGCCTGGTGCAAGTTTACTTTATGATGATGACTGTCACACCTGTGCTCTGGATATATCCGTATGCTGTGTTTAAAGTTGGTGATCTGGCAGTGCCGCAATTATGGCCCTCTGTGATACTACCCAGAGGAAACAGCTATTCCGAGGCCCAATTTTGTCTGTTTTCCCCTTAGTTGTGTATTTTAGCAGGCAATATACTCAATCAACCATTAACACAGTGTTCTTATGGCAGAGATTTTGTGCCTAATCCCACAAGGCTGTGGCTCAGGCTGGCTCACAGCGCTATCGGAGAGATCCCTGGTGAGGCCCACAGCATGGGGGCACTTTCCCCGTAACTTGCTCTCTACAGGGGAGGGAGGGCTGGTCTGGCCAGCCCAAGCTTATTTGGGTCTACTCTGACATTTTGTTCCTTCCTGGGTCCAGACACCCTATTAAATGTCCTGATGCTGCCATTAGGGATCAGCCATCCTGCCCTGACGGGCTCAGTTCCCTCTTTGTTTGCATGTGTAGGCTGACAGACAGGGCGCACAGACACTCAGGGCCTGGTGCTGTTACATTTCTCCTCCCTGATGTATGTCTGGGTATCTTCGTTTCCATTCTCTACCCTCTGCTCTTCCTCTCCCACCTGACATGAACCAGCCTCTCCTTGATCACGCAGGAGGCAGACAGAATTAGTGTGGTGATGGGTTATTACTGTAAAGTACAAGGTCTACTAATGTAATATTGGGCTGGTGAGGATTAATGCTGTAATATGGGGGTATTAACGTAATATGGGAGTTGGGGGCTATTAATGTAATGTGGGTGGCTAGTATTGTAATGTAGTGAGGAGTATTGTGAGAGCTATTTATGTAATGTAGCAGTAGATGGGACTTTTAAGCTAATATGGGGTCTCTTCTATTCAATTTGGGGGCTATTAATGTAATAGGGTTATCACAAACTGCAGCTTTTACTTTTCTGACAGATCTACAAAAACTTTCTACATGGTCAGAGCAAGTTACTTCACAAGATTATGAGAGAAGTAATCATCTCCTACCTTTACCTCAGCTACAGATGTTTAGTGGAGTCAGCAGGAACACGAGGCATCCCTGCTGCTATAAATTTCCAGAAATTACTACCTGTAGCTGCCAGATTATTGATTCAAAGTTTATCCTGCTCTTAGTACTGGACCGTATGCTGTGTTTAAAGTTGGTAATCTGGCAGTAACGCATTTATGGCCTTCTGTGATACTACCCAGAGGAAAGAGCTATTCCAAGGCCCAATTTTGTGTGGTTTCCTCTTAGTTGTGTATTTTAGCAGCCAATATACCCAATCAGCCATTAACACAGTGAGTGGTGAACAGTCACTGATTTGGTACTTTTCGTCAAGGCTTCAAGGATTATTATTATTATTATTATCGTTTATTTATAAGGCGCCACAAGGTTTCCGCAGCGCCGTACACAATACAAACAATGGACAGTACAGGGAATAACAGTACAATACAATAAAAGAGTAGTACCAAAACTTCAGAGGCTCCAGGCAAGGCAAGTGAGTGGAGGTTGGAGCAGAAGAGAAGGTAGCGAGACAGGAGGTAGGAGGTCCCTGCTCATACGAGCTTACATCCTATAGGGAGGGTAGACAGACGACAGGCACAGAGGATGTCGGAAGAGTGGAGCAAGCGCTCCCCTCTACTGAGGAGAGTGAGCATGGAGAGAGGGTTAGGTGGAAGGCTGGTAGGCAATGCGGAAGAGATGAGTTTTGAGTGCCCGTTTGAAGGAGCACAGGTTAGGTCTTTTGATGGCTAGCTCAAAGGATAGCTCCCTTTGATGCACCCAGTCTCCCAGCTAATGGAGTGGCACTGTTCATCTGGTTCCTTAGTTCAGGCAGCTCTGACCTGTGAATGAAAGGCCTAGGCACACATTAGTGTCCTGCAATCATCTGATCAGTTCATCAGTAACTGCAAGTCAGCAAAGTGTAGAGAAACAGGTGGTGAAGAGTGTAGCCTCACAAAGCAATCCATCAGGACTGTGGGTCTAATTTTCCTGTTTGTGGTATATCTCATACTCATTAAAGCAATTGGGAGTGCATCCGACTATTTTAGTTAAGTTTCACCACATATTTCTGCAACTTTAGTCTTTAATGCTTTTTCTACCAACCGGAAGCCTGTGTGTAATGAGGGTAAATGAACGCTGCTAAACCTGTAAGGCTCTGCAAATTAATGTTGTAATTTTACCAGTCAAGTGTGTACTTCTGTCACTATTTATAGTGATTGGAGTCCAACTTCTACACACAAAATGACCATTTCATTAGTGTGCATAGCAGCGTCTCCCAACAAAACAAAAAACAACTTACCAATGCGGCGGCGCCCGGGATCCAGAATCCTCCTCCCTCCTCGCTTCTCACTGAATGTCATTACGCCTGACATATTCAGTGAGGAGCGTCAGGAGAGAGGAGGATGCTGGGTCCCAGGCGCCGCCGCATTGGTAAGAAGATAGAAGAGAAGACAGAATAGAAGAAAGAAGGCCAAGTATGGTAAGTAAAGAAACGGAGGGGAAGGTGAAAGGAAACAGCAATGGAGGGGCAAAAGAATGAAGGGGCAGATAGTGTGTGGATGAAGAGGGGCTGACAGTGTGTGTGGATGAAGAGGGGCAGACAGTGTGTGTAGATGAAGAGGAGCAGACAGTGTGTGGATGAAGAGGGGCTGACAGTGTGTGTGGATGAAGAGGGGCAGACAGTGTGTGTGGATGAAGAGGGGCTGACAGTGTGTGGACGAAGAGGGGCAGACAGTGGTTGTGGATGAAGAGGGGCAGACAGTGTGTGTGGATGAAGAGGGGCAGACAGTGGTTGTGGATGAAGAGGGGCAGACAGTGGTTGTGGATAAAGAGGGGCAGACAGTGGTTGTGGATGAAGAGGGGCAGACAGTGTGTGTGGATGAAGAGGGGCAGACAGTGTGTGTGGATGAAGAGGGGCAGACAGTGTGTGTGGATGAAGAGGGGCAGACAGTGGTTGTGGATGAAGAGGGGCAGACAGTGGTTGTGGATGAAGAGGGGCAGACAGTGTGTGTGGATGAAGAGGGGCAGATAGTGTGTGTGGACGAAGAGGGGCAGATAGTGTGTGTGGACATAGAGGGACAGATAGTGTGTGTGGATGAAGAGGGGCAGACAGTGTGAGGATAAAAAGAGGCAGACAGTGTGTGAATGAAGAGGGGCAGTGAGGATGAAGAGGGGCAGACAGTGTGTGTGGATGAAGAGGGACAGATAGTGTGTGGATGAAGAGGGACAGATAGTGTGTGGATGAAGAGAGACAGACAGTGTGTGGATGAAGAGGGGCAGACAGTGTGTGGATGAAGAGGGGCAGACATTGTGTGTGGATGAAGAGGGGCAGACAGTGTGAGGATGAAGAGGTGCAGACAGTGTGTGTGGATGAAGAGTGGCAGACTGTGTGTGGATGAAGAGGGGCAGACAGTGTGTGTGGATGAAGAGGGGCAGATTGTGTGTGGATGAAGGGGCACAGTGTGATTGTGAAAGGGCACAGTGTAAAGGTGAAGGGGCACAGTGTGATCGTGAAGGGGCACAGTGTGAGGAGGAAGGGGCACAGTGTGATTGTGAAAGGGCACAGTGTAAAGGTGAAGGGGCACAGTTTGATGAGTTTTGCACATGTTGTTTTATTTTGTTTGATCTTATTCCTCTTAATATTAGCTGTAAATTATTCTTTGACAGAAATATAATTGAAAAAACTATATTCAAATATTCTGTTCCCTTCGATTTATGTGTATTATTTTTGCAAACAACTTACTAAGTATTTCTGTCCTGACATAAATACTTATTACGTTATTTTGACTTAAAAATCGGGGACTGGTCGGTAATTATTTTGGAGTGATGCCTTGAAAAAAGACTCTTAGTTGCCGTAAATTGAAAAAGTGTGGTAACCACTGGTGTATAGTATGTGTATATGTATTTCAGTTGTGCCTTTCTACGCTAGAGGCTTAACGAGGAGGGAAGTGGAGGTTAATGTACCCGAAATACAGCAAGGGCATTTTGGGCACCTTACTTACTATGTAGGGGTGGAAGACACGCCGTCAGGGGCCTCATGTGCCGGGGATGGCTGTCTGCCTCTTCCTGCCGGATGTGTCCCGTTGTTTAGCAAGGGGACGCTTCTCTTTTCGGCTTGGCACATAGCTGCCTTGTATCCCGTTCGCTAGGCAACAGGGGGCTTCTTGCTTCATTTGTCAGAGGTCAGTGATGTACTCACTGCCGAATTCGCCCCTGGCCAATTAGACCTCTCTCCACCCTATAAATCGAAGACTCTTGCACCATTAGGGTGCCAGAGTATTAGGTCAAACCTAACTCCAGTGTTTTCCCTGCCCTCTAGTGTTCTTCCTGCCTGTTCCACTCACCTGTATCCTGCTTCCCTGTTCCAGTGTACTTGTGTCTCCAGACCTGGCTTATTTCCTGACCTTCTCTTTGGATTGTGATTTGGGCTATTCGGATCTCTCTGGTTCTGACTCTTGGCTTACCCTGACCATTCTCTGGACATCCCGGCCCGGATCATTTGACTTCTCTAACTTCATTGGTCACTGTCTCAGAGAACTGCGCACCCCTTGCTGCCAAGTCCATACTCCCTCGCAGGGGTCCCTGGTGAATTCTAGGGGTGCGTTAGACTCCAAACCTCCTTGTTCAGTTGCAATAATACCAACAAGTGGCCCCATCCAATCCTCAGTTCGTGACATACGCTTGTCAGGAGGTGTATCTGCTCCCCACTTGGGGTCACCCAGAAGCAGTGTCAACAAGCACTAGGCTATTCCTTATGGGCTGTGCACCCAACCCCCATCGGAAAAACCAGCTAAGAATTAGCTGTGAAATAAACTGGTGAACAAAGTTTTTATGGGGGAGGAGGGGATTCATTTCTAATAACGATATTCTTACAGTGGTTGTGGTGGGTTTCTCAGCACTTTGACATGGTTACTACATGGATGCCACAACATGCTGGCGCTTGTTCTACACATGCCAACACACTCTGCCAGATGGCAACCACTTTAAGGGATCCGGGGATTGCTGGAAGTAGTACATTATGTCAAAATGCTTTATTCTTACTTTCACATTTCTTATCCCAAACCCACCACACCAGACGTGTGGGTTTAGCCCTAGAGCTTTCAGCATGGGGCTGGATTTTCCCACTAGGGAAGTCAGCAATGTTCTGAATGTCCTAGGGCTACTTGTCACTATTGAGGGGTGACCACACAAGCAGTGGATTTCCCTGGTATTGCACCAACAGACCTGGCTGACATAGCCTGGGGGTGGTATAATCATTTTTGGCCTTTTTTACGTTGTCTGTAGCAACCAGATCTGGTTTTATTATTTAGTACAGTGGTTTGGCCAACATCTTCTTTTCCTCAGTTACCTCTGAACGACTGTTCATAAGTGTTTCAAGAAGGAATATTTAAATGTCAGTGAAGGTTAAACACAGCTACATATAAGAATCGCCTATATAAACAACTTTTTTATTATTATTTATTTCATATACAACTATTCAGCGGCATGCATTTAAAGTAGCAATCAGCGTTGTAAAGAATGCAAATGTTCCATAGCTAACCAGAGTGACTCAACTTACGTGACTAAAAGCACTTTCCACCATCAGATCACTGTAATTGATTGGCTTGTACATGTCCTTCTGCACATTTTCCTAGATGCATTACTTTATTTGTCTAAATTGCTTCTGTTCTTTTCAACCATGTGTTTAGACCATTAGGCAGAATCCCCCCTCTGCTCATATAAAGACATGTCTTGAAACTACAGAAGAAAAGTAAATGCAACATATTTATTTTACAGTTTCATGACATCTGCATAAAACAACAGACTGACTTGAGGACACCTGAAGATAGAAACCCCCATTTAACTTGCCAGGTATAACAAAACAAGTTTTCTATCTGTGAGTTTGTACATGCTTACACAGAGCATCTTTCCTCATAAAACTTTTTCCACATTCAGAGCAAGAATATACTTTTTCACCTTTGTGAATTCTCTGATGTTTAATAAGATTTGAGGCACTACTAAAATATTTCCCACATTCACTGCAAGAATATGGTTTTTCTCCTGTGTGGCTTCTGTGGTGTATAACAAGATTTGAGTTACTAATAAAACATTTCCCACATTCAGAACAAGAATAAGGTTTATCTCCAGCATGAATTCTCTGATGTCTAACAAGATGCGAGTTACTGAGAAAACATTTCCCACATTCAGAACAAGAATATGGTTTATCTCCTGTGTGACTTCTCTGGTGTCTAACAAGATGTGATTTACTGATGAAACATTTCCCACATTCAGAACAGGAATGTGGTTTATCTCCTGTATGGCTTCTCTGGTGTCTCACAAGATGTGAACTACTGATAAAACATTTTCCACATTCAGAGCAAGAATAAGGTTTCTCTCCTGTGTGAGTTCTCTGATGGAAAACAAGGTTTGCTCTGCTTCTCAAATGTTTCCCACATATTAAACAAGAATAAGTTTTCTCTCCAGTATGACTAGTCTGATGTGCACGCAGAATTGAACTGGTGGAGAAACATCTCCCACATTCGGAGCAAGAATATGGTTTCTCTCCTGTGTGAGTCCTCTGATGTATAACAAGATGGGATTTATTAATAAAACATTTCTCACACTGAATGCAAGAATATGGTTTCTCTCCCGTGTGTCTTCTCTGATGCTCGAGAAGCGCAGAGCTACCAGAAAAACATTTTCATCAAAAAAAAACATTAAAACACATTCAGAGCACGAATATGGTTTTTCTCCTGTGTGAATCCGCTGGTGATTTACAAGACTCCAGTTACTAGAAAAACATTTCCCACATTCAGGGCATGGAAATTCTTTTTGTCCTGTGTGACTCCTCTGATGTCTAACAAGATTTGCATTACTGCCAAAACATTTTCCACATTCCGAGCAAGAATAAGGTTTCTCTCCAATATGACTTTTTTCATGTATTGTAAGACATTTACTACTGGCAACCCCTTTACATTCAGGACAAGAATATGGATTCTCTGCCCTGTGGGTTATCTGATGTTGGGCAAGATCTGAATTTCTAGGAAATACAGACCCACACTCAGAACATGAAAACTGTTCCACTCCTGTGTGAGTTTGGAGGTGAGAAGTGAACTGTGAAATGTCGCAGAACTGTTTACCACATTCAGGACAAATCAATGTTTTTCCTATATTTTCATTTGAAAGCAAATTTTCCTTAGTGCAAGTGGATGCACTTTGTGTATGATCTGTGGGTGTATAAATGTCAATGTCTGTGAGGTTTTCTCCTTCATATAAGACCGGTTCTTCCTTAAGGTTAGTAAATGGGTCTTGTGTATACTCTGTGTGTGTATAAATGTCAATGTTTGAGAGATTTTCTTCTTCACGTGAGACTGGTTCCTCCTTAATATGAATAGATGTATATTGTGTATAAGCTGTGGGTGTATACATTTCAGTGTTTGGGAGATTTTCATCTTCACATGAGGCCGATTCCTCGTTAATATCAGTAGAATTAGTATTTCCTCCTTCATATGAGATGGATTCCTTGTTAATATGCATAGATGCATATGGTGTATGATCTATGGGTGTATAAATGTTGATGGGTAGGAGATTTCCTTCCTGACTTGTAACCAATTCCTCCTTAATAATATGAGTTGCCTCCTTTGGAAAACCTGTTGAAAATAAACACATTAACGTTAGAGATTTTAAAGTTTCTTTTTTTTTTAAACATATGTATACATTATACTCATACTTGACAACTCTCCCGGAATGTCCGGGAGACTCCCGAATTCCGGGTAGGTCTCCTGGACTCCTAGGAGAGCTGGCAATTCTCCCGCATCTGCCCACTTCCTAGTGAGTGGGCAGATTTCAAGCCTCCATGATGCGATTCTCCGGGAATCGCATCATTTTGGCATGCCGGCCGTGGTAACATGACGTGTTTGCGTCATTACGTCACAGGGACAGGGCCAAAATTACGCTATTTGCATAGCCCCACTCCCTAATGTCCACCTCCACACCAAGACTCCCGGAGGCCAATCTTCAAAGGTTGGCGACTATGATTATACTGTTAGATCTAGCTTTGCACTTGCATATAATATGTAAAGAGAGTCCATTTTGGATAATTTAAAGTTGCAATATCTCCTGATACCACTAGATGGCATGGTATATGTTAGAAAGAAAAATCCATTCAAAGAGAAAACTTTAAAAGCTTGGAAACGATTGGCTACACATAAGATGCAGCATAGATATTTGTAATATGGGTTCAGTGCTTCATTGTAACCAGCTAGCCTTGCTTTCATATATATGCTGCCTTATATTTCTGCCTGCATTATCCATTAAGATTGGAAGGAACTTATTTTGCACATAAGTTATATACTGTCTGTTTTTTCATGTAGCACACAAATATCAACTTTAAATTTCAGTGTACAAATAAGCTATCAAGCATTTGTGTGCTACATGATAAAACAGTCAGTATTTAACTTATGTGCAAAACAGAAAACTAATTTTCACCTCTTGCATTGTAACATGGTTTTGTCCAGGAGAATTAAATAAGAAACTTCTTAATTTAAGTTCCTTAATGAATCAGGCCCTTAATCTTTATCATCGCTTTCTCATATTTCTTGACTTATATTCCCTTAGCAAAATATAGAGTTAAAAATCAATGCAAGTTATAAGGTTTAGATTATTTTTAAGAAATAAGGACAGATTTTATTTAAATATCAGTGTGGACTATAAACGTGCCTCTGCATCAGAATCCTTTTTCTTCCTATGTTTAGACAGTTATATACATGTAATAAAACCTTCTCTTACACAGTGATGTGCGGGTACGGTGATTCTCCATCATCAGATCCTTGTACAGACCCCTGTGTCCTAGATACTCCCACTCCTCCATGGAGAAAAAGACAGTGACATCCTGACACCTTATAGGAACCTGACACACACAATGATACAGTCATCACCCAGACACATCCCCTGGTGTTACTGTATAATGTCCCATTCCCAGCAGTCACCTCTCCAGTCAGCAGCTGAATGATCTTGTTGGTGAGTTCTAGAATCCTCTGGTCATTGTTTCTCTCATGTATCAGTGAGTGAGGTGGAGGCTCCGTGATGGGGCTCTGGGTCCTGCTCAGTCCTCCTGACACACAGGGACGGCTGCTGGGTGTTACATGATCCCCAGATGTCTTATTCATCACTGTGTAATCCTGAGTATTGAAAGAAACTAATATATCATTATGTATACAGCAGCACATTATGTATACAGCAGCACATTATGTATACAGCAGCACAGAATTTAGATTTAGATTGGTGGCACTATATAAATAAATGGTGATGATGATACAATGTGACAGTCACAGAATTCCTCACCTCTCCAGTCAGTCTGATAAAACTGAGGTCACTATGATCCCTCAAATCTCATCAGGTCCTTTTATTTGAAGAAACCACTAACTTTATCCCAATATTGTCCATTAAACACGATTCCAGTCCCTACACCCACCTCCCTTTCTAAACCATGCCTCATTCCCCATTTCATCATGTGCCTCTGTGAGAAGGCAAAACATATATTCAAAGTCTTCTGAAATAAATATGAAGTCTTTATTGCATTCACATCAGATGTGGACACCTCTCAAGCAGAGAGAAGTGTGTCCTTGTGCAGACAAATACAACCTTTTATACCTTTTAGCAGCTTCTGTTAAACAGTTTAATTATGCTGTAATTCTCTGCCCCGCGTCTCTGCACGCTGTAATTCTCTGCCCCGCGTCTCTGCACGCTGTAAGTCTGTCCCGCGTCTCTGCCCGCTGTAAGTCTGTCCCGCGTCTCTGCCCGCTGTAAGTCTGTCCCGCGTCTCTGCCCGCTGTAAGTCTGTCCCGCGTCTCTGCCCGCTGTAAGTCTGTCCCGCGTCTCTGCCCGCTGTAAGTCTGTCCCGCGTCTCTGCCCGCTGTAAGTCTGTCCCGCGTCTCTGCCCGCTGTAAGTCTGTCCCGCGTCTCTGCCCGCTGTAAGTCTGTCCCGCGTCTCTGCACGCTGTAAGTCTCTGTCCCGCGTCTCTCCACGCTGTAAGTCTCTGTCCCGCGTCTCTCCACGCTGTAAGTCTCTGTCCCGCGTCTCTGCACGCTGTAATTCTCTGTCCCGCGTCTCTGCACGCTGTAAGTCTCTGTCTCGCGTCTCTGCGCGCTGTAAGTCTCTGTCCCGCGTCTCTGCGCGCTGTAAGTCTCTGTCCCGCGTCTCTGCGCGCTGTAAGTCTCTGTCCCGCGTCTCTGCGCGCTGTAAGTCTCTGTCCCGCGTCTCTGCGCGCTGTAAGTCTCTGTCCCGCGTCTCTCCACGCTGTCTCTGCACGCAGTAAGTCTCTGTCCCGCGTCTCTCCACGCTGTCTCTGCACGCTGTAAGTCTCTATGTCCTTTTCATGATCTACTGTAATCATCTGTCCCAACGCTATATAATGCAATTATTTGTCCCGTCTGTACATAAAATGTAATTCTCTGTCCTCCTCCTCTATATAATTGTATATTATATTTGGCAAGGCCTGAACTACACTAAAACAACTATTAATGTTGCTTTATGGAGGATAAGGTTTTAACCTTACACAAATGTCCCTATCTACTAAATCAGTGGGGCTTATTAATTTATTTTAAATCACATAAACTGAAAAACAGAGTAGAAAAAAAAGAGTCACTCACAAAAAAATCCTCTTAACAATACAACTGTTGCAGCCCATCCAAAATGCTAACATTAACTTTACTGCACAGCCTATGTCACAACAGTAATAAGAAACAGAAAGTGTGCGACACTACTCAGAATATGACCCCATCCATGCAGTACACAATGCCCTGCTCCTAAGCTTCCAACTTAATTTAACACTGGGCTGAATTAATTAGTTGATGTTCAAAAACACCCTACTCCTAAATTAATTCATTCTAGGTTAACGTAAAAGGAATTTAAATAGCCACTATTAATATATCTTACATATATAATTACAGGGGTGTGCATTACTGATCTGAATAATATACATAAAATAACAAGGGTTTTATTTAGCTAAATATTTCTACTATGCTGACTTGTACTCCTTTGCAGCAGGTTTCCATGCTAGGGGGGGGGGGGGGGCTTCTCTATCTCTAAGTGCAGATACAGAGTGACTGACAGTTTTGCTGCCTTGCTCTGCATAAATGAATTAGATTATTCATTGTAGGGCCAGTCACTGACATGCCTGCATAATCACATGTATCAGATCCCATCAGGACACCGTGGTAAAGATGTGAGAGGGGCTGCAGCTGTCTGTAATGGAGTGGAAGGTTATACTTTACATCAGAGCTGCAGTAGACACTGAGTAGTGTATTTTACCTTTGTGGTTCATACCTGAACATTTCAATGTGGGGTTTTAGTCCTCCTATAAATGGGAAATTTGTAACAGGTGGAAGGGATCATCATGTGCTGACCAGAGCCCCAGCAGCCAGCCCTCCAGCAGGGAATTAAAACAGTCAAGTGGATAATGAGAGGAGGTGGCTGCAAAACGGTTCTGTAATTGTTTAGATAAAAAGTCTGGAATAAAAAAAGTAGCATTGAGTGAGGTGGAGAATAGTTGTGAATCATAGTCCTAAATATGTGGCTATTCCGCCCTAGTAAATCTTTCATATAGAGAATCACTATACATAGTACTGCAGGATATTAAATGCAGCATCCACTTCTGGAAACCCTCTACACTTATAACCTTATACCGCCCAACAGGAGGAGTCTGGGAATTAATGGGGTGTGGTCATGTCACACTGAGGGGCGTGTCTACATCACTTTGGGTCCCCCAGGGGCCATGCCTAGTACTTCTGAAGCTCCTCAACCCCCTTAACCAGTGTTGGCTAACCTGTGACACTCCAGGTGTTGTGAAACTACAAGTCCCAGCATACCCTTCCAGCAATACGCTGCTATATATATTGGCAAAGCATGCTGGGACTTGTAGTTTCACAACACCTGGAGTGTCACAGGTTAGCCAACACTGCCCTAAACTAAGTAGGTACAATGTACTGGTGGCCGGGCCCTCCTGTGTAGTAGGTAGAGCCACCAACATGGTATGACCACGGCCCCTTTGACAGCTATGGAAGGGGCCCCATGAAGTTGTTCTTCCTGGGCCCTAAATTCTATTTAACAGCACTTAGAAGACCCTTATTGTATAATTACAGTGGGGGGAGGGATATATAAGGGACAACCCTTATGGATAAAAAGCCACTGATGTCCAAGCACCCACCAGTCAGACTCACATACTAAGCAGTTGTATGGCTCTGGCTGGCAGGGCATGCTGGGATTTGTAGTTCACAGCAGCTGGGGGGGAACACTGGTAAGCTGTGAGTGACGTCACAGACAAGGTGTTTCTAGGACTGTCATGTGACCATCCCTACCCCTAATCACGTGACACCTGGTTTCCCAGCACGCTAATCTGTACCGAATCCTACTAATAAACGTCACTCACCTGCTGCAGCGGTTCTCCCTCAACTTCCCACGTCCGGGAGTATTTTTCCGACACACCCTCTACATCCGGTTTGTGGCTTCAGCTTAGTTTGGTAGATGGGGAGAACAATGAGGCGGCTGAGCAATATCACATCACTCACCAGCAGATGGCGCTCTGAACTCAACAGATGCTCTGGGACTGATGTCATCACGATGCCTTCTGCTCGCGGGCCGCTAGGTGGAGCCCTCGTGCATCACGCCGTGTAATATGGTCAATAAGTGAATATAAAGGGAAGAAGCCCAGTTACTACATAGGAAAGTCTACAGTCATTAAACACTTGTCTGGTCTGCTCTCCTTATAGCTACTATTAAAATATATTTTCCCAACAGTTCTGCCAATACACTCATCCCCAGTCCCTTTTTCCTATCACTAGTGTTGGGTCACTGGCCTATGAACCTGCCACCTCTACTAGTATATTTCTGGACAGCCTCCCTTTCCTAGATAAAATCTGCTGTGATTTCTGTGACATCACTACAGATAGGGAGAAGCAGATGTACACAATTACCAGCACTATAGCAGAGGTGAATAGGAGCTTTCTAATTATATCTATTATTTTTATTCTCCGTCACACTTGATCATTAGAAATCCGATTTACAATTTTTTTTTGCATGTATTTACACATGAGGCTCAGCAACCAAGCAAAACAGTTCTGTAACTTAATGTGAGATAAATATTTACAGGTGATAATAGTACGGTCTCTTGTTTTCATTGTCCCAGACTTGGACTAGTTACATGTGTGCTCATCATGAGGGCCAACTGAAAGGGCCTGCACCCCCCCCCCCCCCCGCACTAGACAGATGAGGTCAGTGGTGTAAGTAAACGCCATTTGGCCTTCTACTAAGCCTGAGCCGGCTCCCTGACCTTTCTCTACGCCTACATCGTCCACAGCTACGAGGTTAGACTGTCGATGAGGAACCTATTGTACCTCATCAACCTCCTATATAAGATCTGGCCGACCTGTGGCTCTCCAGATGTTGTGAAACTACATGTCCCAGCGTACTTTGACAGCTATCGGCTGGCTATCTACTGGCAAAGCATGCTGGGGGTTGTAGTTCCATAACACCTGGAGCACCACAGGTTGGCCAGGCCTGCACTATATATTTCCCACTCTCCCAGACCTGGCGATGGCCTCTCCTTTCCCATACAATCACTAACATGTAGAAGAAAGTGGTGAGTACTGAATGTCAGTAGATATAGAGGTACAGGGAGGAAGGGGGTTGGCAGCTATAAGGGAGAAAGAAGGCATATCAGATCCCTTCAAAACAGTAACTTTTAGAGCCTGGTGCAGCTTGTACTGAATCCAGCAGGGTAAGTAGAGGAGAATCCTGGATTTGTGAGTGGTAATGCTGGATGGCACAGTGGTACTGGCTGGTAATATCGTATGTGTGTATTATTGAAAGGCCTTAGGACTTGCCATCCTATTTAATTGCCACTGCGCAGTTCTATGGTAGTGCTATATGGCATCAGTGATGACGTAGAGCTAGCCGCCATGCATCTGACATCACTGAAAGTCCATATGGCTACCTGAGAAGAAGACATCACTGTTGGACTTAAGGGATAGAAAAAACCGTGACTCATTCACAGACTTTATCTTGGGCTCACTGGTTGAAGGAACATAGTAATCTATCCTGCTAGAGCAATTTGGCACCAACTAGGGGTAAATATGACAATTCTCACGCCTGTTATTAGTCACCAAGATCTAATAGATCTGTATAAAGTGCAATACACCAGTTGTGGTCTATCAGTTCCTGCCTATCATTATCCTTCTCAACCTTGCTGAGACCTGCAGGTGAACCCATGCCTATAGGAATGGTGGTATGGAACCCAGTGCCAGGCCGAGGGCAGGGGTCAGCTTATACGTACACAGTCGTAGACTAGCATACAATGGGAGGTTGTATTACCCCAGCTCAGTGGGGCAGAGTCACACCATAGTCACAGCTGCCACCACCCATCCGGGGTAACACTGAGCTCTCCTGCTGTCTCCTATGTACTGCACCTGTCCGCCAGCAGGGGGAGCTCTGTACAGGGCGATCACTACTATGAATGAGCCGCGCCCACAGCCACCTCCCGCCCCGCCCTAATGTCCGTTACTTCCGGTCCGTGCTCTGCCGGAAGTGATCTCCTCGTCCAGGCCGCTACGTCCCGGTAACCAGGAAGTGTGCGGATCCGGCGAGGTTATACCGGAGAGGCTGTCACCAGCCCCTGTTACTTGTTATATCCGTGTGACAGGTCAGTGTGAGGGTGGGTGGGGCTGTGACGTCATGTGGTCAGTGGCCGCCATGTTTGGTTAGGTGACTGCCCTTCCTTTATAATCATAGACACATCTATGACTAATACTTATATCCCTGTAATATAACTTAGAGTAAGGCTCTAGTGTCTGCAGCCCGTCACTCTCCAGCTGGTGTGATTGGCAGGGCATTCTGGGACTTGTAGTTTTCCCATATCAGCTGGGGAGTTTCTTGTATTGCTTCAGTTATCGATAAAAGCATAAAAAATGGGGTTCAAGTAACACCCTCCATCGCCTAAACCATTGGTTCCCAAACTGTATGCTGCGGCGATCTCACAGGGGTCTATATATATATATATATATATATATATATATATATATATATATATATATATATTGTAAAGAGTCTCCTGCGCTACTGAGTGTGTTCACATATATACAACTTCTAATTTAAGATGATAATCACCCAAGTATCAAACAATAAACCAAAATCAAGAAAGAGAAAATACTTAAAGTCAACTGGTGGGACGATCCATGTGTCACACTGTGTTGGTTACTTCATCCTCATAAGTATACCGTAAGGCATGACATGTGAAAAGAAATATAAAATACAACATAGTGCCACATCATTTGAGATAATACTAATGGTAAGGAATCCAATTGATTCTTTTCAAACAGTCACATGTGAATAATGTTGCTGAGGACTTTGAAGGGCCCCCTGGAGGCCTGAGGCCCCTGGGCTGTAGCCCAGTTAGACCTTGGGTTAATCCGGGCCCTGCTCCTATGTGGTTATACTTACTAGACAGTAAATATTCGCCTTAAGTTCTCCAATATTTGTAATGTGTGATATAAGTTGATCTCACAGGGGTGCCAACGAGGAGAAATATGGTGGGCACAGCGCAAATCATGCTCCAGCCATTATGGCTGGGTGGTGTGTTTCCCGTCATCGCACTGCAGTGGTCGGAACATGATGACACAAATTGTTTACGGTGAGTGGAGCATGATTACGTGAACCGTGTCATTAGGTCCCACCTGTCTTAGGTCCTCCACATCTGGCAGGAGCTTAGAAAAGTAGGCAAGTATGTATCTAAACACTATTGAGGGCAGGGTCTGGCTGGGGGGCGTTTGCCCTCGGGGCCTGTCCCATAGTGGGCTACCTTGGTCAATGTGCTATCTGCATATATCTTCCTTTTAAATGTTTCTAATAGGCTGCAGAGCCGAGTCTTGCCCCTTTGCTAAATTTTGCCAACCCTCCCTTGCTGCCTCACAAAGAGACCTAAGAAGTCATCATCATCAACATTTATTTATATAGCGCCAGCAAATTCCGTAGCGCTTTACAATTGGGAACAAAGCCTCAAGGTATCGCGTCTGACAAAGGGACCTAAGCATCGTGTCTCTAAAGCTTGCAATGTAAATCTATTCATTGGCCAATACAAAGTATAACTTGAACTCCATTTTTTCCCCCTTTGGCACTATGAATCTAGTATATGTTTTGCACATTATTATGGTTATATTCTTTATATTTTACCTGTACATTATGTTGCCACACATTTACTATATCATCATTATTTTCACATGTTGTTTCAGGCTATTGATGACCTTTACCTGTAGGTACATGGTCATTCCCTCTGAGAAAGAAAACAGCAGATCTCTGAGTGCGCCGGGGGTCCAATCCGCAGTATAATCATTCCTGTCGTAGAGTCTCCAGTGCCATCGTCCTCTAACAGCCATAGATTAGCTGATCCAGGAGAGAGCCTCCCCCATTCCAGGAGAAGTCTGACAACGCGTTCATTCTCCCCAATCAGACATTGGATCTGGTAACCTTTAACTTCTATTTCTCCATCACAGATTTTTTCCTTATGCCTGTACTGTACTGTTACTGTATGCAGTGAATGATTGCATCCATAGAGCAGTTCTAGTGCTTACTCTGTGATTTTACCCTTGTCTTGGGGTTTTCTTTTATAGTCATTAATTTGACGTTACTGGCCACTCCAACTGATGGTACTTGGTCACCAGACACTCCTCTTTTGCAAGTGGCAACTGTGCACTAATTATAAGAGAGTAGTCACTGCCACCACCAGGCTCCTTCACCAGAACCTGAAACCGCTTAGCTGCAGAAGTACCTCTGTGCTGGTGACTTGTGGCTGGTTCCTCCTGACCGCTTACTTTGGATCGGGACTGCAGGGTAGCAGACACAGCATTGACTTAGGGTGCTGGGTTCAACACCACACAACCAGGTAACGGACTAGAATTTAGCTCTTATCTGTAGGTCACAGGAATACAGCAGACAATAGGCACCATGGTGCATCTTCAAGTAGACTGATGTTTATTTGCTCAAGTATGAAGAAACCTCAGTGGTTTCACACCTTCACAATCATTTCAATGGCAAAGAGGATGTTCTTCCGCCTGTCTCTGCCCTGCCAGTGTGTAAGGGGGGCTCGGCTTCCTCTCCATCCTGGCGCCACTAAGTATGTGCTGTGAGATTTAATCTTTAAATCTCCCACCCATAATACTTCCAAGATACCAGCTCTGAGCTTTCACCAAGGTTTGGGACCCATGGTTAGCCTTCTTTCAGGCGTGCCCACCTTTTACTTAAGTCAATTCTAAAACCTCATATTACTCTTGGACTTCTCTCCAACTAACAATGGATCTAGTCACTTCTCACTTTCCTCCCTCTTCTCTCTCTTTTCACACTCCTTTCCTCCTCTATATACTCTCTTTCCTCCTTCCCTCTTTCTATAAAAACTTTGGGTCATTTGTTACTACTAAAATTTTAAGTATGATTGACTTACCGTTTCGTATGTTCTACGCTGGTCGTTGACTTGGTTACTTTTTGACTATTTTTGCTAACAGTATACACTTTGTCAATCGTTCTCTGTTGTTATCACGACCTTGCAAAAATAAAACTAAAAAAAAAAAAAAAAAGTAAAGGTTCGCTCTGTAGAGCATGTTGTGCTGGATGCTATATTTGTGTTAATAATTTAAATACCTTACAAAATAAATACAATTCACTTGCACCTGTTTGGTGCAGAAAAAAAAAAAAAGATACCAGCTCTGTGGCCGGGCTTCTCCCTCAAGCTGAAATCTGCTCCAGAGGGTGGGTGATCCGACCCAGGGACATGGGTGATCCGACCCAGGGGCATCAGTTCCATGGCTGCCAATTCTGGAGCTCCTAGTTCTTCAATGTGGCACTATGCCTGCTTGGACCCCCTAGGCGGTGATGCATCATTACAAGTCTCCTCAGGAGCCACTGTACTGCGGATGCCGGCAGGGGCTACTGTGTGATGGCTACATTCTGTCTCTTGGCTCAGGGGCTGCTCATGAAGCCCGTACAGTGGACCACCAGGCCTGGGGGAAACCCCTGGCACCGCAGCTCAGTAGCTGCTGTAAAACACTGTAGGAGGCGCCCCAATCCCCACTGAACTACCAGAGTAAGTAAAAAACATCTCTTATTATATACATTAACAAATACTTATTTAGTATTTTATAAAAAATTTTATATAATTGGGGCGGAAAAACAGAATACATCATCCTTGTATAAAATGTAACTTATGACATACTAACTTCAGAGGAAATTACAATTTGTAAAACAACAGATAGCTAGAACTTTAAAGGAGCTGGAGAGAAGGAAACAGGGGAGTGTTAGTATCGGGAGGTAGAGGAAAGAGGGAGAAAAAAAGAGAAGAGATTGCGTTCCTACGCTTCGTCTATAGTGATAGACTCATGAGTCAAAGATGCTTAGTCTATGCACTCCATACAGATAAAGGTTGGTAGGGTCGGTCATGAATTAGGCTAGTAATTTATTCAACCTTCTCTATCTGCCAAACATTGATAAGTGCAGGGATTGTAGGGGGTCAGTTTTTTTCCAGTTTAGTGCTATAAGACAATTTGCTGTGGAAACTCCAGGGAATGATGAGGGAGTAGATAGGAGAGGTTTGGGGGAGCTGAATTTGGGTTACCTTATTAACTAAATCAGTGACCTCTCTCCAGAAGATCTCAATCTTGGGACAGTTCCACCAAACGTGGGAAAGACTGCCCCGTGCGCCATAATTCTGCCAGCAAAGATCCGTGGTGGCCGGGTATATGGCTATTAGTCTGGAGGGCACTAACAGAAGTCAATATGCGTTTTCTTTGATTGGCGCGCAGATCGACGATTTGGCAACCTCTTCTCTAATATGAGTCCATTCCTCTGGATGGAGGATCTCGCCCATGTCCTTTTCCCAGTGAACCGTGAGGCTCTTAAGTCGGTAATTCATGGTGGAGATGTAGAGAGTAAAAAGTGGAGATGAGGCCTCTTGAAAAAGGATCTACGTTAAGAAAAATGTCTCTAGGAAAGGGGGTTGGTATGGGAAATGTAGTTTAGTTTTCGTTCTAAAAATTGCAGATCTGCAAATATTAGTAGAAAGAGCCAGGAAGGAAAGTCTGGTGATGGCGAAGACCAGAGAACTCCGGTAAGACACCCATGACTGTGAGAAATTTAATATTATGTCTAAATCTTGAACATCCTGGGATCGAGACCAGGGGGGAAGAAAGCGTTATGCTACATTGGGACCATTCTCTCTGGATTATCAATGAGGTTAAATGCAAGTGCTATACCTCCAGATAGAAAGAATCGTAAGTGGCGGAAGAAGCATAGATGGGGAAGGTCCTTGGAGTCTTCCCAAAACAAGACATAGGGGGTTATCGTGTTCATTATTTCAGCTTCAACATCAACCCACATTCTTGTGCGGGTCGGCATGGGCTAAGACTGCTTGAGTGAGAAGGACAGCTAGATAATGGAGGCAGGGGAGTCCAAGGCCTCCTTTCCTGGTGTGTCTGAAGCAAGTTTTCTGATGACCTCTACAGTGTATGCCAGACAAAATAAAGTGTGAAATTCGCTTCTGACTAATACATTTGAAATAAATTAAGTCTGTTTTAGCACACCCAGCGCAGAGCACGTGGATCTGACTCTTTCAGCGATTAATAGTAGTATTAACTTTTCTGATAGCTCAGTGACACACATTGAAAATAAATATATATATATTTATATATATATATCTATATATCTATAATATAAATGCTTAGTGGCGTGTGTTAGTCTGTCTGTCTGTGTGTGTGTGTGTGTGTGTGTGTGTGTGTGTGTGTGGAAAAATAAAACCAAGCTGCAGCGCCACCTGCTGGGCGGAGTTATACACTGACCTACTAAATTCTTAGTGTGTGTGGGAAAAAAAATTCAGAAAGGGCTGAAATTTGGTATACTAAGATGTTTTTAATTTGTTAATTTAATTTGTTAATTGTTAAAAGTGTTTATAAAGATTTTAAAAAAATATATATATATTTCTTGAAGGAGAAGTGACAGTTGGGAGTGGTTGGTGGTTGCCGGGGGTGACAGTGGGGAGTGGTTGGTGGTTGCCGGGGGTGACAGTGGGGAGTGGTTGGTGGTTGAGGCCTGGGCTATGGCCCAAATGCATGACAAGAACCTTTTTAACACCTTAAGTAGCTTGATTTCACTAGGATGCATGAGTATCATGCACGGGTTAACTTGTGTGTGTGTGTATATATATATATATATATATATATATATATATATATATATATATATATACATATACATATACATACATTTATTTTAAGTTCTCTGTCTGTTTACACTTGGCAAAAGTTCCATCAGTTATCTGATTTGGTGCCACATCGTGCATTAACTCTACCTATTTTGTGGTGGCTGATGCTGATTCCTATACAGCGTGGGGGAACCCTGCCGCTTAACTTTGTGCTCAATGTTTCCAAATATGTAAATATACAGAGATATTTCAGGGTTATTGACACAGTTCTGTCTTTCAAGTGTATCCACAATTAACACAGTCTATATTGCAATTATACCTGTTCTTTTATTACATCCACATCAAATAGTTGCACCGCTTGGAAGCTCTCGATCCTATCCAAGCGTAAGTTGCTTCGAATAAAACCAAAAATCAGGATAAATATCTTATCCAAAATCAGATGGTTTTTAATTTGAGGAAAGGTGGCACTTACACTTGGACTTGGTGCAGATATTTTGGTAGCACCTTCTGTCATCTGTGCGTTTCTTTAGTGAGTGTGGGGTGCAGATGTATAGAGACTATAGCTGCTTGCTACAATAAAATCATATTTATTTTATTAGAATTCACCAAATAACAATCCATGTACTTCAGGTGTAATAACAGCAGCTGCCTCTAAGAACGTAGTGTTCCGCAGTGGAACGCACTGACTTCCGGATCTCGTCTGACTTGATTGTGTTGTAGAATGCAAGGGTTGAAACGTGTTTCAGCCCATCTCCAACTTAGGGCATTCCATCTGGAGATGGACTCGCCTTGTTAGGGGCAACACAATTCATGACTAGTTACAAAATGTTATCTCTGCAATGTACATCAACCATTAGGGCGACAATGGAAATGACCTAGTTATTTAAGAAACAGAAAGGATCGTAGAGATGGGCGTTGAAGCTGGAACCAGTGAAGTGATCTCTAAGCTCCAGAGACCAGGTCCTCTGTTCAGGACAGACAGATGTAGACCTCATATTCAATTAATGCCAATAATCCAAGGAAAGTCAAGCCTTTTAGATCAATGGTGTGGTCATTTCCAAGGCTCTACGGGTTATCTTTTTCCCTTCATCTGGCTAACCTTCCCAGAGCTCTCAAAAAAAAAAAAAAAAGGTTGAAGGTGATTACAGTCATCCTTATGGATCTGAATTGATGCAAAATGCCTGCTACTTGGTCCTTCATGCCATAGTAGACCTGTAGACTCGCTTTTCACCCAGACTTCTTTTTTCCTTGGCCTTTTGTTATAAAAAAAACTTAAGAGGCACTAACAGTGATGCTTGAGGCTCTAAATTGCACAGACAGGTTTTTTATTTTAGTAGGTTATACAAACTTTGCTGTAAACTGGGAATCTTGTTAGGATATGTGATGCGTCCCCATTTTCATCAGCCAGTTCCACAGTGGTACCTGAATCATGTTCTGTATATTCAGATCCGTTTGCACCCTTAACAAAGGATTGTTGAAGCCCCCCTCCTACAAACTGGCATTTCTGTTAGCCGTCTTTACCACTTGCATATGCAAACTGGCCGCTTTTTCCTCTTCCTTTCCTGAGTTTTCAGTAATAATGACGCCATGCAGACACATCAAGGCTTGCTTTACATGGTGGTCTCCGAGTCCATATAACACAATAAATTGTGTTTTCTTCTTTCTCTCAAGTTTTGTTTCGACTGCATTCTATGGACATGGTGAAAGGCAGGCATTCAGATTCCCATGTGGTCCTCTTGGTGGCAGGGTAAAAGGTATAGTGCCCAGTTTGTTGGGAATTTGAGGCCATCTAGGTAGCCTACTTCAAGCCTGGCAAGCTCACTGCAGTCAGGGTTCAAGCCTATTGCACTAGGAGTGGTGGCCCCTATTTGGGCCTGAAAATATGAACCTTATGGAGCAGCTGTGTAGAACGGTCACATTCATCATTGCACACCTTCAGCGAGTTTTACCATGTGCATATTGTGATCTTTGCAGACTGTGTTTTAGAAGGCAAATGCATACTACACAGAGGGTGCAGTGAGATGGGATTTATTGTTGCAACCTTGGCCACTGCTCTCCTGAGGGAAAATGTCCTTTGTTTAAGGTGCAGGGTCATGCCTTCTTCTGTGAAGGTTCTCCCATAACATGATCCTGGCGAAAACAGGGACAATGTCGCTATTGGGCTTTATCGGTGCCATATTGCCAACGCATTGCATGTGCTTGTAGATTAGGTCCAGGTAAGTGGGACCAGGGATAGTATTGCAGTCAAGTTAAAGAGGAGGGGAGAGGCATGCTATCATAAAGAAGTCAAGGCCATTGTGGACACAGACTAGCTCACTCTGGGATGTCTCTACACTTCATTGTTTGGACTCCCCAGTGGAGAGGATCTCCCTTGGTTCAGATTTGTCATCGTTTTCAAGTTCCTCTTTCGGTAACATTTATCCTATGTGTAAACTGAGCTCCCTGGTCTGGAAAGGGGGTTAGCTATGGATGGTAGGAAAAGTTTTGTTTTTCCTTTTTGTTTCTTTTTAACCTCACTGCCCCCTATGAGGTGCTTATAAGTTTATGCCCCAATTGGCCTTGGAAAAATGGATCTGCTGATAAGTACAAAATCACATATGGTATTTATTTTGTGCATTAAACATGGTTTATTACATGTGCGTATGTTAGGGAATTTAGACCGTAAGCTCCAATGGGGCAGGGACTGATGTGAGTGAGTTCTCTGTACAGCGCTGCGGAATTAGTGGGGCTATATAAATAAATTGTGATGATCAAAAACACACCAATTTGCTGGCAGATTCAGTTCGAATTGTATCTCCAAGTTTTTCCAATTTAGTGTATGGGGTAGGAGCACCCAAGTAGAAAAAAAAGTATGACTCAGCCTTATTGTTGCGGCAGCTTTCTACCTCCTCTTCTACCTCCCCACGCCTGTCGTGGCAGATAGACACCGTCAAGTCAATATCAAGCTCATGCTCAACTATTTTCATTAGGGTCCCTCCTCTTGGACCTTAGATATTACCATGTTACTGCTGGCGCCTTCGGTTTGAGATGGGTTTCTGAGATAAAGCTTTTTATGGGGTGGGAAATTTAATTCTTTATTTAAAGAGGAGACAACAGGAAAAATACAGACAGCATAATACTCAAATATTAATGTACAAGATGTTTCCTCTATGTTTTATGTAGTATGTCCATGGGAAGCGGGTAAAGGATCAGAAATGAGGAGAAGGGGAGTTGGAAAGGCACTAATAGCATCAGGAATTTTGCTACGAACAATATATGCGACACATCTGGGGACAAAGTGTCTCGTATAATTAAAAATCAAACATCAGCAAGGACAGGATTCTTACTCACCACGCACCGCACCCAGCCCGGGGGATCCGGAGGCGGCCCAAACACCATGTTCCAATTACGGACGGGGGGGCCGGAGTGGATAGGCAGCTACCGCTTGCTTGCAAGAGCCACGGGGCCCATACCTTATCAAATTGATGGGGTTTGTCATGGAGATAGTATGTAACACTCTCCGTGCTTGCGACATGCTCAGTGTAATTCTGTAAATCCTGCATAGAGGGAGGGTTAGGGTCTTTCCAATGAGAAGGGTTTTTGTTTTAGCTTCTAAAGAGACTGTGGGCTCAGGATCATGGAAATATCTTTAAGTTTCACCCCGTCCACCCCAATGGTGCAGAGTCTGATCATCACACCGCTGATCCTTCTATACCATAAAGCCATTTCAGAGAGTAATGGTCACTCCATTGGAGCTGCATATGATTAGTAGATTACATTTGTGCCATACAATGGTTTATACCAAAATCTTCAGGAAACTTCAACAAGTGAGAGGCGCTCACACCTATAGTTTAATGGTTCACACACCAGTACCAATAGTTCCTGGTTTATTGTACCTAGTTTTACATTCATGATCATTTCTATCGTATTTCCAGGTAACTTAAGCTGCAAAGGATAATCCAAAAAGGATAAGTGAAGATGACGCCAGTCTGTAGAAGAAAGTGCTGTTTTGAGAACCAGACTGACTTACTGAGGATGGACAAGGACAGGAGTCACATGACTGAGAGGATATTAAATCTCACCCTGAAAATCATCTACCTGCTGACTGGAGAGGTGAGGGGTTCTGGGAGTGTGACAGTTACATCAATAGTATTTCTATTCATACAACAGGGATCTGACTGGAGAGGTGAGGGATTCTGGGAGTGTGACAATAACATCACAGTTATCTCTTTTAATAAAGCAGGGACTTGGCTGAGAGATGAGGGATTCTGGTAGTGTGCTTGTGGCATTACTCTTATATCTATTAATGATACAGGAACCGGACTGGTCAAGTGAGGAATTCTGGGAATGTCACAGTGACACTACTTTTATCTCTATTTATAAAACAGGGACATGACTTGAGAGGTGAGAGAGTCTGTGAATGTCAGTGTCATCACTTTTAATTGTGTTCATTACTACTCGAACTTTATGCACAAATCTATAGATATTTATGATATTTATCATCAATGTATGCTCAACACACAGGATTACACAGCAAAGAAGAAGACATCTGATGAATGTGTGACACCCAGCAGAAGTTCCAGTATATCAGAAGAATTGAACAGGACCCAGATCCCCATCACGGAGCCTCCACCTCACTCACTGATACATGAGAGAAACAATGACCAGAGGATTCTAGAACTCACCAACAAGATCATTCAGCTGCTGACTGGAGAGGTGACTGCTGGGAATGGGACATTATACAGTAACACCAGGGGATGTGTCTGGGTGATGACTGTATCATTGTGTGTGTCAGGTTCCTATAAGGTGTGAGGACGTCACTGTCTATTTCTCCATGGAGGAGTGGGAGTATTTAGATGGACACAAGGATCTGTACAAGGACGTGATGATGGAGAATCACCGGCCCCTCACATCACTGGGTAAGAGGAGATTTTATGTTATTGTAAAGGAGAGAGCAGTTTTGAGGGCCATCTAGATACACATCATCTGATAATCACATATAAACAATGTATTCAGTCACTGTGTGTTTCCTACAGATGGATCCAATAACAAAAATACCTCAGAGAGATGTCCCCGTCCTCCTTATTCACAGGAATTTACAAATAAAAATCACAATATCCCACAGGATTATCAGGTAGAGCAATTTGAGGGTCTTGCACAAAAATGAATCTACACTTATACACGGTTTAATCTCAATTCATTAGAGATTATTGAAATGTTTTATTTGTGTTTTTGTTGGTTATTTAGGATGAAGATCTGTTTGATGTTGAAGTTATAGAACAAGAGGAGACATATGAAAGCAGGGATCAGCAGTGTATGGAAAAGGAAACCCCTATAGATTTCAGAACAGGTGAGTAATATGCATTGAAACCAGGAACATTACATTTTCTCCCTGTTCAATCACTACAACATTCTCTTATTTCTTGATCCTCCCTATCATCATTAACATTTACATAGCGGCAGCAAATTCCATAGCGCTTTACAATTGGGGACAAACATAGTAATAAACAATACTGGGTAATATAGACAGAGGTAAGAGGGCCCTGCTCGCAAGCTTATAATCTATAGGTCAATGGGAGTCGTATACACGAGGTTAAATGCACTTATTATTAGGACAAAGAAAAGAACATTTTTAAATTTATCCTGCATTAAGGTTGTGTAATTGTCCTCACTACATGACTGTGGCTAATTTTGCTGATTGCTCCTCCCTGGTTTTCTCCAAGTATTGGAGCGTTGGACCTTCTACTTTTGGAGGTTCTCTACACTTTCATCAGCCTCCACTATCCCATCATGAGCAATGAGTCTGGAGTTGTTATTTTATTTATTATTAAATCTTTTTATTTTAATCGGTATTCAAAATTCAGGCAGGAGCCATTCTTTTTATTTAACAGTGTAACAGGATGAGCTTACCCCACCACCCTGTCTTTTATCTCTACGGTTTATTTGGGATTACTTCTTATCGTATACTGCCATTACTGACCACTGTTACTGGTGTTTTCGGACATAAGAGAACCACCGACTGCCAACTGCACACTAATTGTAGGACAGTAGTCACCGGCACCTTTAACTGCCTACTTCTGGGTGTAGTATGCAGTTATTGCAGCACCTCTTTGCTAGTGACTATGGCTAGTTTCTTTTGACAGCTTAGTTTGGATCAGGACTGTGGGTAATTGGCAGAGTGTTGATACAGGCAGCGGAATGGATAGGGTTTAGATCTTTTCTGTAGGCCACAAGATACAACATGCAGTATCCGGCTACTCCGAACCATGTCAAGGGGGAAATGGACACAACCACGGCAGGTGGTGCCAGGGATCCCTGTGCAGCCAGCGTCATTGGGCCGGGATAGCACAGGTAAGTAGCTTACCGCTCTCCAGGAATAGAAGTCTTTGGCAGCCACGGGAGCACAATTTTCTCCCCTCTCGGTGAAGCAATCCGCCATTGGAACCTTCGGGTTCTGCCCTTTCTGTACATGACCATACACTTTGAACTCAGGACCTAGCCAAGGGCAGTGCAGGGTTTAGTTCCGATATCCTCTTCTTTGGAGAGGATTCTGCCACCACCTCTGGATATCAGAAGCATTAGATCATAAACTTTGGAGGGGCCTGTTTCTGATTTCTCTTCCCAGGAGGAAGGGGAGATGGCAGAAGGCTCTGACCCTGATGTTTCCTTGTTTCTTGAGGAGGATTTCTACAAAAAAAAGGTGTGCAGGGCTTTTAAGACAGATGATTGAGATCAGGGACAATGAGGAATCAGAGATTCCAGACTCTACATTTTCAAGAGGAAAAGTCTATTTTCCCAGAAAAGCTCTATTCCTGTTCCTAGTTATGCTACCTTAAAGGACAGCCCAGATAGGAAAATAGAGTCCACCTTTAAGACCATTTACACAGTAGCAGGGTCTTCTCTTAGGGGCACATTTAACAAATGACGGTATTGCACTATCGTGCACTTACCGTGTAATTAGGTAAAGGAAGTCTGCAATTGATATTTATGACAGCTCCGTTCGACTGTTCAATCTCCAAAACCATTAATTTTCGCTGCAGTTCGTTTTTTCTAACAGTCACCATACAACAGTATGGTGACTGCTCGGGGCCGGCATTTAACAAGTTCCCAAAAAACAAATTTTTCGGAAACTTGTAATGTAAATGTACAGCTGAAGCTGTCGTACATCATCAGAACTGTAACATGTTCTTTTCTTCCTCGTTATGTCCAGCTCTGCTCCGGAGAGCAGAGCTGGACAGCGCATGTGTGGAGGGATCACATGATCCCTCCCTGTCACTCACAGCTCTCTCTCTGCAACTATCATTGCAGAGACAGAGAGGGGATCTGTGTGCGCATGTCCAGTTCTTGGATATGGACATGCGCACTTGAAGAGCGAGGAGAAGACCTGAAGACAGCGTTTCCGAAGAGGGGGGTAAGTATGATTTTTTTTTATCACTGATACAGCAGTTTTTCGGAACTGCTGTTTCTCTGCACGGCTATACATAAATGTGAGAAGTAGTTCAATCCTTATCATTGCGATAAGAATTAAAAACTACTTTTCACTTTATGTGAATAATGATAAATGTGCCCCTTAGACACAGATTGCAGAAGGTCTGGAGTCTGATAGACTCAGATGAAATTTGCTCATCTTGTTGAAGCATATCCGTAAGGACACTTAGTATTTGGGGGAAGCTGCCAGTGATATGGGGCTCCACCATTGCAACATGTTGTGGGAGGTGGATGCAGAGTCCAGAAGGACTCTGGAATCCCTTCCGTACTCTGGTGAGGTATTTGGTCCTCAGCTGGATAAAATCATTGCTCAAGCCACAGGTGAAAGAGCCACATCCTTACAATTTATACGCAGGCCTAGGTTTCGTTCCTTTTGTCCCTACGGGAGGGCTAGAGGTCAGTCTTGTGCACCTCGAGAGGGATGCAGAGACGTTCAGTGTGTAAGATAGGGATCGGCAACCACTGACACACACACACAAACTCACACACTTTTTACAGCACACCGATACAAAAAGTTTGCCAACCGCTGCTGTAAGCCCTCTGACAAACAACCTCAGGATACCCACCTGGAGACTCCCATGGTGGCAGCCTATCTGCTTCTCTTAAGGGACCAGTGGTTCTGTTCCATCACAGATGTCAGTCAGGTGGATATAATATATCTCCAGGCATCTCCTTCCAGTTCGCTTCTTCACTAATGGTGATTTGGGTGGCTCTACAAGAGGCCATTTACTCCGTCATTTCGCCAGGTGTAGTTATTTCCATTCCAGAAAAGAAAGGGTTTGGGTTTTTACTGAGACCTCTTCTTCTATAGAAGGCGGATGACTACTGGCAACCTGTTTTTAACCTGAAATCCATAAACATCTTGTTGAGGTTGGACAGGTTCAAGATGGAATCTTTATGGTCTGTTATCAGTAGCATGGAATGAGACAAGTTCATGGTGTCAAGGCCGAGGGTGTTTACCAAGATCATGACAGTGATTGTGGTCCTTCTCAAATCCATTCCTTATCTCGAAGATCTACTGATCAAGGCCAGTTTCTTTGGCCTTGCTTCAGTCCGCTGAGTTCGTTCCGTTTCATTCACAAGTTAATCTCAAAGTGAAACAATTCCCACTAACTGTTGAACAAACAGACATTCACTCTGTCACCAGAAGCGAGACTTTTGCTCCTATAGTGGCTGATGGGCAACAAACTCAACAATATCCAATTCAATATGGTGACCCATTCACCATATTGAATTGGACTTTGGTGTCAACAGATGCTAGTCTAGGGGCTGTGGTGTTTCACAATAGGTTTTAGGGGGTTTGCACTCGGAAGGAGTCAAAACTGACCATGAATGTATTGGAGCTCAGAACAGCTCTCAGTGCCCTGTATGCAGGTCAACAATTTCTTTGAGGAAGGGCCATAAAGGTGGAATCCGACAACGCCATGGCATGGCATACATAAATCACCATGAGGACACCGAGACGGCACTAGCCATTATGAAAGCAGCCAAAGTTTTATGTTGGGCGAAAAAACATGTTCATTCCGTTTTGGTGTTCTTTATCCCAAAACACAATGAACATGCCAGGCAGAACAGTGCTTAGGACCAAGACTATGTTTCAACCCAAGGTGGTCTCACGGTTCCATTTGAATCAGGAATTTGTGATTCTGCCATTAGATTGCAATAAGTCTTTAGAGGAAGAGAGTTCTCTTCAATCTCTGGATGTGGTTCAGTCCCTGAGAACATATTTGGATAGGACTAATGACTTGCGCAGGATGGATGACCTGTTAGTCCTTGATGATATTCATTAGAGAGACTGGTCAGCTTCCAAATAGACTATTATCCACTGGATTACTTTATTTCAGCACATTCCAGATTAATCGGTGCCTCTTGGACGTGGTACGGGGCATCCACTGAGCAGCTGTGCCAGACGACCATCTGGTTTCAGTGCACACCTTTATTAGGTTCTACAGGTTTAATACTTTTGAGTCCAAAGATGCCAGTTTTGGGTTTTTGGTGCTGAACACTAACTTGTGAGCAAACCCTCCCTTAGGGACAACTTTGGGACATTCCCGCAGTCTCCAGTGTCCTCAGTGGTTGACAGAGAAATTGGGACTTTTGTGAGTACGTTAAAGCCTTTTCTCTGAATCTAGGGATCTAATCTAGGACACTGGATACTGTGGGTATAGAGAGTGGTCACTGGAGCCTTGGGCACTTTGGTTAGTCACTTTATAGCCCAGGACCTCTATATGATATGTAGCTTTTTAACACCGATTGTGTTGGGAGATTCTACCTCTAGCTGAGCAAATAAGAAAATCTGACCAAACAGGGAAGCAAAGGGAAAACATTGGTGTCAGCAGCTCCCTGGCACAAACACTGTACCTAGTTCTGTGTGTGCAGAGACACACTCGCACGTGGCTGGAGCGGAGAGATGCAGTGTGATAGTTGACAGATTTAGTCACTATGCTCCGCCTCCACTGATGAACACATCAGCTCTACGATTTACAACCACCCACGGTGGGGACTTTCCCTATGCTTCCTGTGCCTCCCTCCATTTTCCCTTAAAAGACTTCATCCTTTCTTTACCTCCTGCTTTGGCAGTAGTGTCTGTTTATAGTATGCTCAAATGCTTTGCAAGCAAGTCACCTGCTTGTAGAGCATGTGAGCAGCTTCAAAGGAAGTGGGGAGAGGATGTTCCGGCATATCATACCAGACCTTACCAGCCTACTTAGAGCACTGTGCATACTGTGTTTGTATATTAAAGGATGGAAGTGCAATTACCCATTTTTTTAATTCCCAACAGATGGACACAACACCAGGAATACTTTGGCGGCGCATCTAATTTTATCTCCATATTGCGAAATAGAAAATAATGACATCAACCAAGATTCTCCAATGGAAAACCCTATTACCCCAAATATAAATATAGTACTTCCCAGTCCATATATATATTCGGATCCTTCTAATCATAAGGGATGTTTCACTGACAACTCAGATATTGTTATAAATAATGTAATTCATGGAGGGGATAAATATTTCACTCAAAATTCAAAAATTCACATAGGTGAGAAGCCATTTCCATGTTCTGAATGTGGGAAACGTTTTTCATATAAATCAACTCTTGTTGTACATCAGAGAAATCATACAGGAGAGAAGCCATTTTCGTGTTCTGAGTGTGGGAAATGTTTTACACGGAAATCTCTTCTCGTTAAACATCAGAGAATTCACACAGGTGAGAAGCCATTTTCATGTTCTGAGTGTGGGAAATGTTTTACACAGAAATCAGATCTTGTTAAACATCAGAGAATCCACACAAGTGAGACATTATATCCATATTCTGATCTTGGGCAATGTTTTAACATAAAATCAGTTCTTTTTAATTATCAGAAAATTTACGCACGCGAAAAACCATTTTCATGTCCTGAATGTGGGAAAACTTTTGCAAAAAAATCGGATCGTGCAAAACATCAGAGAATTCACACAGGAGAGAAGCCATTTTCGTGTTCTGAATGTGGGAAATGGTTTACACAGAAGTCAAATCTTGTTCGGCATCAGAGAATTCACACAGGCGAGAAGCCATTTCCATGTGCTGAGTGTGGGAAATGTTTTACACATCAATCAAATCTTGTTCGGCATCAGAAAATTCACACAGGCGAGAAGCCATTTTCATGTTCTGAATGTGGAAAATGTTTTACACAGGAATCAAATCTTGTTGAACATAGGAAAATACACAGAGGAGAGAAGCCATTTTCATGTTCTGAATGTGGAAAATGTTTTACCCGTAGATCGGTTCTTGTTAAACATCAAATAATTCACACTGGTGAAAAGCCATTTCCATGTTCTAAGAGTAAGTGCAAATTTACACAGAAATCAGTTCTTACAAATAATAGAATTCATACAAGTGAAAAAATGTTGTCGTGTCTTGAATGTGGGAAATGTTTTTCAAATAACTCAATCCTTTTTAGACATCAGAGAATACACTCACATTTACACAGATGAAAAGCTGTTATGTAAGTGTAAAGTACTGCTTTATAAAAATAAAATAAATAACACTCATCATTAAACAAAGTATTTCTCCACCCTTACATTGGGCTCTGCATTAATTTCCCTTTCCAGATATAGCGATTTAAGTGGGAGGCTTATGTGCTCTAGTTGTTGTTTTTCATAGAAGTTTGAAAGAGCAACACAACACGGTATTCTAAAAGTAGGATGTAGTTTTCAACCACACAATATTATATATAATATAGATAATATATTTGACCAGCCACAACATTAAAACCACTGACAAGTGAAATGAATAACATTGGATATCTCGTTAGAGTGGCACCTGTCAAGGGCTGGGATATATTAGGCAGCAAGTGAACAGTTACTTTTTGAAGTTGATGTGTTGGAAGCAGGAAAATAAGCAAACATAAGGATCTGAGAGGCTTTGACAAGAGCCAAATTGTTATGGTTTGATGAATGGGTAAGAGCATCTCCAAAATGGCAGGTCTTTTGGAGTGTTCCTGGTGTGCAATGGTTACTACCTACCATTAATGTTCCAAAGAAGTACAACCAGTGAACTGACGACAGGGTCCTGGGCGCCAAAGGCTTGTTGACGGTCGTGGGGAGCGAGGGCTAGCCCATCTGGTCCAGTCCCACAGAAGAGCTACTGTAGCACAAATTGCTGAAATAGTTAATGTTGGCTATGATAGAAAATTGTCGGAACACACAGAGATGGGGCTGGGTAGCTGCAGACCAGTCGGAGTGCTTATGCTGACCCATGTCCACTGCTGAAAAGAACCTTAAAGGATCTGCTGTTAATGTCTTGGACCCAGATACCACAGGACACCTTCAAAGGTCTTGTGGGGTCCAAGCCTAGACGGGACAGAGCTATTTTGGGGATAGGAGAGGGAGAGAGACAAAAATGCTGTAATAGTGCTTTTAGTCAGGTATATTTGTCCTAGGTCTCTGACCTACATGTTTTAAAAATCCCAGGAAAAAGTTTGGATGGGCTTCATCCATTAGGCCTCATTTCGGGTCTTCTGGGCCTCCAGCCTGAGGATAGGCTGATTAGCACTTGCTCCTGTGTAAAGGTGTTAAAAAGCAGTTAAGCTAAACATCCACTCTGCTCTGCCTGGAGGAAGGGACTGCAGAGTCTATAAGAGAGAGCCTGATATTGGTTTTGAGGAAACTATATGTGTTGGAACTTGTAATACCTTCGTTTATAGTTTGACAGTCAGGAGCGACTTGTGTTTAGTTAGTGCCTGACAGGCAAGGTGTTTATTTTGAAGTTTTTCTTTATTTTGTTTTGCTTAATAAAACTGGCTGAGGCCAATTGTACCAAGCCGTGGACTTGTGTGATTTCTCGGCTGCTGTATACTGCCGCCTACCCCAGGAGATGGCACCTGGTTTCCCTAACCCTACTACAATATGTATATATTGCAAAAATGCATTGTGAAAGGATCTTTCTACCTGTGAGCTCACTCACAGCCTGTAGGGTACGACTCATTGACCTTTTTATTCATCTGGACACCTATTAGTAAATTGTAGTCTGCCAAAGTTGCAGTCTGATGCAGCTGGGATCTTGAGAAGTTTACTTGCCGCCAGTACAGTTCCCTGGAACTGGGAAGCTCTGCTTCAATTCATCTGCTCATTCAGTCACCTGATGCTTATTTGGAGCCACCTGATTCTCCTAAACCATCTCTCCGACAGGTACTCCTATGTATTACTGATTCTCATACCATACCTACCTCTATGATGGAGAAGCTATGCTATTCTTTTTTTTTTCTACTGCACCAGGACATGCAAAAGATTCGGGAGCATACTGTACATGTTGAATGACTAAGGGGTATATTTACTAAACTGTGGGTTTGAAAAAGTGGAGATTGTTGCCTATAGTAACCAATCAGATTCTAGCTGACATTTTGTAGAATGTACTAAGTTTTTTGGGGGGCAACACGGTGGCTTAGTGGTTAGCTCTTCTGCTTTACAGCACTGTGGTCATCAGTTCAATTCCCGACCATGGCCTTATCTGTGAGGAGTTTGTATGTTCTCCATGTGTTTGCGTGGGTTTCCTCCGGGTGCTCCGGTTTCCTCCCAGACTCCAAAAACATACTAGTAGGTTAATTGGCTGCTAACAAATTGACCCTAATCTGTGTGTCTGTCTCTTTCTGTCTCTGTGTGTGTGTGTGTGTTAGGGAATTTAGACTGTAAGCCCCAATGGGGCAGGGACTGATGTGAGTGAGTTCTCTGTGCAGCGCTGCTGAATTAGTGGCGCTATATAAATAAATGGTAATAATAATAATAAAAAAAAAAGTTTTAGTAAATATAGCCCCAAGGCTCTTATAAATGCAAAAGGTCTCCAAAATAGGGGTATCTTTACGTGGAATGAGATTTTGTGTTTTAGTTAGGGACCTGAATCCTAAAATAAAATGTGGACTTGTCTGTAAGGACCTTGAGCATTATAAATCTTTTATAGTGCTACTGATTTGAAGTACTCTCTAAACCCTCTACACTTTTCAGCTACTCATGTCATACCTAATGACAGATAAAAGGACAGATTTAAATACAATTTAAATCTGATTTCATGTTAAAGCGAAAATTTGCTAAAATTTTAACATGCTGTTAAACTTTACTATATTACTGATCTGGAATGTTTACCCTCCCTTACCTTCCCTTATTTCTATTTTGTATCCCTTCCCCTTCAAATTTGTTCATTTTGAAAAATATAAAGAAAATATAGTTGTTGTTTTTTTTGTTTTTTTTTTAAAAAGTACTGCTACTGATTTGATACATTTGGGGATGGCCCTGAAAAGAGTGGGGGTGGCATCTTCTTACCATGCAGCGTATGCTAATTACACAGGACGTGTGTCCGTTTTGGTATCAAAAAGTCATATTTTCTGTGGGTCAAATTAACATTAATCCCGGATGTTTCATATTCCCGTAATGGTTGTCAATGTGTGTCATTCACCAGACTTTCCCATAAATCTACTGGAATTTGATGGCAGGTCCCCTCTGTCCCTGTCTGCATTGACTATGTGTTACTTTCTGAATGGGCACAGGCCTTGTTTATGGAAATAAGAAATTATGTGACTTTGCATTTCCTCCTGCTACTGGAATCCACCAGTTTATCTATACAAAACAAAATCAACTCAACTGTCTTGTGGTGATTGAGGACAATACCGCCAATACATCGCCCAGTGCTGATTATTGTTCATTATGAAGCCACACAGTTATTCCACTAATTCATGAAAAAAAGGGATGGTACACTCCTTAAAAGAGATCCTTTAGTGTGGGCAACCCCCACGCTAAAGGACGTCATCACGTTACGGCCGACAGTGAGGAGAGGTGCGCAGAAGAGAGGAGAAAAGACAAAAGAAAAGAGATGAAAGAAGCCAATACAAAAGGTAAGTAAAAGAACAGAGGAAAGGCACAGTGTGATGAGGGGATGGGGGAGAGAGAAAGGCACAGTGTGATGAGGGGGTGGGGGAGAGAGAAAGGCACAGTGTGGTGATGAAGAAGGGGGGAGGCACAGTGTGGTGATGAAGAGGGGGAGAGAGAAAGGCACAGTGTGGTGATGAAGAAGAGGGAGAGAGAAAGGCACAGTGTGGTGATGAAGAAGAGGGGGGGAGAAAGGCACAGTGTGGTTGTCATGAGCAGCGGCGGCCGTGGGCACCGCCGCAACTCACGTTTCCGACGTCCCGGCTGTCGCTATGACGACCAGGACGTCGCTTCCGGTAAGGACCGGCAACGGCTGGACCCCGATGAAGAGGGGGGGGGAGAGAAAGGCACAGTGTGGTAATGAAGAGGGGGAGAGAGAAAGGCACAGTGTGGTGATGAAGAAGAGGGGGAGAGAGAGAAAGTCACAGTGTGGTAATAAAGAGGGGGAGAGAGAGAAAGGCAGAGTGTGGTGATGAAGAGGGGGGGGGGAGAGAGAAAGGCACAGTGTGGTGATGAAGAGGGGGGGGGGAGAGAGAAAGGCACAGTGTGGTGATGAAGAAGGGGGGGGAGAGAGAAAGTCACAGTGTGGTAATAAAGAGGGGGAGAGAGAGAAAGGCAGAGTGTGGTGATGAAGAGGGGGGGGGGAGAGAGAAAGGCACAGTGTGGTGATGAAGAAGGGGGGGGGGAAAGGCACAGTGTTTTGTGATGAAGAAGAGGGGGACGAGAAAGGCACAGTGTGGTGATGAAGAAGAGGGGGGAGAGAGAAAGGCACAGTGTGGTAATAAAGAGGGGGAGAGAGAGAAAAGCACAGTGTGGTGATGAAGAAGAGAGCGGGGGGACACAGTGTGGTGATGAGGAAGATGGGGGGAAGGCACAGTGTGGTGATGAAGAGGGGGAGAGAGAAAGGCACAGTGTGGTGATGAAGAAGAAGAGGGGGGGAGAGAGAAAGGCACAATGTGGTGATGAAGAGGGGGAGAGAGAAAGGCACAGTGTGGTGATGAAGAAGAAGAGGGGGGGAGAGAGAAAGGCACAATGTGGTGATGAAGAGGGGGAGAGAGAAAGGCACAATGTGGTGATGAAGAAGAGGGGGAGAGAGAAAGGCACAGTGTGATGAAGAAGAGGGGGAGAGAGAGGCACAGTGTGATGAAGAAGAGGGGGAGAGAGGCACAGTGTGATGAAGAAGAGGGGGAGAGAGGCACAGTGTGATGAAGAAGAGGGGGAGAGAGAAAGGCACAGTGTGATGAAGAAGAGGGGGAGAGAGAGGCACAGTGTGATGAAGAAGAGGGGGAGAGAGGCACAGTGTGATGAAGAAGAGGGGGAGAGAGGCACAGTGTGATGAAGAAGAGGGGGAGAGAGGCACAGTGTGATGAAGAAGAGGGGGAGAGAGAAAGACAGTGTGGTGATGAACAGGTAGGTGGTGGCTAATTAATGGGTACTATTTTGTTTGTGGGGTGATGGTGGGGTAATGTAATAGTGGGGACTATTAATTTAAGATGGGGTGGTTTGGGGGCTATTGAATGTGGGGGTGAGTTTGTGGAGAATGAGGTCTCTTTATTAAATGTGCCTATCAATTATTTAATGGTAGTGATGGTTCCGGGAAATAGGTATATTTATGAAATGCAAATCCTATTAATTTATTGCTGGGGCTGTTTGTAAGGAGGGAAATAGGTTTATTTATTAAATGGGAATACTATTACTTTAATGTTGGGTCTGGAAGAAGGCCTAATTATTAATCGTGGGTGGTATTGATTTAACGCCGGGGCTGTTTGGAATTTTCTAAATGTACCCCATTTCTTTCCCAAATAGGGCCCCCAACATTCCAGGACCCAGACAAGCCGCAACTAAAGAAACCTGCAGCCAGAGGTGGTGAAAGTGACAAGAACAGGTAGGAGAGAGTCTGTAAAATGTTGTGATTCTAGTGGGACGAAACATTTCATGATTTGTATTAAAAGAATTGGGATGACATCTTGAGTACATCCCTCAGTTATACTCGCCTCCCTGATGTCTCCTGAACACGACACAGTCTAGCTGTGTTGCTGAATCCCCTCGATGAGACCTGCGGTGTCTTGCTGTGTATTACAACTGAAATTTGTGCGGGTCATGAAGTGCAGAGGTGCCTAGAGGATAGATCTGTTCCAGAGGAGCTGTGAAAGCTATGGTTGATCTTCCTCATATTCAACACTGTATACCACACTGTATATCTCAGAATAACAGAGAGAGACTCGTGCCAGCATAATGCAACACCCCGTTGGTTTTATCACCTCAGTGCCCTCTAGCTTTTAATTTGCTGGACTTCATTGTGACCATTTTTTAGCTGTCTTCTGCCAACATCTTCAGCTATAGTTTCTAAGGCTCTAGAAAAAGCATTGTGAATCATTTTACACCATATATATCTTCTCCTCAATAAAAAAAAAAATTGATTGGCACAAGAAATCCAAATTCTCTACTAAATCCACTTCAACTGAGAATATCTGTAGTGCTCTAAGGGGTTAACAATCTTTTATCCCTGTTTACATGTAACTTTGTACAAGCAGAATTCTGCTATCTGCCTCCACCTAGTGGCTGTTCATCATATTACAATCCCCATCAATAACATACATCTAAAACAGCACCTGGAAATTAATGTGATCTAAATTCTGATCAACTGCACTATCTTTCCTAGTGGGCTGATGATGCATTTTTTGTGCCATACAGTGACACCGGGTCTACCTCCATAATTATGGCCGACTAACTCGTCCCCCCCGGGGGAAGGGGGTCTGGGCTGCCTTATGACCAGGATTTCTTTGTAAAGCAACTTCTGCATTCAAATAGCGATTTGATAATCGCGCAGGGATATTAAATGGGGAAGGATAAGAAAACTTCTTTAAAGAAAGCTGAATAGAAAGTGAAAAAAATCCACGACACAAGTAGCTTTTCATCAGCTATTTTCTAAGGCTTCTCTGGCTACTACAGATTCATCTCAACCAACTGATTCAAATATGTCTGGGTCATCACAAGCGTCACCCTCTAGGTCTGTCTCAACCATACAAGACAAAAGTGATTTGGGCGAAATTTTAGCACATTTAAAAACTCTGCCCACCAAATCAGACTTCCAGGCTCTTGAAACTAAAATCCAGGAGACCCTTCAGTCACAGATGCAGGCCAGGCGCTCCCATTAAGCAAGGTTAGGCAGTTGCCTAGGGCGCCGGGCTCTGGTGGGCGCCACAGAAGTATGGTACTTAATTACTGCTGTTGTACTTTAATACTGTGCGGCGACCACTGAGCATACCTTCCGCGGCCGCCGCACAGCTCCCGATGAATCTACAGGGAGGGGCGAGAGGCCATGGATCGCGACCGCTCTTCTCCCCTCCAACAGCTGATGGGGGGGACCTTCCCTCCGATGACTCTCCTCCACTCCCCCCTCCCCTCACTGTCAGGCGTGACATCATCATCACGGCCCGACAGTGTCAGTGAGGGACGGGACCCAGCAGCGAGGAGCATCTTCATGGAGTCGCCTTTAAGGTAAGAAAAAAAAGGGGAGGGGAAAATATAGACCTAGGGGGGGGGGGGGGCGCATTGAGACCCAGGGGGCGGGGCAGTGTGCTGGGGGGGGGATTTTGAAATTGTGCCTAGGGCGCTGAGGACCCTAGCACCGGCCCTGCACAGATGGCATCATTCCAAGCTGACCTCACTCAGGTGGCTGATAGGGTGGTATCATTGGAGGAAAGCAAAGAGGCGACTGATTCTCATATTGATAAACTTCAAGACCTTGTTATGCATCAAGCAAAAGATGCTGCCGAGTTTCCTAAGAGATTAGATGACATCGATAACAGAGGGCGGAGAAATAATCTCAGAATCGGAGGAGTGCCAGAAGACGTACCCCCCTCAGGGCATCAAAGACGCTCCCACTAAGATTTTCAACAAACTATTGGAAGCAGACCCTAATGACCAAAACATATTTGATATGGCCCACAGAGCCCTCCGTCCAAGAGGGGCACAATCAGATAAGCCTCGCAACATCATTTGCAGACTCCACTACTATACAGTTAAGGAAGCAATACTAAGAAAAGCTTGAGGCCTTTCAAGTCTAATATTTAATGGACATGAGATTCAGATATTTCAGGACCTGTCTTGGTCCACCCTACAACAAAGGAGGTTACTGAAACCCCTTACTGATGAACTTAGGAAACGCTCTATAAGATTTAATTGGGGGTTTCCCTTGAGGATTTAAGTGAACTAAGAAGGTAAAGTCTTCACTCTCCACAACCATTCTGAAACCGATTCATTCTGTGAAAGTCTAAACCTTCCAAAACTCTCCATTCCGGATTGGCAGAATCCAGCATCACTGTTGTCGTCGTCACTTCCTTCAGCTAGTGGAGAAGTCTCGCACAAGGTTTTGAGAAATAGAAGGAGATCTCGTCCATCCGAAACCCCTGAGGATCAAGATGGGACTTGAGCTAAAGGATTTTGGTGAAGATATCATATTCTAAAGTTTATATCTGTACCATCACCTTATGTAGCTCCACTTGTGATAGCCCAGTTTTCATGTCTATCGTTTATAGGTCACATGTATCTTTTTAGACCATTATAAAGGCGACTTTAGGCCTAGGCCTGGAGGTTTCCTCCTCCCTGTTATATGTTAAGTACTCACTTGTCAGTATGTAATTACCTTGTTTAAAATACATCTATATTTGTTAGGTTAACATTTTTTGTAATTGCTATCGATCTAGGTCATAGAGTATTAGTAAAAATGTTTCCCCCTTTTTCATATTTTCATATTTGCATATCTTATGCATTTGGTATATTTTAGCTTTTAAATATACAGTTGCTCCATATGTGTTCTATACGCAGAAATTGTTAAGCTTTATTCTCTTCTCTGCTCTTTTTTGCGCATTAAACCTGGTTGGTGCTACCCCGTCAACCCCCCCCCCCCCACCCCATTTAATTCCGTCCTGTAGAAATCGTCCAGGGGGTTTGGTATCCTTCTCCTCTGGTATTTGTGACGGTTGTCTCCAATTTTGATCATTACAGACCCTTTGTACTTAATTGTAATGATTTCTATTTGTTTTATGTCTCTTTTGTCTCTATCTTTGTCCTTCCTTCCCCACCTTTTCCTCCTCCCCCCTCCTCAGTCCTTTGAAACTCCATCTCAGATACACTTTGCGGAAGAATGGGTGTCCTCTTATCTTGATCTGGTAGATGACCCTTGGATAGCGCAAATGATGGACTCATGCTCCGGTCTACATGACCAACAATATGGCTGTCCCCCCTCCCAGACAAAGGATGTGGAAGTTTAACGAGTTACTCTTACAAGATCATTACTGTAGATCCCAATTAGAATCTGTCCTTGATGAATATATTTCTATAAATGATAACGGCGAGACGCTTTCCTTTTAGACATTAAAAAATTAGAAACTGGCCACAAACATTCTCTCTCCCCTGAGACTTTTGCTGAGTTACAAAATAAACAATCTACTTTAAATAAACTGCTGAACGATCAAATGAAATTTGCCTGGAGAAATAAATATTATCAATGGGGTGATAAACCGGGACGTCTCTTGGCAAGAGCATTACGTTCCCAAAGATGTCTCACTTACATTCATTAGATCCAAGATACCAAGGTAGTCCTGAAGCACACAGACAAAAATATAGCGGGTGCTTTTCGGGATTATTATTCCCAATTAGATAACATTCGGACCTAATTTCCAGTTGATGCCGAGGACTCCAGGGTGGAACAGATAAATAAATATTTAAGGGATTTTTCCCCAGGATCTCACAAGAAACCAGCGATCTGCGTGACTCTCCCTTCACACTCGCGGAACTCTACGAGGCCATCAAATCGTTCCCATCAGGGAAAAGTCCTGGCCCAGATGGCTTTTCGATTTTATATTATAAAGCTTTTATGGAAAAACTTGGCCCCATTCTTCTAAACGCTTTTAATGACGTACCTAATGTAAATTACTTTTCGCCCCAGTCTTTAGAAACCTCATATCACGGTCATCCCTAAGGAGGGGAAAGATCCTGCATTGTGCCCTAGTTACTGCCCGATTTCTTTATTAAATATAGATGTCAAACTGTTTGCCAAATTAATCGGCTAAAAACTCTCCTTCCTAATCTGATTTCTAATGATCAGGTTGGATTTATCCCTGGAAGAGAGGCAAGATATAATACAACCAAAATAATTGATCTTATACACTCAGTCCCCATCGCCTCGACTCCCACGGTCCTCCTGTCTACTGATGCTGAACAAGCATTTGACAGGGTGGATTGGTGTTTCATGAGAGGGATTCTTAAACATATGGGAATTGGGCCCTCTTGTTTAAATAGAATCTTAGCTCTATATAGTTCTCCCTCAGCCAAAGTCAGAATAAACTGTATTTTATCCGATTCTTTCTCTATCTCTAATGGAACTCGCCAGGGTTGTCCATTATCACCTTTAATTTTTGTTATATGCATGGAGGCTCTGGCGAGCTCTATTAGATGTAACCCAGATATCTCGGGCCTGCAGATAGGAAAAAAGGAATATCGTTTAGCTCTATTTGCTGACGATAGTCACCAAACTTGTTATATCTCTTCCTAACTTGATGTCTGAATTTTTAAGGTTTGGTCACCTTTCTAACTTTAAAATAAACTATTTTAAATCAAATGCACTCAACATCTCTGCTCCAGAACAAATGATTGCAGGTCTCAAGGTGACTTTCCCATTAAAATGGCAAACATCACATATACGCTATTTAGGGGTTTCCATTGCACAAAATAATGACCAACTTTTCGTCTGAATTATTACTCTCCTTTGTTATTTAAAATTAAAAGAGAATTGGGATCATGGTCCCTTCCTAAGTTTTCCTGGTTTGACAGAATAAGTATCATAAAAATGAACATATTACCCAAGGTGCTATATATTATGCAAGCACTACCAATTCAGATTCACATGGTATTTATTGATAATCTCCAAAAACAAATTAGTAGATTTGTTTGGGGGGGTAGGAAGCCCAGATTCAAACATTCTGTTCTATATAGACGGAGGCATCAAGGAGGAGTCCAGTTGCCAATGTTACAAAGTTATCTTCAGGCAGTATATTTGAATAGGGTTTTGGAGTGGACTAGAGGGGGGGATGATAAGCAATAGGTGGAGTTGGAAGGTGATTCTAGTGACAAACTGTTGAGTGCTCTGCCCTGGTTGTCTAAGATCCCTAAGATAAATCACCCTACGATCGGGCCCACCTTGACGATGTGGAATAAACTCCGCACTTGGAGTAGTGTGTCGGCCATTCCCTCCCCTTTGACTTCCTTCATGTCTAATCCAGATTTTCCTCCTGGCTTGTCCAGAAATTAATTCGAAAGATGGTCTAAAGCTGGGATTGTCAGTCTCGGCCAACTGGTGGTTGATGGGAAACTCTGTTCCTTCCAAGAACTCCAATCTACATATTCCCTACTCTCCACCGAGTATTGGAGATACTTCCAGGTGATGCACTATGGAGGTTATGGATTTCTGGGTGGGGAACCTTCTCCTTTTGAGGCTTTGTATTTATCTAAGAATACACCCACTCATAACATATCAGGGATTTACAAAATCCTAATGAATTATATATTTCAGTTAACTCACACCCTTTTGGGACGAAGTTATTAGGCTCTCAAAGACCATTGTTGGTCATGAGGTCCCTGATGATCCGGGGTTTTGGCTCCTGTCTCTTACTAATATTCCTTCATCTAAATACAAGAAATCACTTTTAAAACATTTAAACAATGCAGCCAGAGCCGTTATACCTACACACTGGAGATCCCGGTCCTCTCCTTCGGTTAAGGAATGGATTGCCAGAGTGGAGTATTACATGTCTATGGATGATATTATTTTTTCCGTAAATGATAAATACTTAGATTTCTCGGCCACTTGGTTTAGCTGGTTGGAGTTCAAAGAAATAGAAGAATTTAAGACTCTTTTTGCACACCCGCTCTAATTGATTCAATGTTACATATATAACAATAACTATTAATCCCTATGTGACGTAATACAATCAAATAAAAAAAAAAAAAAAAAAGGGATATATTCACCCTCCTTTTCTATTTTCTATTTATATTTTGCCTCGGACTTAGGGGCAGGTGCATCTCTCAACTGATTATATATGTGGTTTGACAGATATACATACTCCCCAAGGGATTATCAGAGAATGACCAAAAGAGTTTCTCATACTCCCCCCCTCTTCCTCTTCATTACATCCCTTTCTTCATGTCTTGCCCTTACTCTTTCCTTCTTTCTGCCCTTTTTTCTGTTTCTTTCTCTGTGTCATGTAGTGTGTATTTGGATGTAAAAAAAAAAAAAAAGGAAACATTGAGGGGTTTATATAGATCCTGCATATTTTTATTTTTTTTTACATATTTTCAATGTATTTTATGTAACCTTATGCATATTTATACTGCTCTAATCAGTCTTTTGTATCTATGTACACCCTCTTTCTAATAAATAAAGAATAAAAAAAAAAAAAAGAATTGGGATGACAATGTGTTATGTGGCGTTTTGGAAAACTGGTTTCTGAGCAGTTTGGTCTTTGTAAAATCTGATGATTCATCATTATCATGATCATCATTTTTTTATATAGCGCCAGCAGATTCCGTAGCGCTTTACAATTGGGAACAAACAGTAAAGAAACAATACTGGGTAATACATACATACGTAGAGGTAAGAGGGCACGTGCTACATCATATTGAACATTTGTCCAGCTAGAATGCAAAGGTTACAAAGTATTTAGTGGGCTGTGTGCTCAGTCACACAACTATGTTGGTCAGAAGGTTGTTGCCTTGTGTTAGCTGTGTAGAGGGTGGTAACAGGGTAAACTAGGGAGATTAAGAGGGTGCTAAAGGAATATTATAAGCTTGTCTGAAGAGGTGGGTTTTCAGAGAACGCTTGAAGGTTTGCAGACTAGAGGAATGTCTTACTGTGCGAGAGAGCGTAGTCCATAATGTGGGTGCAGCCCGAAAAAAGTCCTGAAACCGGGAATGGGAGGATGTGATGAGAGTGGAAGAGAGATGTAGATCTTGTGCAGAATGGAGGTGTTGAGTTGGGGGATATTTTGAGACAAGTGAGGAGATGTATGTCGGTGCAATTTTGTTGACGGCCTTGTATGTTAGTAGAAGAATTTTATATTGGATTCGTTGAAAAACAGGCAACCAATGTAGAGACTGACAGAGTGACACAGCAGATGTAAAACGATTTGGAAGGAAAATCAGTCTAGCCGCTGCATGTAAAATAGATTGTAGGGGCTCGAGTCTGATTTTGGGAAGAGCAGTAAGGAGGGAATTACAATAGTCGATGCTGGAGATAATAAGCTCAGGAATTAATGTTTTTGTGGAATCTTGTGTGAGATATGTGCATATAATGGAAATGTTTTTTAGATGTTGGCAGCATGATGTAAATATAGAGTTGATGTGGAGAACAAAGGATAGTTGCGAGTCAAGGATTACACCTAGGCAGCTGTCATACGCCGGTCTCCCGCGGCCGCCACTCAGGGACCTTTGCGCCTACCTGCCTCCTGCTCCTCCATTCCCCACTCCGGCTGACACGCTGACGACGGTCCTGCGCAGACCAGTTCACCTGTTCTACCTGCCCGGTGCTTCCATTGGCTGCCCTCCTTTATAAGGCTCCTCCCCTCATTTCTCAATGCTGGTTCTTCGCGTCTGTCTCATGGCCAGGAAGCAGCTCACTTCTCCATGTGTGCGCCCTCTACCTCTCTGTGTACTGACGCTGATCTCCGCTTACCTGCTCCACTCAGTAGTGGTAACTGCCATGGATCATCACTCTCCGTACCTCCAAGTGTGCTGCTGCAGATCATCACTTACCTGCTCCACTCAGTAGTGGTAACTGCCATGGATCATCGCCCTCTACCTCTCGGTGCACCGACATAGATCATCGCTTACCTGCTCCACTCGTTAATGGTAACTGCCGTGGATCATCGCCCTCTACCTCTCTGTGTGCTGCTGCTGATCATCGCTTACATGTTCCACTCAGTAGTGGTAACTGCCGCAGACCATCGCTCTCCTTATCTCCAAGTGTGCTGCTGCAGATCATCACTTACCTGCTCCACTCAGTAGTGGTAACTGCCGCAGACCATCGCTCTCCATACCTCCAAGTGTGCTGCTGCAGATCATCACTTACCTGCTCCACTCAGTAGTGGTAACTGCCGCAGACCATCGCTCTCCATACCTCCAAGTGTGCTGCTGCAGATCATCACTTACCTGCTCCACTCAGTAGTGGTAACTGCCGCAGACCATCGCTCTCCATACCTCCAAGTGCGCTGCTGCTGATCATCGCTTACCTGCTCCACTCAGTAGTGGTAACTGCCGCAGACCATCGCTTGCCTTGTGTCAATGGTGCAGGCTGATGGTGGTGGTGTAATGGGACTGTTTTCTTGGCAGACATTAGGGCCCTGAATACCAAATGAACATTGTTTAAATGCAAAAGCCTACCTGAGTATTGTTGCTGGCCACAGTCTACCTATGTGCTAAGGGCACGTTATCCTGCTGAATGCAGCCATGACAAAAAGCACACGTCATCTCCAGCTGGTTCCACGATCATGACCATGAGATCACTGTGAGATCACTGTACTTCATTGGCCTCCATAGTCACCAGATCTCAATCAGCACCTTCGGGATGTGGTGGAATGGGACATTTGCAGCATAATTGTGTATGTGACAAATCTCCATCAACTTTATAATGCTATCATGTCAACATGGACCAGAAACTCCAAGGACTGTTTTCAGCACCTTGTTGAATCCAAGCCAGACAAAATGCAGACTGTTCTGGGGGCAAAGGAGGTCTTACCCAGTACTAGAATGGTGTAACTAATAAAGTGGCTGCTGAGTATATATCTGTATAGATGCAAAGTGTAGGAAGCAGCACACAATTAATATAATAAGACATTGTTAATATACGGGGGACACATGAGACACACAGGGAGTGTATGATATGAGACAGCAGTGTATGATATGGGGCAGCACGGTGGCGTAGTGGTTAGCACTTCTGCCTTACAGCATGAGTTAAATTCCTGACCATGGCCGTATCTGTGAGGAGTTTGTATGTTCTCCCTGTGTTTGCGTGGGTTTCCTCCGGGTGCTCCGGTTTCCTCCCACACTCCAAAAACATACTGGTAGGTTAATTGGCTGCTAACGAATTGATCCTAGTCTGTGTCTGTGAGTGTGTGTTTGTGTGTGTTAGGGAATTTAGACTAAGCCCCAATGGGGCAGGGACTGAAGAGTGAGTTCTCAGCGCTGCGGAATTAGTGGCGCTATATAAATAAATGGTATAAGATGATAATGAGAGGAATATATCTGTATATATGAGATATAGGTGTAGGGGCAGCACATAGTGACTATAATAAGACATTATTAGGAGTACAGGAGGAGTGTATGATATGAGGAATATATCTGTATATATGAGATATAGGTGTAGGGGCAGCACATAGTGACTATAATAAGACATTATTAGGGGTACAGGAGGAGTGTATGATATGAGAGGAATATATCTGTATATATGAGATATAGATGTAGGGGCAGCACATAGTGACCACAATAAGATATTATTAGGGTACAGGGGGAGTGTATGATATGAGGAATATATCTGTATATATGAGATATAGGTGTAGGGGCAGCACATAGTGACTATAATAAGACATTATTAGGGGTACAGGAGGAGTGTATGATATGAGAGGAATATATCTGTATATATGAGATAGGTGTAGGGGCAGCACATAGTGACTATAATAAGACATTATTAGGGGTACAGGAGGAGTGTATGATATGAGAGGAATATATCTGTATATATGAGATATAGGTGTAGGGGCAGCACATAGTGACTATAATAAGACATTATTAGTAGTACAGGGGGAGTGTAGGATATGAGAGGAATATATCTGTATATATGAGATATAGATGTAGGGGCAGCACATAGTGACTATAATAAGACATTATTAGGGGTACAGGAGGAGTGTATGATATGAGAGGAATATATCTGTATATATGAGATATAGGTGTAGGGGCAGCACATAGTGACTATAATAAGACATTATTAGTAGTACAGGGGGAGTGTAGGATATGAGAGGAATATATCTGTATATATGAGATATAGATGTAGGGGCAGCACATAGTGACTATAATAAGACATTATTAGGAGTACAGGAGGAGTGTATGATATGAGAGGTATATATCTGTATATATGAGATATAGGTGTAGGGGCAGCACATAGTGACTATAATAAGACATTATTAGTAGTACAGGAGGAGTGTATGATATGAGGAATATATCTGTATATATGAGATATAGGTGTAGGGGCAGCACATAGTGACTATAATAAGACATTATTAGTAGTACAGGGGGAGTGTAGGATATGAGAGGAATATATCTGTATATATGAGATATAGGTGTAGGGGCAGCACATAGTGACTATAATAAGACATTATTAGTTGTACAGGGGGAGTGTATGATATGAGAGGAATATATCTGTATATATGAGATATAGGTGTAGGGGCAGCACATAGTGACTATAATAAGACATTATTAGGAGTACAGGAGGAGTGTATGATATGAGAGGAATATATCTGTATATATGAGATATAGGTGTAGGGGCAGCACATAGTGACTATAATAAGACATTATTAGTAGTACAGGGGGAGTGTATGATATGAGGAATATATCTGTATATATGAGATATAGGTGTAGGGGCAGCACATAGTGACTATAATAAGACATTAGTAGTACAGGGGGAGTGTCTGATATGAGAGGAATATATCTGTATATATGAGATATAGGTGTAGGGGCAGCACATAGTGGCTATAATGAGACATTATTAGGGGTACAGGAGGAGTGTATGATATGAGAGGAATATATCTGTATATATGAGATATAGATGTAGGGGCAGCACATAGTGACTATAATAAGACATTATTAGTAGTACAGGGGGAGTGTATGATATGAGAGGAATATATCTGTATATATGAGGCTGTAAGGGTAAATTTGTATGATTAATGATTTAATATCTATCATGTATTAAGCTTTAGAAACTAATATTTTATGCTATAACCTTAAAATAGAAATGTCAGCATATATTGTAAGAATTATTCAAGGCTGTGGAACTACATAACAGGATGTTGCCAAGAACAGAAACAGACCAAGGACACGCAGCAGAGCGAAGCGTTCTTTACAGATAAAACCCAAGGACTCAAAGGTGGGGGCAGCACAAGAATATTGGCAGAAAACCTGTAAAGAGATAACACAGAAAGAAGAAAAAATTGTTTGAACTTTAAAGGAAAATGGCAATATATATAATTTTTGATTGACTTACTTTCATAATATACTGTATTATAACTGATTGTTAAGTATCTATACCCCTAAACTTTATATATAAATAAAGAAACTGAAGTGGTCTCAGAGTGGAACAGAATCAAAGCTGCTCAGCATCATATCATACATGTGTTGGGTGTTTTTCTGTTCACCAGTCGACTGCAAATCAAAGAAGATCTGACTGACATTGAAGGTGATTGTTAGAAGTATTGGTTAACCCCGATACTCCAACAAGGTATAGGTGTAGGGGCAGCACATAGTGACCACAATAAGACATTATTAGGGGTACAGGGGGAGTGTATGATATGATAGGAATATATCTGTATATATAAGATATATGTGTAGGGGCAGCACATAGTGACTATAATAAGACATTATTAGGGTACAGGAGGAGTGTATGATATGAGAGGAATATATCTGTATATATGAGATATAGGTGTAGGGGCAGCACATAGTGACTATAATAAGACATTATTAGGAGTACAGGAGGAGTGTATGATATGAGAGGAATATATCTGTATATATGAGATATAGGTGATGGGGCAGCACATAGTGACTATAATTAGAGTACATAACCATTTTAGATTACTGAGGGTTAACAAACTGAGTAGCTGTGGTGATGTACAGCAAGTGGGCAGGGACAAGTGCTGTTATCTTAAAATGAGTGGGGTGGAGTTAGATCACTCTCGGCACAGGACAACAATCAGGAGCAGAGTTTCCAATTCTGCTTATAACAAGCTGAAAGTTCTGTGAGAAGAGATGGGCTGGGACGTATATTAAGGCGGATTTCGATTGGCTGCTGTGTTGTCAGTCCCCAGGAAGACGTTCCTTGCCTCCTTGTACCTTGCTCATAGTGGTGTTGGATGCGGATCTGCAACAATCTGCTGACATATGCGGTGTGTCTGTACGATGACGGCACTTATAGCAGGTAACCCAGAATGACCTCTCTCTATATAACACCCCCCTCCCATTCAGTAATCTGCTCATGTCAGATGCTGCTTCTCAGAGCCCTATCTTATACTGTCATATCATGGGGCTGTGGTATTACTGAGTCCATGTATGTCGTGGATCTAGCCTGTTTTATTGGCCGGGGGCGATGCTGTGGTGTAATTATGTTTAATAAGAAAATGTGTGTATTTTACTTTAGTTTTCACTACAACACTCCTGTCCCCTGTAAGTTGGACTTTTTGGGGGATTTTTAGGATTGGTTTGGGCTGTTTTTCATTTCATATTTGACAATCCTGATTGTGACCTGTGTATAGTGATCAGTGTGTACTATCATTGTAACCTGTGTATAATGATCAGTGTGTAATATCATTGTGACCTGTGTATAGTGATCAGTGTGTAATATCATTGTGACCTGTGTATAGTGATCAGTGTGTAATATCATTGTAACCTGTGTATAATGATCAGTGTGTAATATCATTGTAACCTGTGTATAATGATCAGTGTGTAATATCATTGTGACCTGTGTATAGTGATCAGTGTGCAATATCATTGTGTCCTGTGTATAGTGATCAGTGTGTAATATCATTGTGTCCAGTGTGTAGTGATCAGTGTGTAATATCATTGTGTCCTGTGTATAGTGACCAGTGTGTAATATCATTGTGACCTGTGTGTAGTGATCAGTGTGTAATATCATTGTGTCCTGTGTATAATGATCAGTGTGTAATATCATTGTGTCCTGTGTATAATGATCAGTGTGTAATATCATTGTGTCCTGTGTATAATGATCAGTGTGTAATATCATTGTGTCCTGTGTATAATGATCAGTGTGTACTATCATTGTGTCCTGTGTATAGTGATCAGTGTGTATTATCCTTGTGACCTGTGTGTAGTGATCAGTGTGTAATATCATTGTGACTTGTGTGTAGTGATCAGTGTGTAATATCATTGTGCCCTGTGTATAGTGATCAGTGTGTATTATCCTTGTGACCTGTGTATAGTGATCAGTGTGTAATATCATTGTGTCCTGTGTATAGTGATCAGTGTGTAATATCATTGTGACCTGTGTATAGTGATCAGTGTGTATTATCCTTGTGACCTGTGTGTAGTGATCAGTGTGTAATATCATTGTGACTTGTGTGTAGTGATCAGTGTGTAATATCATTGTGCCCTGTGTATAGTGATCAGTGTGTATTATCCTTGTGACCTGTGTATAGTGATCAGTGTGTAATATCATTGTGTCCTGTGTATAGTGATCAGTGTGTAATATCATTGTGTCCTGTGTATAGTGATCAGTGTGTAATATCATTGTGCCCTGTGTATAGTGATCAGTGTGTATTATCCTTGTGACCTGTGTATAGTGATCAGTGTGTAATATCATTGTGTCCTGTGTATAATGATCAGTGTGTACTATCATTGTGTCCTGTGTATAGTGATCAGTGTGTATTATCTTTGTGACCTATGTATGTGTGACAGTGTGTAATCAGGGGCAAACGCAGGATTTTTAAGGGGTTTTCCAAATACCGTATTTGCCGGCGTATAAGACGACCCCCAACATTTCCACTCAAAATTATAGAGTTTGTTATATACTCGCCGTATAAGACTACCCCCTCTTCCGCACACCTTCCACACACACACTGTATTAAATCACTGGCCCCCACACACACTGCATGAAGTCACTGGCCCCCACACACACTGCATGAAGTCACTGGCCCCCACACACACTGCATGAAGTCACTGGCCCCCACACACACTGCATGAAGTCACTGGCCCTCACACACACACTGCATGAAGTCACTGGCCCCCACACACACTGCATGAAGTCACTGGCCCCCACACACACACTGCATGAAGTCACTGGCCCCCACACACACTGCATGAAGTCACTGGCCCCCACACACACTGCATGAAGTCACTGGCCCCCACACACACTGCATGAAGTCACTGGCCCCCACACACACACTGCATGAAGTCACTGGCCCCCACACACACTGCATGAAGTCACTGGCCCCCACACACACACTGCATGAAGTCACTGGCCCCCACACACACTGCATGAAGTCACTGGCCCCCACACACACACTGCATGAAGTCACTGGCCCCCACACACACTGCATGAAGTCACTGGCCCCCACACACACTGCATGAAGTCACTGGCCCCCACACACACACTGCATGAAGTCACTGGCCCCCACACACACTGCATTAAGTCACTGGCCCCCACACACACACTGCATGAAGTCACTGGCCCCCACACACACTGCATGAAGTCACTGGCCCCCACACACACTGCATGAAGTCACTGGCCCCCACACACACTGCATGAAGTCACTGGCCCCCACACACACACACACACACTCATATATGCTGATCACACACTCTGCATTGACATGACATAACATAAAACAAACATAACATAACACATACTAATAACACTTACCTTCTTCTGCTGTCACTCTCCTCTGTCCCCCTCCTGTCACTCTCATCTGTCCCTCTCTCCCTCTCTCACTTTGCCCCCTCTGCCGCGCCCCAGCCATAAAAAAAAAACCAGAAACACTTACCAATCCGCACGGCGCCGGGACCCAGCATCCTCCTCTCTCACGCAGCAGCTGTCGCTGATATAACAGCTGCGTGAGAGAGGAGGATGCTGGGTCCCGGCGCCGAGCGGATTGGTAAGTGTTTCTGGTTTTTTTTTTATGGCTGTCCCGCTGTCCCGCGGCACCCCTGAGACCCCTGAGTTTGGCACCCGGCGTATAAGACGACCCCCCCAATTGGAGGCATGGTTTTCAGGTAAAAAAAGTTGTCTTATACGCCGGCAAATACGGTAGTTGAATTTGGAACAAAGCAAAAATAAAACATAAACACACACACACACACACACAAGTTAACCCGTGCATGATACTCATGCATTCTAGTCAAATCAAGCTACTTAAGGTGTTAAAAAGGTTCTTGTCATGCATTTGGGCCATAGCCCAGGCCTCAACCACCAACCACTCCCCACTGTCACTCCCGGCAACCACCAACCACTCCCCACTGTCACCCCCAGCAACCACCAACCACTCCCCACTGTCACCCCGGCAACCACAAACCACTACCCACTGTCACCCCGGCAACCACCAACCACTCCCCACTGTCACCCCCGGCAACCACCAACCACTCCCAACTGTCACTTCTCCTTCAAGAAATATATATATATTTTTTTAAATCTTTATAAAAACTTTTAACAATTAACAAATTAAATTAACAAATTAAAAACATCTTAGTATACCAAATTTCAGCCCTTTCTGAATTTTTTTCCACACATACTAAGAATTTAGTAGGTCAGTGTATAACTCCGCCCAGCAGGTGGCGCTGCAGCTTGGTTTTATTTTTTACACACACAGACAGACTAACACACGCCACTAGACATTTATATTATAGATATATACATATACACACACATATATATATATATATATATATATATATATCATCAATATATACAAAGGTAGAAGTAATACTGGTGCCAAATAGCGCAGTGTTAGCTGGTTTAAATCACCCAGACAGTCACTAAGTACTGTAGTATAACGGAAATGCAGATTTAAATATATGTCTAGCTGATAAGATCAATATCGTCAAGTTTCCAATAGATTCCAACCATATACCGAAAACGAGAGAAAAGCAAAAGAAAGAATGTCAAAGGCACCCGTGAAATATAATAAAAAGTAATAGGTGGCAGCGTACCTCAACAGGTATAAATAAACAGCTTATCTGTATCAGGAATGCCTGAACGTGGCCTCCAATCAGCCTAGTAGGTCAGGAACAGATGTATAGATAGCTTGCATGGATATAACATATCTGGATCACCGGTCACAGCTCACAAACTCCACTCAGCTGATGTATTATAAGAGGAAAGAGCCATATAGTGTAGTATTCATATACAAATAATTTATTCAGCATATAAAAAATGCACACTCACAATGTATATAAAGTTTAAAAGCTTATCTAAAATCCTGGGATAAAGGGAATACTGCTTAACAGTGTAGATCTCTGGATATTTCATGAGGTAAACACCAATGGCCTCCACACAGAAGTTCTCAAAGGGATCACTCTCAAAGATCAGGAAGACAGTATAGCCTAAAATGTACCAGGAGTGGGTGATAGTGAACAACCTCTACGCGTTTCGTTCAGTTTGAACTTCATAAGGAGGGCTACACACACACATATATATATATACACATATATATATATATATATATATATATATATATATATATATATATATATATATATATATATATATATATATACCGTATTTCCCCATGTATAAGACGCACCTTTTTCCCCAAAATTTTGGGTCTAAAAACTGGGTGCGTCTTATACAGGGGTAGTAGCACTTACCCCATCAGATGATTCCTCTGTCCGGTAAAGTCTTTTTTCTTCTGTCCGTCTGATCCTGATGCTGGAAAGTCGCTTAAGGTCCTTTTTGCGATGACCGGATGTGGCGCGTGAACCGCAGGTGTAACGCACACTTCCGGTTTCTGCATTTGGTGTTTTTCCAATCAGGACCTTGTAAAGGTCCTGAAAGGACATCCGGACATCGCGTAGAGGACGGTAAGCGGCTTTCCAGCATCTTGATCAGACAGAGAGAAGACAGAAGACTTTACCAGACAGAGGAATCATCTGACAGGGTAAGTCAGAATCCACTATAGCGTTGTCTCTCCTCTGTATAACCTGCACAAATACTCTGTGAAAAAATTGAGGATAATGTTTAACCTCAATTTTTTCACATGATTTATATAGGTGCGTCTTATACAGTGGAGCGTCATATACATGGGGAAATACGGTATATATATATATATATGAACAATAAGATACACAATGGCGCTTCAACAATTTACCGGCAGTAAATAATATCAAAATATGATGATATACAAAAGTCCTTTAAAAGTTCTTATAAACACTTCCCATGTGCAGGCGGCTGCCAATCCTCCATATACCAAGCGTTGTAGCGTGGAAATAATCTAAAAAAGAATAAAGAAGGAGGCGCACAATAGTGTAATATTCTATTGAAAATATCAAAGGTGCATATTAGGACTACACAGGTCCAAAACCCAGCTAATCCTTGTCACCAATATTCAGGCGCGGGCTGTGAGACTTCAGGCGGGGGGCACACAGGCGGCCACATCTCATTACACGGGGTGCGGCCGCGTCATTGATGCCGCGGCCGCATAGCGTGTCATGTGATGCGGCTGCCTGTGCGCTGATGCGGCTGCATCACATGTCATCAGATGCGGCCGCTGGTAAAAATCCGGAGAAATTGCATCGGGGGGCGGCCGGCCCTAAAAGTGGAGAGTCTGATGCCCCCCTACCCCGTGGCCAGCCCGCCCCTGCCAATATTAGAAGTAAACCAGAGAACAAAGTGCAGTGATTGATCCAAAAATCACCCCAGCCACTCTTATGTATATATGTGCATACCAGAAATAAGATATTTTAAGCTTATCTGTGTAGATGTCCAATGGAATGCTGAAATCAGGTCACACACTCTCCATAACAGGACAAAGAGCTTGATGCCAGAAATAAGGTCATATATATATATATATATATATATATTTATACATATATATATATGCACATGTATATATACATATATACGCACATATATATATGTATATATATATATATATATATACATATATACGCACATATATATATACACACATATATATTTATATATATAAATATATATACACATATATATATATATATATAAATATATATATATATAGATATGTGTATATATATTTATATATATAAATATATATGTGTGTATATATATATGTGCGTATATATGTATATATATATATATATATATGTGCATATATATGTATATATACATGTGCATATATATATATGTATAAATATATATATATATATATATCTATAATATAAATGCTTAGTGGCGTGTGTTAGTCTCTGTGTGTGTGTGTGTGTGGAAAAAATAAAACCAAGCTGCAGCGCCACCTGCTGGGCGGAGTTATACACTGACCTACTAAATTCTTAGTGTGTGTGGAAAAAAAAATTCAGAAAGGGCTGAAATTTGGTATACTAAGATGTTTTTAATTTGTTAATTTAATTTGTTAATTGTTAAAAGTTTTTATAAAGATTTAAAAAAATATATATATATTTCTTGAAGGAGAAGTGACAGTTGGGAGTGGTTGGTGGTTGCCGGGGGTGACAGTGGGGAGTGGTTGGTGGCTGCCGGGGGTGACAGTGGGGAGTGGTTGGTGGTTGCCGGGGGTGACAGTTGGGAGTGGTTGGTGGTTGCCGGGGGTGACAGTTGGGAGTGATTGGTGGTTGCCGGGGGTGACAGTGGGGAGTGGTTGGTGGTTGCCGGGGGTGACAGAGCAAGAGGAGTGTGATACTCAGGACCGCTGAGAGAGATCCCTGTGTCTGGAAAGACATCTGGATAGATGTGGCGATGAAAATGAAGGATGAGGTGATGGAGAAGAATGATGAGGTGGTGACATGTGGACAAAACCACGTTAAAAAAGGGCGCTTACGTCGGGAAGTAACGCTCTTCCCCTGAGGAGGCCTGGGCTATGGCCCAAATGCATGACAAGAACCTTTTTAACACCTTAAGTAGCTTGATTTGACTAGAATGCATGAGTATCATGCACGGGTTAACTTGTATACATATATATACTGTAACAAAGGGAGGCATTTATCTGACAAGATGCAGGGAAAACATACAAGCAGAATAAAACATTGGCACAGTTATGCACCTAGGTTGAGTTTAAACCAGGTAAAAACTTATGTGTAGTTTAAAGTTTTGTTAACTGTCACGAGCCGCGGCGGTACTCACAGCCGCCGCGGCTCGCTTCTCATGCGCCCCAGCGTCCCGGCCGTCACCTTGACGACCGGGACGTCATTTCCTCTTCCTGTCCGGCCGTTACCAGGGCAACGGCCAGACGCTAGTACACTAGCGCTGCGTCCCGGCGGTGCTGGTAGCCGGGCGCATGCGCATAGCAGGCAGCCTGTGGGCTGATTAGGCTTATTAACAGGCATTAGCCTGCAACTGTGTAGGTCAGGGGCAAGCCCTGATTGGCCCTGCTGGATACTAGTAAATTAGCCTGCAGGAGTGTGTTCAACTGCTGATTGGTCTGTGTCTGTACTTAAGGCAATGAGGTCTGCTGCCTCATTGCCGGTTATAGCTTCTGTGCTCCAGTCTGCTGACCTGCTTGTTCCAGTTCCTGTATCCTGTATCTACGTTTGACTTCCCGTGTATGACCCTTGGCTTCGTATTGGACTTCGCTTGTGTTTCCTGTGACCCTGATCCTTGGCTTGTTTACCCGTTCTGCTACTTTGCCTGTGACCTCTGACCTCAGCTTGTTCATCATTACTGTTACCTGCTGCCGGCCTTTGACCTCTGCGTGGACCTGACTCTTCTTGCCTGGGTTCTCCCCAGCCGGTACACACTTCACGACCCTCTGTCAGTCTGCAGCCCAGTCTGTCCCCACCATCAGGGGCTCCAGTGAACACCTGACTGGCAGAGTAGACTCCGGGTTGTGTTGTGCCGGCTGGAGGGGTTCCTAACATTATAACCGGCCCACTCACGGAGACAAGATTAGGATGGATGCAAGTGGATCCACACCGTCTCCGGCACAAACCATAGCAGGCCATGTTGAGTCTTTGTATCAGATGATGCAGGGATTGGCTGAGCGTATGTCTGTTCAAGAAGAAGCCACAAAAGCTTCACAACCTCCTCCAGGGCCCATCTGTGAGCCCAAAATGAATTTACCGGATCGGTTCTCCGGAGATAGAACCTTGTTTCGGAACTTCAGGGAGAGCTGCAAGCTCTATTTTCGTATGAGACCCCGCTCCTCCGGTTCAGAGCAGCAACGAGTTGGGATTATTATTTCCCTTCTACAGGGTGACCCCCAGTCCTGGGCGTTTTCTTTGCCACAGACCAGTCCGGCCATGCAGTCCGTAGACTCCTTCTTTGAGGCATTGGGTTTACTGTATGATGACCCGGATCGAGTGGCCTCCGCAGAAGCTCATCTACGGTCCTTGAAACAAGGCCGACGGTCAGCAGAAGAATACTGCGCGGAATTCCGTAGATGGTCACCTGACAGTGGATGGAACGACCCTGCCTTACGTAGTCAGTTCCGTGTCGGCCTATCTGAACAGATTAAAGATTCGCTGGTGCAATACCCGTCTCCTAGCTCTCTGGAGGATCTGATGCACCTCTCCATTAAAATTGACAGGAGATATAAAGAGCGGAAAACTGAAAAGGAAACGTCATCTCCTCCATCCGCCTTCGTTCCTATCTCCCAGGATGGTGAGGAACCAATGCAATTGGGAGCATACCGTCTTTCCTCTGAGGAAAGAGACAGGAGACGGTCACAAGGCTTATGTTTATATTGTGGCGCAAGAGGCCACTTCTCCCGTTCTTGCCCAAACAAGTCGGGAAACGAGCATGCCTAGGGAACGAGGGGAGAGTTCACTTAGGTCTACAAATTGTCTCCCAAAAAAATGCGGTATTGGTTCCTGCACAGCTCACGTTCAGTGCTTGTTCTGTGGGTCTGGCGGCCTTCATTGATAGTGGAGCTGCAGGTAACTTCCTGGACTTCGAGTTTGCCCGCTCTGCTGGAATTCCGCGGGTTAAACTCAAATCCGCCATCACGGTATGTGGCTTAGATGGTGCTCCATTGCCAGGCGGTAAGGTTACCTGGGAGACCCCGCTACTACAATTGAGGATTGGGGCTCTCCACTCCGAATCTATAGTCTTTCGTCTCATTGAATGCCCGTCAGTGCCTTTGATTCTAGGTCATCCTTGGCTATCCTGTCATAACCCTGTCATAGATTGGGCAAAAGGAGAGATTGTCCAGTGGAGCTCTCATTGTTCACAGTCCTGTTTGACAGTACCTCTACGTGTGGTTCGGTCCATTCCGGAGCAGCTTCCCTCCCAGTATCATGACTTCTGGGATGTCTTCTCTAAAAAGGCTGCTGATATTCTACCACCGCACCGGGAGTTCGACTGTGCCATCGAGTTAATTCCAGGTACTAAACTACCCAAGGGACGTTTGTATTCTCTCTCCGGTCCAGAGACCAAATCCATGCAGGAGTACATTGATGAAAATCTGGAGAAAGGCTTCATCAGGCCATCTAAGTCTCCAGTAGGGGCTGGGTGCTTCTTTGTGTCCAAGAAGGACGGTGGACTCAGACCATGTATCGATTATCGGGGACTGAATATGATTACGGTTAAAAACACCTATCCGCTTCCTCTCATCTCTGTACTCTTTGATCAATTAAGAGGAGCAACGGTCTTCACAAAAATCGACCTTCGTGGTGCTTATAACCTCATACGCATTAGAGCAGGTGATGAGTGGAAGACGGCGTTCTACACGCTCTCGGGCCACTACAAATACTTGGTCATGCCGTTTGGCCTTAGTAACGCTCCTGCTGTGTTCCAGGATTTGATTAATGAGGTGTTACGTGAGTTCCTGGGACACTTTGTTGTTGTCTACTTAGATGACATTCTCATATATTCCAATTCATTGCCGGCACATCGGAGTCATGTCAGACAAGTCCTACAGAAACTACGGGAACATCATCTCTACGCGAAACTCGAAAAATGTGAGTTTGAGGTTAAGAAGGTATCCTTTCTTGGCTATATAATCTCTTCAGAGGGTTTCTCCATGGACCCCACCAAGGTCCAGGCAATCCTGGATTGGGTACAACCCAATAACCTCAAGGCGGTCCAGAGATTCCTAGGATTCGCCAATTATTACAGGAGATTTATTGGCGGTTTTGCTGACATCGTGGCTCCTATCGTTTCCTTGACCCGCAAAGGGGGTGATCCGGCTGTTTGGTCACGGCAAGCAATAAATGCATTTAAAACCTTAAAGGAAGCTTTTGTGTCCGCTCAGGTCCTTAGACACCCGGACCCAAAGGTACCATTTATTCTCGAGGTAGATGCTTCTGACGTCGGTGCTGGAGCTATCTTGTCACAAAAGGATCCTCAGACTCACCGCTTGCATCCATGTGCCTTTTTTTCCCGCCAATTCTCCTCAGCAGAGACCAATTATGACGTGGGAAATCGAGAATTACTAGCAATTAAATGGGCCTTTGAGGAATGGCGACACTGGTTGGAAGGCGCTGCACACCAGATCTCCGTTATAACGGATCATAAGAATCTGCAGTATATTCAGTCAGCTAAACGCCTAAACCCCCGTCAGGCTCGGTGGTCACTGTTCTTCACCCGATTTAACTTTATTATCACTTATCGTCCTGGTTCTAAAAATATTCAAGCAGACGCTCTGTCTAGAAGTTTTCTGGCACATCATGCCCCAGTCACTAACCCAGAGCCTATTGTTCCTGTATCCATGGTCCATGCCGGATTAACTCAAGATCTGAGCTGTACCTTACAAAGGTTTCAGAAGTTGGCTCCTGACAACACTCCGGTAGGACGGTTGTTTGTCCCAGTTCATTTAAGGAAGACAGTTCTTGCTGAAACACACAACAGTCGGACTGCTGGACATCCTGGCATCTACAAAACACTAGAGATACTTTCCCGTACTGTATGGTGGCCGTCTCTGTCTGCTGACGTCAAGAGTCACGTCCGGTCCTGTGAAGTTTGTGCCAGGAACAAAGTTCCCAGGACTCGCCCGGTAGGTCAGTTAGTTCCGTTGGCCGCCCCTGGTAAACCTTGGACACATCTGTCCATGGACTTTATAGTCGATCTGCCACCCTCTGCGGGACACAATACCATTTGGGTCGTGGTAGACCGGTTCAGCAAGATGGCGCATTTCATTCCACTCACTAGGCTTCCTACTGCTCGAGATTTGGCAATCTTGTTCATTCAACACATTTTCCGCCTCCATGGACTCCCTACAGACATCGTCTCCGACCGGGGTTCCCAGTTCATAGCGCAGTTCTGGAGATCATTCTGTACCCTCCTGGGAATCAAGGTCAGTTTATCATCTGCATACCACCCTCAGTCAAATGGGCAGACTGAAAGGGTTAACCAGTCCTTGGAGAAGTTCTTGCGATGCTACATATCGGAGTTCCATGACAACTGGTCCTCCTTGTTGCCCTGGGCAGAATTTGCCTGTAACAACTCCTGTCACTCATCCACGAAAACCTCTCCGTTCTTTTGCAATTATGGTTTCCACCCCAGATCTAACTCTTTGTATTCACTCCAGTCCGTTGGTATTCAGGAGATCCGTTCCACTGCCAGGGATCTCAGAGTTGTCTGGAAGAAAGTACATTCATCTTTAAAACAAGCCTCACTTGTTGCAAAAAAATTTTCGGACCGACACCGTACCCCCTGCTCTCTTAAGGTTGGCCAGAAAGTCTGGCTGTCTACAAAAAATATCAGGCTGAAGCAACCTTGCAAGAAGTTGGGCCCTAAATTCATCGGGCCGTTTCCCATCATCAAGCAGGTGAACTCTGTTGCATTTAGGTTAAAAATTCCGGGCTCGTTAAGAATTCCAAACACATTTCATTGTTCTCTGTTAAAACCAGTTCTTTATCCAGCTCAAGCCCAGTCTTCAGGCAAGCCACAGAGGTACAGTGTTCAGAAAATCTTGGATTCCAAAAAAGTGCAAGGACAGGTGCACTTTTTGGTACAGTGGAGGAACCGCGGGTTAGAAGAACGATCTTGGGTTCCGCGGAGACAACTCCATGCTCCCAAACAATTGAAGGAATTCTTCAGGAAATTTCCAAGAAAACCTGGGTGTCGGGGTCCCTTGACCCCTCCTCAAGGGGGGGTACTGTCACGAGCCGCGGCGGTACTCACAGCCGCCGCGGCTCGCTTCTCATGCGCCCCAGCGTCCCGGCCGTCACCTTGACGACCGGGACGTCATTTCCTCTTCCTGTCCGGCCGTTACCAGGGCAACGGCCAGACGCTAGTACACTAGCGCTGCGTCCCGGCGGTGCTGGTAGCCGGGCGCATGCGCATAGCAGGCAGCCTGTGGGCTGATTAGGCTTATTAACAGGCATTAGCCTGCAACTGTGTAGGTCAGGGGCAAGCCCTGATTGGCCCTGCTGGATACTAGTAAATTAGCCTGCAGGAGTGTGTTCAACTGCTGATTGGTCTGTGTCTGTACTTAAGGCAATGAGGTCTGCTGCCTCATTGCCGGTTATAGCTTCTGTGCTCCAGTCTGCTGACCTGCTTGTTCCAGTTCCTGTATCCTGTATCTACGTTTGACTTCCCGTGTATGACCCTTGGCTTCGTATTGGACTTCGCTTGTGTTTCCTGTGACCCTGATCCTTGGCTTGTTTACCCGTTCTGCTACTTTGCCTGTGACCTCTGACCTCAGCTTGTTCATCATTACTGTTACCTGCTGCCGGCCTTTGACCTCTGCGTGGACCTGACTCTTCTTGCCTGGGTTCTCCCCAGCCGGTACACACTTCACGACCCTCTGTCAGTCTGCAGCCCAGTCTGTCCCCACCATCAGGGGCTCCAGTGAACACCTGACTGGCAGAGTAGACTCCGGGTTGTGTTGTGCCGGCTGGAGGGGTTCCTAACATTAACTTACATGATTTCCTCTCAGCAAACAGACAGAGTGTGTTTGTTAGTGCAAACAGAGCCAGTGATGGGTGTTTTCTCTTAAAGAGAAGGTGGGTGTGTCACCTGCCCCTCAAGCTAGGGCTGGGGGAGGAGTATCATGCATAAAAGCTTGTTTGTGTCATTTGTGCACTAAGACCAACGCTGGGGAAGCTGGCTGGTCTTGAGAGAGATTGTCTATGTCTAGCTAGCGTTTAGGGTCTCCATATCTGCTGTGAAATTCACATGGTGTCAAATACATTTTAAACCATCCTGACAATAAAGCTGCATAAAAAGAAGTTGTTGTTTGCGTGTGCTTCAGCAGTAGCGGGCTCTTGCCACAAAACATATATATATATATATATATATATATATATATATATATACACACATATTTGGACTTAGCTGCACCCCCTTGCAGGTCGCGGTCCTTACTGGAAGCGACCAGTTGAGGTAATAGGGAGATAAGCCACAAGAGCAGTAGGTTACTCACGAATAGCAGAGATATGTTGCAGGGTGTAGCCAGCAAGTTATGGAGGAACAGAGAAGTAGTGCTGTAGAGTGTCAGCTCTGCGGACGACTGTTTACCACTAGAGTGACGGCAGGAATCCTAATAAGAAGTCAGCAGGACTCACGAATGGTGATGACGAGTTGCAGGGTATAGCCAGCAGGTCATGCAGGTACAGGGAAGAAGCACTGTAGAGTGTCAGCTCTGCGGACGACTGTTTGCAACTAGGGTGGTGGCAGGAAATACAATTAAGCAGTCAACAGGTTTACTGGAATCGAGGAACAGCAGTACAGCGAGTAGATAGTCAGCTCTTTGAACGAGGAGTAGAACAGGAACCCATGGCAGGTACATGAAGATCAGGCACTTAGAACAGGGAGGAGGTGCCTTTTAAACCTTTGAGCCAAAACTCCAACCAATAGGAAGAGGGACAGAGTAATTGACAGATCGGGTCTGCGCATGCGCAGACCCGGAAAGATGGCGGCGCCCAGCCCGGACCTAGCGGACGGCAGGAGAAGGTAAGTAAGCCGGAGATCGGGTATATGGCCCGATTCCCCGGCGTGTGATACATAGGCGCTCAGGTAGTTTCCTTTGTGGTTAGCTACTTGATTTCAGACAAACATTCACACAAAATATCTGCTTTAACAGATTTAAGGAGATACAACTTACTTACAAACAGATATAAGCATTATTAATGCAAAAATGCTAAGACTCTAATTAATAAGATAACCTTAGCAACATTTTCCTTTCTCCAAGTGACCCTAGACCCTCATATATATATATATATATATATATATATATATATATATATATATATATATATATATATATATTCATTCACACACATTAATATATATATATAACTATATATACACATACACATAAATATATATATATATATATATATACACACACAAAATTTGGCGCTACTTCATGACGTCACTTACATCCACCACACTCTTATCGCTGCTGTTAAGGGGATAATGTAAGTATGCGCCCATGTAGAATGTACAAAGCTTTGTAATGTACATTGTACATGGGCGCATACTTACATTACCCCTTTAACAGCACCAATAACAGCGTCGCGAATGTAAGTGACATCATAAAGTAGCGCCGGATTCTTGGTTCATCGGGATTGGTTCCAGTCTCTTCCCACAACAGTCGTCATCGATCCTCGTCGACAAGGACCCCTTCGGTCGCAAGATGTCGGGGTGAGTGTTGTCGGATTTTACAAGCCAGTGAAAAAAAAAGTCCCGATCCCCATGATGATTCATGTGTACACACTGTACACGTTTTACCTTCAGATCTGTGCTCTTCATCTGTCATAACTGACTCTGCACACTCCATAGAGATCTATGGACACTGCCGGTGCTGAGTGTATACACACTGCAGAATTGAAACAACATTGTTCCATCGTTGAATGAGATTTTTAGTTCAGTTTAGAAAATCAAATGAAACAATGTGATGTGCTTTGGATACACACTAATGCGATATCTGGCTGAACGGATATCGTGTGATTGGCACGTAGTGTGTACCCAGCCTCACTGTGAGAACCAATCTGAGTGTTTGTGGCTCCGCAGTTCTCTACAGACAATTGAGGCCACTGTCCCAGCATCATCGCTAATCACTGTTCCAGTGTGCTGCCCCCTCTGGACGGACACAAAACATTTACATTTCATGGGTTTGTGGGCACCAGAATTCTCTCTCAGTTTCTGAAACTAAAACAGAGACCTGAAAATATTACTCCAAAAATCCCAAATTCAGGTGTATGAAACAGATTTCATGTGGAGCAAACTGTACCGAATAGGTGACCGGGAGGACCAAGACTCCCGGCCACTTTCACCTTATACAATACGGCATTGTGTGATAGTCACTGACCAGACTTATGAAGCTGGATCAGAGAAACTGCTGAGAAACACTGACCAGAGCTCTATGGCTCGGGGAGAAGAGGAACCGTAATGGTCACTCAGTGTTTCATATTTGAATGCATTACTTGTGTGCTCTGTGATGTTCATTATAATTTTTATATTTATTTCTAGATAATTGAACTTTGAGAAGAGTCTGTAGACGTTACTTGAAGATAACCCCCATCCTGTATAAATCCCTGATTCACTGAGGATGGACAAGGACAGGAGTCACATGACTGAGAGAATATTACATCTCACCCTGGAGATCATCTACCTGCTGACTGGAGAGGTGAGAGATTCTGGGATTGTCACAGTGATATTACTGTTATCTCTACTAATAAAACTGAAACCTGACTGTAATAGTGAGGGATTATGGGAAGGTCAGAGAGGTGAGGGGTCACTTCTTGTTGTTGCCAACATTTTCAAAATCACTCCCAGTGGCATAAAAATATGAATGTATAGATTTTATAATCTAGGAGTTAATTTCTAGGCTGCAATTTCGTATATCCCACTTTTCCACAGTTGTTAGTGAAGTGCTGACGCGTTTTGTTACAGCTGTGACATTTTCACAGAGTCCACCTCATGTTCTGTGAGGTTATCAGCTGTCCTAAAACACAGGGGCTGCCAATCACAGCTCTCTGTCAGTAAGGGGAACTCAGCTGAGGTGTTAATCAGCATTAATATGAGAGAATGTAATTTGAATCAAAAACATTATAATAAAATGAATCTATCTACATAAGTTAGGAGCCAAACAGGATAATAAAATAAAATAAGTTTTATATAATAAACTAAAATAGCAGCTGGAAACTCCAAATCCAACATAAAACTCAAAAAGAGTTAAGTTACATCCAATAAACGCAGAAGCATGGCAGTCTTCATATAAAATGAATGTACTGAGTGACGTCCCTCAGTGATTGGTCTCAAAATTAAATTACATAGAATTAAACCCTTTGTGGATGCCTGAAGTGTTTAATCTCTCATAAATAATATAACCAAAAAAACAGGTCTGTACACTACCTGGTATACACATAATTCCTATGGAGGGAATGAGATTACACATTCCCTGGTGTAGCCCACTGAGCCATAGAATCACCTTTCTTGATACAAGTCAATCACACAGTTATAAAATAAAAATACATGTAAACAAATACAAATAATTTAAAAAGTAAATTGCTCTTACGGCCATCTATGCCTGAAGAGGTGGTTCAGGGGCCGTCCGGTGGAAATCCAGCACAGTTGAAACGTGAAAATGTTAGTTTTGGCCACATCTCCAGATACTCCTCTTAGAAGAAGTATCTTTTGGAGCTACATAAGCCTTGCTGTAAAGATATGTAAAAGCAGACTGAAAAACAAAGTCTTTTTAATTAAAATAAAACCTCCTACATCCTTGAACATCTTTCCTGATGTAACCTATAAGGATTAAGAATAAGAGCCTATCTTGACGTGGCTGCTTCCATACTGTATTTTGAGCTGTACATAACTTAAGATACGTGCAAATTCTAATATACAAATAAGGAAGCAATTTTGCGGCTGCAGTTTTACAGTTATGTTTGGCCGTCAAATTGTCATATACTCTGAATCCGGCCCACACTGTAGTAGCATACTTGCCAACTTTAAGAGGCAGCTGTCCGGGAGGGGGTCCGTTGAGGGGGCGTGGCCTCGCGTGGTGCGCCGTTAGGCTCCGCCCCTGTCAATCTTAGCCCATTTTAGCCAATCGCAGCAGGGGGCGGGACCACAAATGCCGCGTTTAGCCAACCCCCCCCCCCCCCCATCTTCAACAGCGGCGACTTCGGGATCCGGGATTTTTGCCTGCTCTCTCGGGAGTCTGGGAGAACTCCCAAAAATTCTGGAGTCTCCCGGACATTCCGGGAGAGTAGGCAACTATGTGTAGTAGTAGAGTGTATATAGCACTTGCCTCTCCTGCCATCTTTGGTGAGCTGGTCATTCTGAGACCTCTGTGATTGGGCCCCACAGAAGATGGTGGAGCTACAGAAGAGCTGTACTTTATACATTATACAAGACAGTGTATGTAGGATGCAGATAGGATAGGGGTTAGGCTGGGTACATACTATAGGATTTTCACCCGATTATCATGCCAATCACACGATAAATAACCGTTAGGTCCGATATCGCATTAGTGTATATGCTCCAATGATTATCATTCAAAAGCACATCGTATCGTTTAATTTTATAAATGGACTAAAAGTCTCTAAACGATGGAACGATGTTGTTCCGATTTTGCAGTGTGTATGCACTCACAGCCAGCAGTGTAGGCAGATCTCCATAGAGTTTACAGAGATCTTTTCAGCAGATGGTTATGACAGATGAAGAGCACTGATCTGGTGAAGGTAAATCTTGTAAAATGTGTATAGTGTGTGCACATGAATCAGCATGCTGATCGTGACTTTCAGTCGTTGGTAATATTGTTAACGATATCACATTGGGAGAAATTTTCTGTAGTGTGTACCCAGTTTTAGAGTTGTATAATAGACCTGTTTTGACTATATTGCACATACACGAAAAAAACAACTTCACGTAGGTGGAGTTCTCCTTTAACATTTTATTGATGTCTCTCTCAAAACTCAGGATTACACAGTAGTGAAGAAGACATCTGGAGAGCATGTCACACCCAGCAGCCGTCCCCGTGTGTCAGGAGGATTGAGCAGGACCCAGAGCCCCATCATGGAACCTCCACCTCACTCACTGATACATGAGAGAAACAATGACCAGAGGATTCTAGAACTCACCAACAAGATCATTCAGCTGCTGACTGGAGAGGTGACTGCTGGGAATGGGACATTATAGAGTAACACCAGGGGATGTGTCTGGGTGATGACTGTATCATTGTGTGTGTCAGGTTCCTATAAGGTGTCAGGATGTCACTGTCTATTTCTCCATGGAGGAGTGGGAGTATTTAGAAGGACACAGGGGTCTGTACAAGGACGTGATGATGGAGAATCACCAGACTCTCAGGACTTTGAAGAAGAATATGATTGAGAAAATATTAAATCTCTCCTTGGACACCATCTATCTGCTGACTGGAGAGGTGAGGGATTCTGGGAGTCACAGTGACATTACATTTGTCGTACATGACAACAGAGGGCTGTAGAACATAGTTAAATAGGTAAATTACAATAAAGTGGTGTAGGGGGAGTTTATAGATTTAAAAAAAAAAAAAAAAAAAAGTTGTTTAACATTTGATATGTTCTCTGAATTATGATTGACATTGTTGTTTGTTTTTCTCCAATCAACCATTACTTAAACCCCTTGTTAATTTATGAATTTGGCTGGTGACTCAACGGGCAAAAATGTGCAAAATCGATTTTCTCTTCTCTACCTGAACTAGAAACACAAGATGTAGGTTGACTTTGAAGCACTGTTACCTTCCTTTAAGGAAACATTAGTTGAGGCTTTCATGATTTTTTTTCTCCCTTATTCTGGATCAATAGACTATATCTCTGTAATGATATGTTATGTGTATAATTATGTAATACTCACAATGTAACATCTAATAAATCTTGTTCACAGTATTACACAATAGTAAAGAAAACATTTAGAGAGCATGTGACACCCAGCAGCCATCCCTATGTGTCTGGAGGATTGAGCAGGACCCAGAGCCCCATCACGGAGCCTCCACCTCACTCACTGATACATGAGAGAAACAATGACCAGAGGATTCTAGAACTCACCAACAAGATCATTCAGCTGCTGACTGGAGAGGTGACTGCTGGGAATGGGACATTATACAGTAACACCAGGGGATGTGTCTGGGTGATGACTGTATCATTGTGTGTGTCAGGTTCCTATAAGGTGTCAGGATGTCGCTGTCTATTTCTCCATGGAGGAGTGGGAGTATTTAGAAGGACACAAGGATCTGTACAAGGATCTGATGATGGAGAATCACCAGCCCCTCACATCACTGGGTAAGAGGAGACTTTCATCTATTGTAAATGAGAGAGCAGTTATGATGGCCACCTAGATACACATCATCTGACAATCACATATAAACATTGTATTCACACTCTACAGCTTGTTGGGGTATCGGGGTTCACCGATACTTCTATCAATCACCTTCAATGTCAGTCAGATCTTTCTTTGTTTTCAGTCGACTGGTGAACAGAAAATACTCAACACCTGTATGATATAATGCTGAGCAGCTTTTATTCTGTTACAATTTGAGACCGCTTCAGCGTCTATTTTTATACATGTAAGTCTAGGGGTATAGATGCTGAACAACCAATTATAAGACAGTAAAATAATGAGAGAAAATCAATTAACTATATATATTTCAGTTTTGCATCAAAGATCAAACAATTCTTTCTTCTTTATGTGTTATCTCTTTCCAGGCTTTCTGCCAATATCCTTGTGCTGCCCCCATCTTTGAGTCCTTGGGTTTTATCTTATCAAGAACGTTACTACATGTTCTTGGAATGTTTTTGTTGATGGGAACATTCTGCTGGGTAGTCAACCTTGAATAATTTGTCTTTTAAACTGAACATAATATCTGCTAATACTCTTAAAGTTATAGCATAACATATTAGCCTCTAAAGCTTAGCACATGATAGATATTAAATCAATAATCATACAATTCCACCCTAACACTCCCCTCTTTGATTAAATATTATCTATTAACCTCTACCTATCAGTCATGGCGATACTCAGCAGAAGACAGTTAGTACCTACATTTACTTAAATGGTATCATAAGGACCCCATATGAGTAGAACAAGAATTCATTAAGCACATATCTCTGGTGTTTTATCACCATAACTTTTCTTTCCCTATTCAATATCTATCTAGGTGTATAGAGGGGAATACTTTGCTGATATCTATTCAAAAGCTTTCTGGTATTACATGTTAAGTAGCAGTTCCATATAATCATTATAGTTAGTATAAGAAGAATTAGTATCAATCGGTGAATCAAAATACTAATTTCTTTCTTCATGGAATAAGATCCATTAAAAAATATATCCCACCAATGATGCGATAATCCATTTTTCAATTCCGACGCTAAATGTACTAGTTCACCCGCCTCTATTACCGTAGTCATTTTTGCATGATGAGTAAGATAGTTTACCTCTTTTAGGTGTATATCTAACAGTTGAGTATTGTTAATTTGATTAATAAGGGGCTGTAGGTTAAATGATACGTTTCTGGCTCTAAGTTTGTATTCCTCCCCTTTTGCTGTTACCTGTGTTTCGGTATCTGGTAAAAATATATGTGTCTGATTTCTCCACTTAAAGATTGTAACATTATATAGACATCCGGAGAATGGTGGGTGCTTCCCTATGGCCTGTAAGTCGTCTTTCATTGTACTTATTATGCAGACTACTTGTGGTGCTATCTCAATGTACATATCCTTACTGGGGTCATGTAAGGTCCATTTACACACACTGGTGGGTTGTTGGCGTTGACAGGGCTCTTATATAGGCGAATGTTGATTGCACATTATACCTCTGTTAGTTTTTGTACATAATGAGGTGTCATGAGTCTGGTTTGATTCTAATTCTATTTAGGACCCTTTCATAGTAGGTGTCCGTAGCTGGGTACCCCCAGATGGTGTGTACAGGGGTACTGGTAATATCATAAATTTACAAACTGTTTTTTCTTGCGTAACATTAAACACCTCTAGTACCCCTGTGCAGGCTTGATCTTAACATTCTACCCTTGTTGTGCTTGTCTCAAACCAGAGTGTGTTGGTCAGGTTAAATAGTGACCTATAGAATTCTTCATGTTTACCAAGGAATTGTGTTTGGGTGACTTGTTTCTGCATTACCTGTGCTATTACCTGCATGTTGCACACTGTCCAATCAAACATTTTAGTAATGTTTCTGTCCAATTTAAACTGTGTAACTTGTGACTGGTTGAAAATCTGAAGCAATTCTTGAGTTACTCTTAAATGTTCATTCTATGGGGAGACGTATGTGGGGTTAGACGTGTGTGATTTCTACACTAAGTGGGATTTTCTCACAAAGTGGACGAAAATGCACAGTTAGACAACACAGCTGGACAAACATTGGACTACATTTGACTTGATTTTACTCCCAGCAATAAGCAACATCTGCCACAGCCTATTTCTGCACTACTTGTCTATTTATATGGAATACTGCTAAGAGGTAATTCTTAAAATACCCTTGCTTTTTGCTTTTACCCCTTTTATCACAATGTTTCACAAATTGCTTTTCTTAGTCTCATTTCATGGCATGATCTTTAGGACTGTGTCATCTTTCACCCCTCCACCAACACACAAATTTGTTCATATTGCACCTGCATTACTCCACTCACCTCTATTTAACACCCATGAACTGTTGTCCTATTTATTATCTCTAACAAGTACAGCCTCCACCTGTCGCCAGAAAATAAAAGGCCACACATCTTACAATCCCCTTGCCTATCTTTCGCTCACTCTGCTTCTATTAGCTGGTGATATATCACCTAATCCAGGTCCCCCACACTCCTCACACACACATACATCAGAACACTACCGTTCTATAGCAAACCTCAAACACATCACCTGTCTACCCTCTCTTCCCAAGTCCTTTAAATGTGCCCTTTGGAATGCACGATCTGTTTGTAACAAACTTACCTCCGTTCATGATCTCTTCCTCTCAAAAAACCTCAACCTTCTGGCAATAACAGAAACATGGCTCATGCAATCAGACACTGCCTCACCTGCAGCACTTTCACATGGTGGCCTCCATCTCACCCACACCTCCAGACCTGAAGGCAGACAAGGAGCTGGGGTTGGACTACTTCTCTCCCCACAGTGCACATACACAGTTCTACCAAATGTCCCATCACTCACGTTCACATCTTTTGAAGTACATGCTATTCGCATTTTTAATCCATTCTCCCTACGTGTTGCGGTGATCTATCGTCCCCCTGGAGCACACCAACAATTTATTGAGGATTTCTCTGCATGGCTCCCTCACTTCTTATCTTCAGACATCCCCACCATCATCATGGGTGACTTCAACATCCCCATTGATAACCCACCTTCCAAAGCTGCTTCCAAACTACTCTCTCTAACATCCTCACTTGACCTCTCCCAGTGGATTGAATCATCTACTCATAAGGATGGCCACTGCCTTGATCTTGTTTTCTCTAGACTATGCTCAGTTTCTAATTTTATTAATACACCCTTCCCCCTCTCGGATCATCACCTTATCAGCTACACTCTCACCCCCACTGCTCTAACCTCTCTACTGTCTAACTCTACCAAGCCTCCTCATACTCGTAGAAATCTTAATTCTATTAATCTTCAACAATTTTCCACCTCTCTCCAACACCTTCTCTCCCCTATCTCTACATTCTCATCCCCTGAGATGGCAGTACCTCATTTTCACCTAACCTTAGCAACGGCCCTTGATCAAGTGGCTCCAGCGACACTTCATACTACACGTCGACTTCGATGTCAACCGTGGCACACCAAAGCAACACGAAATCTTCAAAAACTGTCCCGTAAAGCAGAACGTCACTGGCGTAAATCTCGAAGCTCTAATGACTTCTTCACATATACTTCTGTCTACCACTCCTATCGAAATGCTCTGGACACTGCAAAACAAACATACTTTCAATCTCTTATCTATGCTCAGGCTTCTAACCCTAAACGCCTTTTCAATACATTTAATCATCTTCTCAATCCTCCCACCCCGAACCCTCCATCTACTATCAGTGCTCAGGATCTTGCTTCCTACTTCAAGGACAAGATTGACAAGATCAGACTAGAAATGGTATCCTCCTCCTCAACAAGCCATCAGCTCATTTCCTTCCCACTACCCTCTGACACCCTTTCTTCATTTGACCCCACAAATGAAGAGGAAATTTCTACGCTCTTCTTATCTTCCTACTCTACCTCCTGTCCTCTTGATCCTATTCCCTCGCAAATTGGTAGATCCCTGTCTTCTGTGCTCATTTCACCTCTAACTCAAATCTGTAATCTCTCACTCTCTACTGGCATCTTTCCATCACTATACAAGCATGCAGTGATTACTCCTATTCTAAAAAAACAAAACTCCGACCCAAACTCTCTCTCAAATTACCGTCCCATCTCTCAGCTCCCTTGCCCCTCCAAGCTTCTAGAGAGACTTGCCTACACTCGCCTCACACGCTTTCTTTCCGCAAACAACCTGTTGGATCCTCTTCAGTCTGGCTTTCGTTCTCAACACTCCACAGAGACTGCGCTGACCAAGGTTGTTAATGATCTGATCACTGCTAAGACTGAACGCCATTACTCTCTCCTAATTCTCCTTGATCTCTCGGCTGCATTTGACACCGTTGACCACTCTCTTCTCATACAAACGCTGCAATCCCTAGGTCTTCAAGACACAGTTCTATCCTGGTTCTCATCTTACCTCTCTAATCGCTCTTTCACTGTTAATTTCTCTGGAGCCACATCTGCTCCGCTTCCCCTATCAGTTGGAGTACCACAAGGCTCGGTGCTAGGTCCTCTGCTGTTCTCTATCTATACCGCTTCTCTTGGAAATCTAATAAGTTCCTTTGGCTTTCAGTATCATCTCTATGCGGATGATACCCAAATCTATCTATCCTCTCCTGATATCTCGACATCTGTGTTGTCCCGTGTAACTGACTGTCTTTCTGCCATTTCATCTTGGATGTCCTCTCGTCAACTCAAACTTAATCTTTCTAAAACAGAGTTAATAATATTCCCACCCGCCAACAAGAGCATACCTGACATTTCTATCTCTGTTGATAACATGACCATAAATCCCACCCCACAAGCTCGCTGCCTAGGTGTAATCCTTGATTCACGCCTATCCTTTGTTCCCCACATTGACTCTATATCTAAATCATGTTACATACATCTAAAGAACATTTCCAGAATCCGCACATATCTCACACAAGACACTGCTAAAACCTTAATTCATGCACTAATCATCTCCCGCATTGACTATTGCAATTCCCTCCTTACTGGTCTTCCCAAAAACAGACTCAAACCCCTAAAATCTATTTTGCATGCTTCGGCAAGACTGATTTTCCTTGCAAATAGCTATTCCTCTGTTGAATCACTCTGTATGTCTCTACACTGGCTGCCTGTCTTCTACCGAATCCAATATAAAATACTTTTACTAACCAACAAGGCCATCAACAAAGCTGCACCAACATACATCTCCTCTCTTGTCTCAAAATATCTCCCAACTCGGCAACTCCGTTCTGCAAAAGATCTGCGTCTCTCATCCACCCTCATTACATCCTCCCATTCCCGGTTACAGGACTTTTTTCGGGCTGCACCCACTCTATGGAACTCTCTCCCTCGCACAATAAGACTCTCCTCTGTTCTACAAACTTTCAAGCGTTCTCTGAAAACCTACCTATTCAGACAAGCTTATAATATTCCTCAACCACCATCTTAACCTCACTACCTTTAGCCTGTTACACAATTTCACACAAGACAACTACCCCCGGACCAACATTGTTGTGTGACGGGATCATTTAGCTTATGAGTCACTTTTACCTTTGCAGTCTGGCTGGGCCAAGATGCAAAATGTATACTTAACCTCATGTGTCAATCTCCCATTGTCCCATAGATTGTAAGCTTGCGAGCAGGGTCCTCTCACCTCTTTGTCTGTTTTACCCAGTTTGTTTATTAGTTTATTACGTTTGTCCCCAATTGTAAAGCGCTACGGAATATGTTGGCGCTATATAAATAAATGATGATGATGATGATGATGAATGTTGCTGGATGGGTGTATAAAGAGTGGGCATCCAATCAGCCTGCATATGTACTATTTTGTCCAACTGGTGACCTGCATTGCTCATTTTACTACTGATGGTTTCTATGTCAATTGAGTTTAATACCCCCATTCCCGTTCCAGTGCCTGCTAATAGTGTATCGTACCACTCACGCTTTCTCCTGATACGGCTGCTCTTAATATGACTACATACTGGATCTGGAGGAAATATGAAGTTGAAGTGATATCTAATTGTCTGATGTCTAATACCCATCCTTTCACAGGTAGATGGGACTGGCTTTAGTCTTTCATTATTTATTTTTGGCTGAAGATTCAGGAAGCTCACTCCATCTACCCAGGTGGTTCTATTCTGTATTTCTGAGGCATTAGTGCATATCAATGTGTAGTCTTGAATTGGGGTGATAGTTGTGTTGGCAATTTTGGTGCAATTGGCCACCATTCTCCTTACCCATGGATATAGACCTCGAGTGTAATCAGTAGGTTCTATACAACATTTTATGGCAGTAAAATGTTCCATTGTCAGTGTATTACTGCCATTTATTTGAAGAAATGACAATGTCCAATAAGGAGTGTGAAAAGCTTGTGATACTCCCAAGTCCTTCATTACATGCTGCATTATCTCTCCTGTAAAGGTTGTACCTCTATCTGATTCAATAACTTCAGGTATGCCATGTCTACAGATGACTTCTGAAATTAACTTCTTTGCTGTATTTTTGGAAGTAGCTTTTCCTACTGCCCAGGTCTCTACCCAATGGCTGAAAATGTCTGTGGCTACTAACACATACTCATAGGTACCACATTTCGGTAGTTGTATATAATCAATCTGAAGTCTCTGAAAGGGATAGAAAGCCTTGGGAATGCTTCCTCCTGGGGTCTTTACTCTTTGCCCTGGATTGTGTATTCCACATATCCAGCAAGCTGCCACATAGTTTGTGGCCGCAGAGTTGAATCCAGGGTCAATCCAATTTTTCCATACCCTATTAGTCATTGCCTCTTTGGAATGATGCACTTGTCCATGTGCAATCTGAGTCATTACTGGGTATAAGGCTCTTGGTAGGCACCATTTATTTTCTTTTGACCATATTCCTTGGTCATCAAGCTGTGCACCTTCTTTTTACCACTTTTTCTTTTCTTCCTTTGATGCTTGTTTCTGAAAGTCTTTAAGGCTTTGTAAGTCTGGGAATTTAAGTTTGTCTGTGTTCTCTTCTGTTGAGTCTACAAGAAATGTAGTATTCTTTGGTTGGAGGGCTGCCTTTTTTGCTGCTTGATCTGCAAAGTTATTTCCTCTTGCTTCTGGAGTTTGTTCTCTAGTGTGAGCTTGAACCTTTATAATTCCCACTTGTTTAGGGAGTTCCAATGCTCTAAACAGTTCATTGATCAAGTTTGCATGTTTGATGGATTTTTCATTTGATTCTTGGAAATCTCTGCTTTTCCAAATGGGACCGAAGTCATGCGCCACTCCCCAGGCATAACGTGAATCTGTATATACATTGGCTTTTTGTCCTTCTGCATATACACAAGCTTTAGTTAGAGCTATCAATTCTGCTTCTTGTGCTGATGCTCCATTAGACAGTGTTCCTGAGTCAAGCACCTCTTCCTCAGTAGTGATGGCATAACCTGTATATGGAACTCCATCCACATAGTATCTAGATCCATCTACATAAAGAGTTAGGGTTGCATCGGAAAGTGGTGAGTCAGTGACATTATGTAAAGCTGAAGTCTCTAATTTCATAAGTTCCAAACAATCATGTGAACATTTTTGTGTGTGTATTTCTTCAGTTTCTTCTTCAGACGCTTCACTCAGGTCCTCATATCCCCTGTCTGATGATTCATCTGCTTTGCGACTCCCCTTACTCCCCTCTTCTGAATCATTAATGGGGAGCAGGGTTGCTGGATTGAGTATTGTGCATCTGGTAATTGTTACATGTGAGGCGCTGAGCAAGGCTACCTGATATTTAGTTAGTCTAGCTGCAGACAAATGTCTTGTTTTTGCTTGATTAAGAATTTCTGTGACTGCATGTGGAACTTGAATAATAAGTGCATGGTCCAATACCATATCTGCTACCTTTTCTTTCAGTATTGCTGCTGCTGCTACTGCTTGTATACATGATGGAGAGCCTCTTATAACTGGATCGAGTCGTGCAGAATAATAGGCCAGTGGCCTTTGTTTCGTTCCATGTTTCTGTGTGAGGACTCCTAGAGCATGTCCTGACTGCTCATGGCAGAACAATGTGAAAGGCTTCAGATAGTCTGGTAGTCCAAGTGCTGGTGCAGTAGAGATGGCATGTTTCAGGGCTTGTACTGCGTTCTCTATTTCAGTTATATGGAGCGGTTCTGTTCCCTGTTGCTTCCTCAAGCATTCATACAGTGGTTGCATAAGAATTGAAGCTGAGGGAATCCACTCTCTGCAATATCCGAGGAGTCCCAAAAAGGCTCTGATTTCTTTGACTGTTTTTGGTGTCTTCATGTCTCGTATAACTTTAACTCTTTCAGTTGTAAGATGTCTGGTTCCTGCAGAGATACAATGTCCTAAGAATATTACTTTTTCCTGTACTAGTTGCAACTTGCCTGCTGATACTCTGCAGTCTTGTTCGGCCAGAAAACAGAGTAATGAGAGTGTTTCTGATTTACATTCTTCTTCAGTTTCTGCAGCCACCATGAGATCATCTACATATTGAATGAGTTGAGTAGTTGGATTGATAGGCCTCCATCCTTGGAGAATTAGTGCCATTGCTTCTGAGAATTCTGACGGGCTTGTGGCTCCTCCCTGAGGGAGTCTTGTCCAGCAATATTGCTTTCCATCATGGGTGAAGGCTAGAAGGAGTTGACTATCTTCTGTGATTGGGACTGAGAAGAAAGCATTTGCCAAGTCAATTACTGAAAACCATTTTGCATTTGGAGGTATCTGATTAAGCAAAGTGTGGGGGTGGGCACAATGGGAGTGTTGATCAGCAGTCTTTTGTTGACCTCTCTTAGGTTATGAATCATCCGATAATGCACCCCTTGTCCGATATCTCGTTTCTTTACTGGGAATAGGGGTGTAGAATAAGGAGAGCGACATTTTCTTAACACCCCTATTTGTAAGTATTCTTCTATTTGTTCTGAGATTGCTTTGGTTTGAGCTGCAGCAAGTGGGTACTGTTTAATTGAGACAGGATGTGTTCCTGGCTTTAGTGTCGGTTTTACAGGATTTACTTTAAGTGTACCCACATCCTGTTTTCCTTTGGACCATAACTTGTCTGGTGCTATGTTCAGCCAATCTGGTAGATTAACAGTCTTATCCTTTTGACATGTACTAATTTGTTCTAGCATGTAGATTGCTGCTGTAAGCTCTTCTTGGACTGAAGATGGGAGCTGACTTGTGAGTTTTACTCCATTTGGGGTGTACTTGATGCTGGCTTGTATCTTTGAAAGTACATCTGCTCCCAACAGATTATAGGAACAAGATGAGGAAGTGGGAAATTGTATTGGTACTTCAATTTTCTCTTCACCTACTAGAAGTGTGACTGGTTTACTTTCTGTTAGTTTTACTTCTTTTCCTGCTAGGCCTGTAGCAGGTTAATCAATTTCTGTTAATATTTGTTGAGGTACCTCCTGTTTTCTTAATACAGTGCGGCTTGCTCCAGTATCAATTAGACACTCACATTCTTGACCATTAGGTAATATGATATTCACTAGGCCTTTAGTCAAGTCGTTTTTCAGAGTTTGGTTATTTGTGAGAGGGAGGTACGTTGGAGTGCCAATTTCCTATGCCAGTTGTTGGTCTGTAACTTGTTTATTTTTTCTTTCCAGCCATTTCTTATGCTTGTTGCAATCTTTCTTCATGTGCCCTCTCTGTTTGCAGAAGAAACAAATGCCTTGCTTTTTCATTTCTTCCAAAGTCATGTTTTCTTTTTCCTTTATTTGTTGCTTTGGTGCACCTCTTGTGTCTGTTCGACCCTTCCATTCTTGATTCTCTTGGACCACATGAATGGTAATTTTCTGAGTTTGAGACTTGTCTTTGGCTTTCCTTTGCTTCTCCTTTTCCCGGTCTTCTATACCTTCCAGAACTTGGAGCATGGATTGCATTTACATTGTTGCTGCTTCTGGTCTTATAAGAAACAATTGTTGACGATATGTTTCAGAAAGGCCATTGAGGAATCTAGTCTTGAACAGTCTGCGATGTTGGGCATTATCTCGAGTGAAGCCTTCGTCTTCATGTGCTTGTGTAGCTCTGTCATAATATTGTCTAATCGTTTCTTCTTTCTCATGTCGTACTTCTGGTGCTGCTGGTTCATTTTCTTTTTGATTATGGCACCATCTCATTAACCGATGATAAAACAGTGCTCCAGAGGCCACTGTTTTTCAAATTGCCCACAGGTGGTGCTACTATTGCTGGTAGATTATCAGCTGCTTCTGCTATTGCCATGGTCCTTATTTCTGTAGCTGTTCCTATTCCCAACAGTGCAGTTGCTAGCTGGTCATAGTCCACCCAACTAGGGGTCCATATGACATGTATTCTGGTGATATACTGGCTGAATGCTGCAGGGTTTTTTCTGGGATCTGCTGCTTTGGTAACGATATCATGCATATCTGATGAGGACCAGGCTCTATGGATTTCCTGGAGTTGCCGTACTTCATTGCCAGCCTCATTCATTACTCTTTGAACTTGTACTGGAAACATCTGATATGGTATATTCTACTCCATCTGTAATGATTTTAATGCTTCAACTGGGTACACATATGTGGGTCTCTTTTCTTCTTCTGAGTTCAAATCTGGATGAAATATTTTTCTTCTTGCTCTTGTTAATGCCCCTAGTGGAGGGCCCACAGGTGAGAAGTTGGGTGATCCTACCACATCCCCTCTTCGTATGTCCTCACAAGGTGGGGCATTGGGGGGAATTTGATTACTACAGAAAGGGCATGTTAAATCTCCTTCTGGTATGCAATTCCCACATTCTGTACATTTTTTTTCAGGATAGTATATCTGTATTGGTCGAGTGGGAGCATGACCTGGTGTAATTATCTCCCATTTATTCCCCACTTTCCTCATTGTAGTCAGTGGCGCACGCAGGGGGGGTTTCTGGGTCTCCAGAAACCCCCCCTCCGCTAAAAAGTGCCCTACATGTCGGCACTGTGTTAGGTTTCAAGGTTACCTTAGTCAGTATTTACGCCGGCCTTCCTAGGGCGCGGAGTCTAACGGCCCTCCCGGTCTTCTCCAAGAACCGCCGCAAGGCAGGGTGGGTTTTGCTGCCGGAGAACCGCAGGTCGCGGCCTCCAGGTTAGCCTACTGACGTAAGGAGAGAGTTCTATGAGATGGACATGTAGCGGCACGGTCAGATCCACAGAAGGATAGATAACTGAAGTCACTAACCGTATATTCAGAAGGTAGTAGTCTGGAGTAGAGACTGGTGGAATGCAGGAGTCAATCCACGGTACAGCCCCAGGAGCAGAAGCGTAGTCCAGAATAGCCGGTTCGGTACACAGAGATCCGTCCGTTAATGCAGTACCAGGGATAAGGCAGAAGAATAGTCTGGAGGATAGCTGGTTCGGTACACAGAGATCTGTCCGTTATGCAGTACCAGGGGTTAGGCAGAGGAATGGTCTGGAGGATAGCTGGTTCGGTACACAGAGGTCTGTCCGTTATGCAGTACCAGGGGTTAGGCAGTAGAATGGTCTGGAGGATAGCTGGTTCGGTACACAGAGGTCTGTCCGTTATGCAGTACCAGGGGTTAGGCAGTAGAATGGTCTGAAGGAGCGCTGGTTCGGTACACAGAGATCAACAGTCACAAAGGAGAACACCAGGGAAGCCAAAGCACAGGAAGTGCAGCCAGATACAGGTAACACGTTGCTCTGACACCTACAGTGTGTCAGAGCAGTCCTGAAGTAGGAGTTTGAATTCCCCGCCCAGATCAGCTGACCTGCCGCCGGGACCTACCCGGAAGTGCGGCAGTACAGAACGAAGGAGCGGCGCTGACACAGGTAAGCGCCGTGACAGTACCATTAGGGATGGCCACCGGACAGCCTATAAGGTTTCTGAGGGAATTTGTCATGGAATTTTCTTAACAGTACTGGAGCATGTAGATCACGTGCCGGAATCCATGAACGCTCCTCTGGTCCGTAGCCTTTCCAATCAACCAAGAATTGTAGAGAACCTCTGGAAATGCGAGAATTTAGAATTTCCTTGACCTCGAATTCATGATCTTGCGTAGAGACAGCGGCAGGAGGTCTTTTGGAAGAGGAAAATTTATTAATGACCAGTGGCTTGAGGAGGGAAATGTGAAAAACGTTGGGAATCCTTAAAGTAGGAGGCAACTTTAATCTGAAAGCTACTGGATTAATAACTTCCAAGATCTTGAAGGGTCCAATGAAACGGGGAGCGAATTTCCTAGAAGGAACCAACAGGCGAAGGTTCCGCGTAGATAGCCATACCTTATCGCCAGGAGAAAGTAATGGGGAAGGTCTTCTTTTCTTATCAAACGCCTTTTTGCTGGTGGCAGTGGCGTGAAGTAGGTTACGTTTGATTATACCCCACCTGGACGAGAAGTCTGACCACATGGAATCTACAGCAGGAATTCCGGATGTAGGCAAATCATTAAAAGGAGGAACTCTAGGATGAAAGCCTTGGAGAGCAAAAAAAGGGGAAACCAATGTAGAGTCATGAGAATTATTATTGTGAGCAAATTCTGCCCAAGGTAACAAATCAACCCAGTCGTCATGTTTAGCTGAAATGAAGCACCTGAGGAATTTTTCGAGCTCTTGATTAGTCCTCTCCGTTAGACCATTGCTTTGGGGGTGGTATGCAGAGGAAAAATTCAGTTTGATTCCACAAACACGAGAAAAGGCTCTCCAAAATCTTGCAACAAACTGTGTTCCACGGTCTGAAACGATGACCTCTGGGCAACCATGGAGACGGAATATTTCCTTTATAAAAAGTTGTGCCAGCACCGGAGCAGATGGAAGGCCTTTTAGAGGTACGAAATGAGCAGCCCGTGAGAAACGGTCTGTGACTACCCAAACCACGGAAAAGCCTCTTGAAGAGGGTAAATCAGTGATAAAGTCCATGGAGAGATGACTCCATGGACGATCCGGAATGGGTAAAGGCTGTAGCAATCCATAGGAGGCTTGCCGAGGTACTTTGTTCTGAGCGCAGATGGAACAAGCCGTAACGAACTCCCGAACATCAGAGTGAATCGATGGCCACCAGTAATTACGGGAGACAAAATCCAGAGTCTTCTTGATCCCAGCATGACCAGAGAACCGAGAGGCGTGAGCCCACTTGAGGAGTCTTGATCGAAGATGTGAAGAAACAAAGGTCTTCCCGGGAGGAATCACTAGATGAGCAGGGGTGGTGGCCAGTATACATTTGGAACCCAGGATGGGTCTAGGAGTATCCTCTATAGTATCAGTGGCATCAAAGGATCGGGAAAGAGCATCCGCTTTCTTGTTCTTAGATCCTGGTCTAAAGGTGATGATCATATCAAACCGGGAGAAAAACAGGGACCATCTGGCTTGCCGAGGGTTTAAACAAGAAGCTGTTTGTAAATATAGAAGGTTCTTGTGATCTGTAAAAATCGTGATAGGAAACCTAGCTCCTTCCAAATGATGTCTCCACGCTTCTAAGGCTAATTTGATGGCCAGGAGTTCCCTATCTCCGATGCCATAATTCTTCTCGGCAACAGAAAGTTTACGGGAAAAGAAACCACAAGGAGATAATCTTCCACCAGAGTCCTTCTGTGACAAGATAGCCCCCACTCCCACAGAGGAGGCATCGACCTCCAGAAAGAAAGGAAAGGTAGGATCTGGTTGATGGAGGATAGGAGCTGTCGTGAATGCTTTCTTTAGGGAAGAGAAGGCCTTTTCTGCCTCAGGAGGCCAAAGTTTAGTATTGATAGCTTTCTTAGTGCAGTAATGGGTGCGATCACTGAAGAAAAGCCTTTAATAAAATGCCGATAGTAATTGGCAAAGCCTATGAAACGTTGGATTGCTTTCAGGCCTATCGGCTGAGGCCATTCAGAAACTGCCTTTACTTTCTCGGAATCCATGCATAGCCCAGATCCAGAGATCACGTGTCCAAGAAAGGGAATATGACTTTTTTCAAAGATGCATTTATCCAAATTACAAAATAGTTGATGTACCCGAAGGCGTTCAAGCACCAAGGAAACATGATGGCGATGCAACACGATGTCCGGAGAGAATATCAGGATATCATCCAGGTAAATCACCACGAACTGGTAGAGAAAATCTTGAAAAATTTCGTTGATGAAGTTTTGAAACACTGCGGGGGCATTACATAACCCGAAGGGCATAACTAAATATTCAAAGTGTCCATCATGGGTATTGAACGCAGTCTTCCATTCATCCCCTTGTTTAATACGGATCAAATTGTAGGCACCCTTCAAGTCTAATTTGGAAAAAATAACTGCGCCTTTTATTCTATCAAATAGCTCTGAAATCAATGGTAACGGGTACTTGTTCTTCACAGTAATGGCATTCAGCCCACGATAATCTATACATGGACGTAGACCCCCGTCTTTCTTTTTAACGAAGAAAAAGCCGGCCCCTGCAGGGGAGGATGATTTCCGAATAAAGCCTCTTTCTAGGTTCTCTTCTATGTATTTAGACATGGAGTTGGACTCTGGTAGTGATAGCGAAAAAACGCGTCCTCTGGGTGGTATTTTGTCGGGTAAAAGCTCAATAGAACAATCCCACGGTCTATGGGGAGGTAATTTGGAGGCCTCCTTTTCGCAAAACACATCCGAGAATGAACGGTATTGGAGAGGAATACCAGTGGACTTAAATGATGATGCAGCTTCATTCTTGGTGAACTTATTGATTCTGGGAAGGCAACGAGAATGACAGGCCGGACCCCAGGCAAGAACTTCTGGCTTATGCCAATCTAATGTAGGGGAATGAAGTTGGAGCCACGGAAGACCAAGAATGAGGGGATTAATAGCTTCTGGAATGACCAACAAGGAAATAGATTCAGTATGCAGGGCTCCTATACGAAGAGAGAGCTTGATAGTACGTTTCTTGAGTGATCCTCCACTAATACGTTTTCCATCAATGGCTGTGATGGCAATCGGGGGATCCAGGGGAAGGGTAGGTAAGGACAACTTCTCCACTATGTCAGCTCTTATGAAATTCCCTGCTGCTCCGGAGTCAATGAGTGCTGGAAGAGAAAGCTGTTTGTCAAAGGATTGTAACAGAACCTGAATAGAAAAACTAGAATCAACAGGAGAGGAAATACGTACACCTAACTTGGCCTCTCCATCGTTAGTTAGGTTCGGTCGTTTCCCGGACGCTTAAAACAATTGTTTAGCAAATGACCAGGTTCTCCGCAGTAGAGACATAAGCGATTTTTGAACCGTCTTTCCCTCTCTTCTTGAGAAAGGCGAGCTCTTCCCAACTGCATGGGCTCTTCCTCAGACATCACCGGACTCTGAAAACGTGGGACCAGACGAAAAGGAGAACGACGAGAACTCTCTTTCTCCTGAGAGCGCTCACGGAATCTAATGTCAATCTGGTTACATAGAGAGACCAAAGCATCCAGAGAAGTTGGAAGTTCACGACCTGCCAATTCGTCTTTAATGCGGTCGGTCAAACCCTGCCAGAAGGTTGCTACCAGGGCCTCATTATTCCAACGTAACTCAGCCGCCATAGTGCGAAATTGAAGAGCATACTGGCCTATGGTCATAGAGCCTTGACGCAGACGAAGGATGCCAGAGGCAGCGCTGGAAACTCTTCCTGGTTCATCAAAGACATGTCTGAAAGCCTCCAGGAAGGTGGAACAGTTATGTAGTGAAGGATCATTGTGTTCCCATAGGGGAGATGCCCAGGCAAGAGCTTGACCGGTAAGTAACGAGATAATATACGCTACTTTAGCTTTTTCAGTAGGGAAGTTCCCTGGCTGGAGTTCGAACTGGATATCACACTGATTTAAAAATCCACGGCAGGCCTTGGGGTCCCCATCGAATTTCGGAGGATTAGGGATGCGAAGTTGGGAATTCACCGGGAGAGGAGCGGCACCACCCCCCTGGGCAGGAGCAGGTTGAGGGGGAATCGGTGGTGGATCAGGTACCGCTGCCTGGACTGCCTGAGCTGACACCGCCCCCTGCAGTGTGTCCAGGCGAGCAGACATGCTCTGAAGAAACTGAAGAAACTGTGCCTGGTTCTTGTCCTGTTCCTCTACCCGGGTAGCTAAATGTTCCAATAACTCCCTGGTTGAGGGGTTCCCGGATCCGTCCATCAGATAGATATATGGGTCAGAGCAAACTGTTAGGTTTCAAGGTTACCTTAGTCAGTATTTACGCCGGCCTTCCTAGGGCGCGGAGTCTAACGGCCCTCCCGGTCTTCTCCAAGAACCGCCGCAAGGCAGGGTGGGTTTTGCTGCCGGAGAACCGCAGGTCGCGGCCCCCAGGTTAGCCTACTGACGTAAGGAGAGAGTTCTATGAGATGGACATGTAGCGGCACGGTCAGATCCACAGAAGGATAGATAACTGAAGTCACTAACCGTATATTCAGAAGGTAGTAGTCTGGAGTAGAGACTGGTGGAATGCAGGAGTCAATCCACGGTACAGCCCCAGGAGCAGAAGCGTAGTCCAGAATAGCCGGTTCGGTACACAGAGGTCTGTCCGTTATGCAGTACCAGGGGTTAGGCAGTAGAATGGTCTGGAGGATAGCTGGTTCGGTACACAGAGGTCTGTCCGTTATGCAGTACCAGGGGTTAGGCAGTAGAATGGTCTGAAGGAGCGCTGGTTCGGTACACAGAGATCAACAGTCACAAAGGAGAACACCAGGGAAGCCAAAGCACAGGAAGTGCAGCCAGATACAGGTAACACGTTGCTCTGACACCTACAGTGTGTCAGAGCAGTCCTGAAGTAGGAGTTTGAATTCCCCGCCCAGATCAGCTGACCTGCCGCCGGGACCTACCCGGAAGTGCGGCAGTACAGAACGAAGGAGCGGCGCTGACACAGGTAAGCGCCGTGACACACTGTTGTATACAGCAGCCGCGGCGCAGTCTAAGAAGCGTCCGCGGCGGTGCTGTATTGTATACAGCACCGCCGCGGACGCTTCTTTGACAGCGCCGCGGCTGCTGTATACTACAGTGCAGCCGAAATGGCGCTGCCGCGCATGCGCGGCAGGTCTCTAGAGACCCCCCCTGACAAATCCTCCGTGCGCCCCTGGTAGTGGTTGGTATCTTTGGAACTTGAGGGGCTATGGGGGTTTCATTGCTGAGAGGTGGAGGTGAGGGAGAAGGCATAATTAATGGTTCTGCATATGGGGGTGGTACTGCCCTTTGCTGGGGTGGATCACAAAACATGAAATCATCCTCATATAAAGGGTTTGTTCTTACATATTCTTTACTAGCACTTATCCACATATTGACCTGCTCTTCACAGCCATGTCTTTTTATCTATTCCTTATTCAAATAAAACCGGGACCATTTTTCCAAATCTAATGTCCCTTCTGGGGGAAATCCTGCTCTCTTGAGTACTTTATGATTTCTTTTAAGAGCTTTACTACCTTCTCTCTTCTTCATTATATCCATAGGTTTGCCTATAATAGGCATCTTACTGTTCTGTGCCCCCATTTACTGGGTTACTGGTCACAGTACTGTCAGTATCTGGGATACAATGTCTTATAAGCGGAATAAGGTAATACAATTTTTCCCCTTTGTACAGACTATAAGTATCTTTAATCCTTTACCTCCTAGTCTGCCCTAGGAACACCAGATGTAAGGTTTATTGACTTTAAGTTAAAAGACTGGCAATTATGGCTGATCCGATTCTTTCCCTTAAGTCCGTATATGGACATATAATGGGGTTTGTGAGGTTCCCTCTGCCTCCTTGTGTAATACATGAAATAAATAGTCAAGATCTCTGACATGTGTTCCCACTATTATAGTGAGATTCTCCCATGGTCTATCTATGGATCCCCAATATGCCCCAGGTGTTGCTTCTAAGGTTAATACACCCACTACCTCCGGGACACCTGTACCCCTTGTTTGAATAACAATATATCCTGTGCAATGTGCGCAGCAAAACCTAGACACTGGTTCCACCATTTAAAAATTTTCTAATACCTTCCACACCGTTTGCACCATATCTACAGAGCACACAGAAGAATATGGCACAAAATAGAGATACTACCACTATGATAATTATTTCTTCCAGCGGTACCATCTAGACAGTCTTAACTGTCGGTCTTCAGCATAACCTTTTACTATTATTTCCTTTGTCTCACTTTTAGGCAATTTTCTTATACTATATGGGCATATAGGTTTATAATCAGGTAACATAAAATTCCGTGGCCAATAGGTAAGTATGTTAGACCAATCTTGACCCAAATATTTCTGCAACAGTTCTTTGTTCAAATGGCAACCCAACGTACAATAAAATTCTTTCTCGTTATTTATAAAACCATAATGTGCACCTGTAATTGTAATACCTTCTAAACAAGGTCCTTTACACCCGGAATATTTTCTCAGAATAATGCAACAGGTACAATTTTTACATACACCCCACTTGTTATCTATTAATTCAAATTGTCTACATCCATCATAATCTAGAGTATCCATACATTTATCATTTCATTATCCTTTCCTCTGACTGAACATTGGGTTCATGAAATACCCTCTAATCACCTCAACTGACTTTCCTTAGATATACAAAGAAATACTGAACAGAGTAAGATGGTAGAAATCTACACTTTGTCTTACTCACCGGATTTAGTTCAGCAGTTCTCTGGACATCAATGGAGTGTGGCGTCAGGTGTGGAGATATTGGAGCATCCCAGACGTAGACCCCAGAAATGTTGGGGTATCGGGGTTCACCGATACTTCTATCAATCACCTTCAATGTCAGTCAGATCTTTCTTTGTTTTCAGTCGACTGGTGAACAGAAAATACTCAACACCTGTATGATATAATGCTGAGCAGCTTTTATTCTGTTACAATTTGAGACCGCTTCAGCGTCTATTTTTATACATGTAAGTCTAGGTGTATAGATGCTGAACAACCAATTATAAGACAGTAAAATAATTAGGGGTGTGCACCGGCCACTTTTGGTGTTTTGGGTTCTGATTAGCTTGAGGTTTTGGGTTCTGATTTGTTTTGCCAAAACACCCCACGAAAGGTTTTGGTTCTGATTTTGGGTTCTGATTTTTTTTTAAAAAAGCATTAAAAGTGCTAAAATACATATTTATTTATTTTTTTCACTCCTACACTATTATTAACCTCAATAACATTCCTTTCCACTCATTTCCAGTCTATTCTGAACACCTCACACCTCACAATATTGTTTTTAGTCCAAAAGGTTGCACCGAGGTAGCTGGATGTCTAAGCTAAGCGACACAAGTGGGCGGCACAAACACGTGGCCCATCTGGGAGTGGCAGTGCAGTGGCAGACAGGATGGCAGTTTGCAAGAGTTTGCTAGAGGTGCAAGATGGAATTGTCCTTGGGCCCTCCCACCCACCCTGATGTTCTTGAAATAGGACATGCGCACTTTAACAAACCAATCATTTCAGCGACAGGGCCTACCAAACTACTGTGGCTGAAATGATTGGTTTGTTTGGGCCCCCACCCAAAAAAGCAATTCATCTCTCCCTGTACAAACTAAACTGGTTCTACTGAGGCAAGATGTCGTCCTCATCCTCATCCTCTGATTCCTCGCCCCCTTCAGTGTGTACCAGTGTGAACCTTGCACAACACCGAAATCAGTCTCCACTGCGCTTGACTCAGGCGCATCCCCACTCCTTTGCCTATGTCGTAGGTGGCTGTGTAGGCTTGAATGGCCTTTTGCTGCTCCTCCATCCTCTGCAGCATATAGAGGGTGGAGTTCAAGCGCGTCACAACCTCTTGTTTTAGTTGATGGCAGGGCAGGTTCATGCTTTTTTGATGTAGCAGGAACAGTGAACGTAGTTTAATATCTGATACTAATATTTCTGCACTGCAGGAACAGTGAACGTAGTTTAATATCTGATACTAATATTTCTGCACTGCAGGAACAGTGAACGTAGTTTAATATCTGATACTAATATTTCTGGACTGCCTAGTGAAGTGGAATCTCGACGGGATTTGGTACAGGGGACACAATACCTCCATCAACCGTCTAAATCCCACTGCATAGATGGCGGACACCGGACGCACGTCTAACACCAACATAGCTGTTACGGCCGCAGTTATCCGCTTTGCAATAGGGTGACTACTGTCGTACTTCGTGCTCATGGCAAACGACTGCTGGACGGTTAACTGTTTGGTGAAAGACGTAGCGTTCTTACGACTTCCCCTCTGGGAAGATGACCGACTACCAGCAGCAGCGGCAGTAGTAGGCGTACCGCTGCAGGATTCCCCGGAAGAATCCCGGATTGAAGAGGACTCAGTCATGCCGGTGACATGGCCTGCAGGACTATCTCTGATGGAGATCGTGGAGGAAGTTGACGAGGAGGGTGTTGGTGGTGTGTATACAACAGGACCAAGGGATTTAGGTGTCCCTGGACTGCTGACGGTCCTAGCCACAGGTCCTGAACTAAACACTGAATTATGAAGGTTCTTCAGGTGACGTATAAGGGAGGATGTCCCTAGGTGGCCAAGATCCTTACCCCTGCTTATTTGAGCTTTACATAAGGTACATATGGCCATACATTTGTTGTCCGGATTGGGATAAAAATAACTCCAGACCGAAGAGGTGGATTTTTTGGTCTTCTGACCAGGCATGACGATGGGCTTTTTCATCCCATGGACAACAACTGTTTTCCCCCCTGGTGCCTCATTTAAGATAACCACATCAGCATCCTCCTCGTCAAGTTCCTCCTCAGCGCCAGCTACATCAATATCCTCCTCCCGGTGTACAACATTGACACCTTCATTAGCCAAATCTGTAACTGGACTGTGGGTGATCCTTCCAGCATATGCACTGGGCGTGCTGCAAATGGTGGAAGGAGCCACCTCTTGCCGTACAGTGATGGGAAGGTCAGGCTTCGCAACCACCAACACCCTTGATCCCGCCTTGGGGATTTGTGATGCCATCTCTTTAGAAGGCAGAGTTGTTTGCTGTGTTGTTGATGACAGCTTAAGTCTCTTAAATTTTTTAGAGGGGGGGGAGGAGGAGGGCTTAGATCCTTGGGTGAAGCTGAACCACTAGTCATGAAGTCATGAACACGGGCCAGGGCCTAAGCCGTTCCTTGCCACTCCGTGCAAGGGGAGGGGGAGTTGTCAGGAGTCTGAGAGAGCCAGGGTGGAATGAGTGCAGGAAGAGGACGGAAAAGGGGTGCTGGAAGAGAGGTGAGAGCCAGGGGGAAAAGGGGTGCTGGAAGTGGGATGACAGAGCCAGGGGGAAAAGGGGTGCTGGAAGAGGGGTGACAGAGCCAGGGGGAAAAGGGGTGCTGGAAGTGGGGTGACAGAGCCAGGGGGAAAATGGGTGCCGGAAGAGGGGTGACAGAGCCAGGGGGAAAAGGGGTGCTGGAAGAGGGGTGACAGAGCCAGGGGGAAAGGGGGTGCTGGAAGAGGGGTGACAGAGCCAGGGGGAAAAGGGGTGCTGGAAGTGGGGTGAGAGAGCCAGGGGGAAAAGGGGTGCTGGAAGAGGGGTGACAGAGCCAGGGGGAAAAGGGGTGCTGGAAGAGGAGTGAGAGCCAGGGGGAAAAGGGGTACTGGAAGAGGGGTGACAGAGCCAGGAGGAAAGGGGGTGCTGGAAGAGGGGTGAGAGAGCCAGGGGGAAAGGGGGTGCTGGAAGAGGGGTGAGAGAGCCAGGGGGAAAAGGGGGTGCTTGAAGAGGGGTGACAGAGCCAGGGGGAAAAGGGGTGCAGGAAGAGGGGTGACAGAGCCAGGGGGAAAATGGGTGTAGGAAGAGGGGTGACAGAACCAGGGGGAAAAGGGGGTGCTGGATGAGGGGTGAGAGGGACAAAGGATAAGATGGTGCAGGGGCATAGCTAAAAGAAAGTGTAAAGGGAGAGACATCTTAAGAATGGGAATGTCAGGGATGCAGCCATCATAAAACACAAGTAGTAATGAAGAATGGGAATGCACAGAGGGGACAAGTGTTAAAAAAAAATTAAAAAAAAATCAAGCCTTCATACTCCATTCAGATATATTTTCTATACCCCCACTTCTAAATTTCCACTTCGACCACTGCCCTTTGGCCCCTGCTCCCGACTGGCTGTGTGAGCCGACAGCTGCTGATCCCTCCTTGCCCAGCGCGCCCAGTAGAAGAACAGAACATAGGATGCCATAATCGGGTAAGTTCATATATTTTCTCGTGTCCAATGTGTTTTTCACCATCCTTTCTTGAACTGCGGGCACTACTGTGTATCCAATGATGTTTAAAACACTATGTATTGCTCATTATTGCGCTGTAATGTTTCTTGCATATTTATCTGTACAGAGATTTTTAATTAAGAGGAAAAAACGCTGCTTGTCATACATTTTATCTGTGATTGTGTCAATATATCTATTTTCTTTGCATTGTAAATGGGGTATTAAGCTGCTCCTGGGACTCACACTCTCAGTATCTGATATGCTGTACCAATTTTTATTTGTGAATGAGTTTTTGTCTGGTCACTACTATTGATTTGCGTCACTACTATGGCATACTGTTATTTGGGGGCACTACTGTATGGCATAATGTATTTTGTGGGCACTATTGTGGCATAATATGATTTGTGGGTAAAATTGCGGCATAATATGATTTGGGGGCACTACTATGCCATAATATGATTTGTGGGCACTACTGCATGGCCAAATATGAATTGAGGGTAATATTATGTGGCATAATATGACCTGAGGGCACTGCGATGTGACATATTATGAGCTGGGGGCACTATGGTGTGGCATAATATGAACTTCTCTCATTGTTGAATATGACGGGAGCCCAAAGAAGTTGCTGTACCGGGGCCCACAATTCCTCTTGTCGGCTCTGCCTGTGAGTCAAGGGGGTAGACGTCTCCAGGTAAATAATCTAAATGTTTCCTATCTAATCAAACTGATGGATCACATCCAATTATCTCTCACCCACCTCCTTTACCCCCCTTAATTTATATACTGGGTTATTTAAAATGACTAGAAAAGAGGCATATCCAGTTACTGTAGGAAAAAAAATATTTTTCTCTGACATTTTGCTGTAGATGGAAATACTTTTAATGCGGCCGTGTGGGTTCAAATGATCGTTCAATATTTATGTTTTTTCTGATATATTTGTTAGAGTTTTATTTCATGTGGAATGATTCATGAAAATTCTGCCATTACTATTTAATTGAGGGAAAAGGGTACCTGTTAACTATATGTGTGTGTAAGTATTCTGTTGTTGCTATTTTGTAGGAGATTTGAAAATAGCAAAACATTGGTTTCCTACAGTGGCGCCTGTATAATTGGTGGCATTGCTGTAGTATGGGGTGGCGTGGTGGCGGCAATGTTGTAGTGTGTTTGGGGCTTAGTATTGCTAATAAGTAGGAGAGGGTATTGCTGTAATGTGGGGGGTGACGACGGTTGCTGTAATGTGGGGGGGGGGGTAATTCTGGTTGCTGTAATGTGGGAGTGATGCCGATTGCTGTAATGTGAAGGGTGGGGGGGGGGGTAATGCTGGTTGCTGTAATGTGGGTGGGTATTGATGTAGTATGAGTGTGTGAGGGTTTTTTTTTACTGCTGTAATTTTGGTACAAATAATGTTTTGTCATGGTATTTATTGATGTAATATGGGTGCTAACAATGTAATGTTGAGGGTCATTAGGAGAAATAAATACCCCCCCCCCTCACATACACTCATACTACATCATGTTGTACTGCACAACAACACACACTACGCCAGCATCAGTGTGCAACAATATAGTGCATGAAGCCCACAACACGTGGGCCTGTGTGCTTTAAATGCCAGGGCTGATTTTTAGTCCCAGTCCCGCCCTGCAGCAGTACCTATTTTTTGGTACAGCAGCAACAGTGAACGTAGTTTGACTTTGAAATAGCAGTACCTATTTTTTGGTACAACAGCAACAGTGAACGTAGTTTGACTTTGAAATAGCAGTACCTATTTTTTGGTACAGCAGCAACAGTGAACGTAGTTTGACTTTGAAATAGCAGTACCTATTTTTTGGTACAGCAGCAACAGTGAACGTAGTTTGACTTTGAAATAGCAGTACCTATTTTTTGGTACAGCAGCAACAGTGAACGTAGTTTATATAAACTATATAACTTATTTTTATATATTGCAGTACTAATATTTCTTGACTGCAGCAACAGTGAACCTATTCATATATTGCAGTAGAAATTTTTAGAGACTTTTTTTATATATTTTTTAAAATTATTTTTGTATAAGTTTTTTTTATATTTTTTTTTTATTTTTTTTTATAACTTTTTAATAATTTTGAAATAACAATGCCCTTACCAGAACAGAACACAGGACACAGGCAGCACCACTGGACTCAGCACAGGATCTCAAAGGAAACCACTGAAAACAAAAGCAGGACAGGAGCTCCCTAACTACAACCTCCCTCACGAGTTTTCGCAGCCAGAATGAAGATGGCGGGTGCGAGTGGTGAATTTATGACATCCGAGTCTCGCGAGATCCGACGCGAGACTTGGATGTCATAGCCTTGTTTGGGATTTTTTTTGCGGGCGGAAATACCCGAACAGTGCTCGGATCCCGTCGGATCCGCACTGTTCGGGTGGGCTCGGATTAGCGAAATCGGATCCCGCTCATCACTAAAAATAATAAGAGAAAATCAATTAACAATATATATATTTCAGTTTCGCATCAAAGATCAAACAATTCTTTCTTCTTTATGTGTTATCTCTTTCCAGGCTTTCTGCCAATATCCTTGTGCTGCCCCCATCTTTGAGTCCTTGGGTTTTATCTTATCAAGAACGTTACTACATGTTCTTGGAATGTTTTCATTGATGGGAACATTCTGCTGGGTAGTCAACCTTGAATAATTTGTCTTTTAAACTGAACATAATATCTGCTAATTTCTCTTAAAGTTATAGCATAACATATTACCTTCTAAAGCTTAGCACATGATAGATATTAAATCAATAATCATACAATTCCACCCTAACAAGCTCATTTATGAACATTTTATTTAGGTGCAAAATGTACACAGCACCATAACCAATCAGACACTTGCTTTAATTATCTAACTTGCTCTAGACAGATAAAAGGTAATTGCTGTTTTGTGTCTGTGGTACAATGTTAGTATATTAGTTGTTTTTTGTGTGTTTGTTTCCTACAGATGGATCCAGTAAGAAAAATTTAGGAGAGAGATGTCTGCGTCCTCTTTATTCACAGGATCGTACAGAGGAAAATCACAATATCCTGCAGGATTACCAGGTAAATAGAATTCAGGGTCTCCAAATACCAAAGTGTCTCTACAGCATTTAATCTGTACAGAAGCTGTGTGATCTTATACACTGATCAATACATTATACACTCTCATAATATTAAATCAGACTATTACTATGTGCGTTATTTTGATTATTTAGGGTGTCTGTGATATTAAAGGAGAAGATATAAAGGTAGAAGAAGAGACGTATGTGAGGGAGGAGGAGGAGGAAATCCCTACAGATATCAGCACAGGTGAGTAATAAACACTAAATACAGAAAAATCATTGTATTTTTTTTCACTCACTACAACAATCTTGTTTGTCTTTGATCCGATAGGGACCCTGGACCAGGGTGTATAGAGGCTACTTTAGGACTCTGGAACTGTATAAATGTTAAACATGTCTTTGCTCTTCCCTCCTCTATACTCCCTTCCTGCAGGGATTTGCTTTTTTAGAGTACCCACAGGACAGGGTGCTTCTTTTCCTGGGCTGCCTTGGCGCCATCTATTTTAGTGTGTTTCATTATTACATTTTTCAGCTTTTGAATTTACCGCCACAGCTATTAAAATCTATCTCTGCGGTGGTCACTTGGAACAGACAGCCCCAATGCGCTGTCTGGAAACCGGAGAAGTCTGAGGAGCTGCATCTCTCTTCCAACATGGCACAAGTCTCCGGGGGTTCCCCTTCACTGTTTCCGCAGGTTGTGATCTATCAGAGTGGCACGAACACACCGGATCTTGCACCAAGGAATTGGTAAAATGGTAAGGTACTCCCCTTCTTGTGGTATTGGGAGGGGAGAGGTAAGACACATTCAGCCTCCATTGGAACCCCCACCCCCAGGGCTCATTCGGAAGGCAGGAGGGTAATGGAAAGAGGCTCAGAGATTTACTGCTCCTCATGAAGGGCAGTCTAAAAGAAAACTGGTTTGGTCTGCAAAGAAACCAGAAACCAAGCTTTCAGACAGTCTTTATGATGGCTAATCTACCCAGTAGGCCTCAGCTGTGATGAAAGTCTGTCTACTTCTTTACCAGGAGCAGTTATTCAGTTCCCCTTTATTTTCCCAGGAAAAGGTTCAAAAGCCAAAAGTCTTTTCGCCCATTTTGAAAGTCATTTTCCTCAACGCCTATGTTGACATCTATAAATTAAAGATGGAATTGTTGAGTGACATAGAACAGAATGAGTTTCTGATATCCACGGATTATCTGGAAGATAACTGATGCTTTGTCAATTTGTGGTTCGGTCCCATCACTTCCGGTTTCAGGCTCTGTGTTTTGGTCTGGTGACAGCCAGCATAATGAGTGTTTCAGAACATTTATGGAGATCATGGCTGTTTTCCTGTGGTCCAGGGTTGTGATGGTCATCCCTTATTTGGACTATCTCTTGATCAAGCCAGAGTCTGTAACTCTGTTTCAGGATCATTACATAGAGGTGATATAGAGTTTGAAGGTCCAATGTTTGGGTTCTTAATACCCAGAAATCCAGTCTGGTTCCTTCTCATTGGCTGCTTTTTCTAGGATTGCCAGGGGAAAGATAGACTCTATAAAAACTAGTAAAATGTCTATTGACTTTCAGATGGATTTCCGTTTATTTGTTCCTGAAAGTCCTGGGTAAGAGGGTATCCGCTTTCAAAACTGTGCAGTTTGCATGGTTGTCACTCACCAGACTGTGAGTGCTTCTTCCCGTGTGTTTAGGAACCGTGGCCGTCCACCATCCTGAGGGTCTGCGCATGTGCAGCCCTTTCAAAACCTTCAGTACCTGTTCCTTTAACTTAATTGGCTGATCAGGCAACACTCCCTATTTAAAGCACCTGCTGTCTATACCTCGTGGCCTGATCTTGGAGTCTCATTCCCCATGAGCCTCTGAAGGTGTTCCTGTGTTTCCTCGTGTATTCAGCGCTGCTGATTCCTGTGGTTTCCAGACCACTTCTACTCCTGTGGTTTCCAGACCACTTCAACTCTCCTGTTTCATCGTGACTGTTAGCTGATTCCTATCCGCTGCCTCCGTGCACTACAGTCTTCAGACCACTTCAACTCTGCTGTGTTTCATCGTGACTGTTGCTGATTCCTATCCGCTGCCTCCGTGCACTACAGTCTTCAGACCACTTCAACTCTGCTGTGTTTCATCGTGACTGTTGCTGATTCCTATCCGCTGCCTCCGTGCACTACAGTCCTCTGACCACTTCAACTCTCCTGTGTTTCATCGTGACTGTTTGGCTGATTCCTATCTGCTGCCTCCGTGCGCTACAGTCTTCAGCTCATCTCAACTCTCCCGTGTTTCCTCGAGACTGCTACAACTGATTCCTATCCGCTGCCCTCCGTGCTCAACAGTTCCAGCTCAGCTCTACTCTTCCGTGTTTCATCGTGGCTGCACCTGCTGGTTGCTATCCGCTACCTCCGTGTACCTACAGAGTCCTGCTGGCTGCTACTCCTCTGTTCTACTCGTGTCTGCAGCAGCTGATCCGCTCTCCGTGCTTCTCAGTGTTCCTGCTGGTCTCTACTCGCCAGTCTGCATCGGATCTGCGCTTCACTGCTTTCATCTTGTCTAGACCATCGCTACTCTTCAGGGTCCTCCAGGAGTCCAGTTCTACTTACTACTGCTTCCTGAGTATTTGTTCCCCTGCTGGTCTACCTACCTGTGTGCTGCACCTACTTGATTACCGCTTCATCCCTCCAGGGACTTCGCATCCTGCCGGCCTCCAGCCGTTCAGGTATCTCTGCACTCCTGTCTGACAGCCTGATCCTGAACCACGGTATGCATACTTCTCATTGACTGTGCTGGTGTATTGCATATCTTGCGGGACTGAGTTGTTCTCCTCTGGAGCTTACTATCCGCTGAGACTTTTGCCATCATTGACTGTGTTATCTTTTGTCCGGATAGTTTCTATGACTTTGTATTATTGCAGTGCTGTTCAGTCATTACTATATTGTGCATGTCATTGTGGATCAAGTTCAAGGTGCCTGTGTATCCTCTGTATTGCAGTCTCTCCCAGTGCTCCTCCTCACATATATATTCAGTGGTACAACTTGCTAGAGGCAGACCACTGATTCCTGTTTCCAGTGTCACCTGTTCCAGTGTCCTCTCACATAGCAGTGGTACAACTTGCTAACGCAGACCACTGACTTTCCGGATACCTTCACCTGGATTCCATTCCTTCACCCAGACAGCGGTACAACTTGCTATACGCAGACCGCTGACTCTCATCACCTCCTCGTTTCTGTTGGACATTCCTCCTCACTAAAGCAGTGGTACAACTTGCTACTGCAGACCACTGACTACCCTCACGTGTCCTTTGTCCATACAGTTCCTCGTGTATTACTACATATATATTACCAGTGCTGCTAGTCATAGACTTTCCCGAGCATCTCTATCAGCTGCTGTCTCCTGTTCCGTGATCACCCTGCTACCAGAGTACCATATTACCACCTATACTGCTCTGGTAAGCTTATCACCTGGTGATCCCTGGGTAAAGACTCCTAGTGCCCGTGACAATGGTGTTTTTCATGGGCTTCCAGATCAAGCTCATCTCAAAATGGAACAAGTCGCACCATCACTTGAAGAGATAGGTAATCAGTCTGTCTCCTTTGGCATGATGAAAATCTCACTATATACCGAAAGACACAAGTATTTTGGACTTGAGGGTAGGGGTGGCTGTCTCCGTTCATTGCTGGTTTCAGACTCTTAGGTCCCTGGTGGAAACTAAACTTTCAATCAGTGTCCTATATTTAAAGGTGTTGCAAAATACCTAGTTCAGGGACAACTTCTCTTGATTTTTTGGCTGTTCAGTAAGACCTCAGGCACAAAGGGCTCCCTTGTAATGAAGGAAACCCAGCAGGATCATGCACTGGTGAGAACAAAATTGCAGAATCGTCAGTGGTCATACCATGGGTGGGATACTGGCTGCCGTTTATCTCCCCGTAGGCATGCCCTGCATCCAGGAGAGTGGACATTTTTTCAACAGATTGTGGACAGGTGGAGTCAGCCAGACATAGGCATGATAGCATCTCAGCTGAACCTGTTCCCACCAGCATTAATGCTGATCTGGGTTCTCAAATAGATAAAAAGTGATGTAGTCTGTGTGCTGTTGGTGGCACTGGATTGGTCAAGATGCTGGTGGTACACAGACATTTTCAGAATATTGATGGGTCTTTCGTGGCGTCTTCATCTAAGATTGGAATTGCTAACCCAGGGACCTATTTACCGTCTAGGATTAGCATGACGGGCTTTAATGATGTGGCTATTGAAGCCTAAGAAAAAGGCTTTCTCTGATGCAGTGGTTCAGACCATGCTTAGATCTAGAAAGTTGTTCTTGGCAAGCAATCATTATAGGGTCTGGTTTCTCTACGTCTTTCCACTTAGTCCAGTTAATCCTGTTTTTGCCAGATGGTTTGGATAATGAACTAAAATTGAGGTCACTGAAGGTTCAAGACTCTACCCTTTCTGTCCTTTATACAGTTATACCTGACGTTCAGATATTGTAAAAGGGTGTGATGTAGTTGCAACCACAGTACAGTTCCCCACTAGTACAGTGTGTGCCTCCACTCTGCCAATGATCGCCTCCTCACCGATTATCTCTTCCTGCTCCTGCTTTCATTTCTCCAGCGCTGCTCCCAACCTATAATAGTATATAAAAATGCAATATTCCAACAATGTTAGTAATTTTTCTACTCAGTGTCCACACAAATTATATATTGTTTTGTTTCAACAATATCAGAATATTTTGCTTTATAAGCCAAGACTGGAATGCACTGTAATTTCCAGAAGGTGGCAAAATAGCAGAAATCATTATGTCATTATCACATCTGAACAAGCCAAAATCTTTCTGGGAGAATGTCCTGTGAACAGACAAGACAAATTAGACTTTATTGGTCAAGCAGATAATTTTGCAAAACACAAGATTAAACTTTCAAAGAAAAGACCACCTTCCCTATAGTCAAACATGGGGGCGCTTCAGTGATGTTTTGGGGTTGCTGTGCTGCATCTGGCACTGGGTGTCCTGAATGTATGAATGGCATCATAAAATCGGAAGATTACCGAGCCATTATGGAGAGCAATGTTAAACCCAGTGTCAGAAAGCTGGGTCCCTGCCAAGGTCATAGGTTTTCCATCAGGATAATGACCCCAGATATGCTTTAAAGAGCACCCATGACAAGACAACATGCTGGACAGTTCAAGTCCAGTTCTATATCCCATAACAAATCGGTGGAGAGATCTGACTACAGCAGTAGGAGAAGGTACCTTCAACTCTGGGCCAGACTTGCCAGTACAGGGGGAACCAATGTTTTTAAAGGAAATTGTGAGTTATTTGATAAGAATGCAAGAGGTGCAAACTTTTTGGCCAGGACTGTGTCTCTTCATTCTATGTTGTTTACAGTCATCAGCCCCTTGGGTCACTCCTTATTAACCTTGCAACTTGATCCTCAGTAGAGTGTAATTTCCCACCTCTGGTGAATACCAAGAGGGTTATTAGACCTTATCTCAGGGGTGTACAAAAGGTAGATTGTGCTGCATCCACAGGTAGATCGTAGGACACTGCTCCCCATTGTTGCTTTGTTCTGTTTTTTTGTTGCTGCAACAGTCTCGCACTTATGGTCTCATGCTGCATCACCACCGCAGTGTGTATGGATGCAAATATATAGGTGTGTGTAAACTATACCATGTGTATTTCTATGGGGCCCATAAATCTATAGTCACGTCCCTGTCGGACGCTGTTTGTGTCTGCATGTAAACAGATGCAAACAAGCCTAGAATTACGTTTTTCGATCACCAGAGTGAGGGAGACATTGATGTGCTGCAGAGAGGACATTAATGCACTTGGTATAGGCAAGTTCATAAATTGGGTTATACAATACAATATAATACGTATATGTATTATTTGCATATTTACATGTGTGTTTTATAATATGTTAGCTGCGTATTTTCTGCATATTTTATATTTGATTTAATATGTGTGAGCTGTGTATTTTACTTTATATTTTGACATATATACGTGTGTCTTATTAAGAAATAAAAGGGTGATAGATCACCTTGCAGTGAGTGAATGAAAAGTAGATCCCATGTCCCTGAAGTCCGGCCACCCCTATGTTATCTCATAGTAGCCTGTGCTAAATCACCAAGAGGAACAGAGAGGCCATATTGTAGACACTTACATTGAGTACTGGAGACAGTAAACGATGTACACAACTATCTGGTTCACATGGGTGGAACTACTAGATCAGGTGAAAATCTTTATATAAACATTAGGCAAACATGGTGAGAGCTATGCATTGCTATATTTATAACTGTCCCTACACCTCATTTTTAGTGTACACTTTGTGGCAAGCCAGGAGGTTGCAGTATTCTTTCAGTGTATTCAGCTGTAATATTATGGTAGACAGTGGTTTACTGATTTCAGTATAATCTTTATTGAAGAATAAACTAGTTTTGAGTAATCATTCTTATTTCCATATATTTGTTTTATTCCCAGGAGATGGGCTGAACAGCAGGAATACCTCAGAGGGATATCTTCCTGTATCTCCAGATACTGAAACAGAATATACTGACATTGCACGCCATTCGTCTGGAGAAAACCCCATTAACCCAGATTTAAATTCAGTACTTCAGAGTGCAGATAAATCATCTGATGCTTCTAATCTTGAGGAATGTTCTCCTGATAATTCAGGTTTTGTTACATATAGTACAGTTCATAGAAGTGATAAAAAATGTCTCAGCCCTACACAAAATGTAAATTTTAGTATTAGCCATAGAACTCTTGTGGATGAGAAGCCATTTTCATGCTCCATCTGTGAGAAAAGTTTTGGTCGTAAAGCACATCTTGTTCAACATGAGGAAACTCACACAGACGAAAAGCCATTTTCATGTTCTGATTGTGGGAAATGTTTTAGACGGAAATCACAGCTTCTTCTACACCAGGTAATTCATATAGATCATACACCATTTCCATGTTCTGAGTGTGGGAAATGTTTTAAACTGAAATCACAGCTTTTTAGACATGAGAGAATGCACACAGGTGATAAACTATTTGCATGTCCTGAGTGTGGGATATTTTTATCAGATAAAAATGGTCTTGTTAACCATCTGAGAATTCACACAGGTGAAAAGCCATTTTCATGTTCTGAATGTGGGAAATGTTTTACACAGAAGCCACATCTTGGTAGACATCAAAGAACTCACACAGGTGAGAAGCCATTCTCATGTTCTGAATGTGGGAAAAGTTTTCCAAAGAAAGAAAGTCTTATTCTCCATCAGAGAATTCACACAGGCGTGCAACCATTTTCATGTTCAGAATGTGAAAAAAGGTTTACAAGTAAATATGCTCTTGTCACCCATCAGAGAATTCACACAGGTGAGAAGCCATTTTTATGCTCTGAGTGCGGAAAAGGTTTTCCACAGAAAATAAATTTAGTTGAACATAAAAAAATTCACACAGGTGAGAAGCCATTTCCATGTTCAGAGTGTGGTAAATGTTATATAGGTAAAAATGCCCTTACTATCCATCAGAGAATTCATACCGGTGAAAAGCTTTTTTCTTGTTCTGAATGTGGAAAATGTTTTCCAACGAATGAAAGTCTTATTCTCCATCAGAGAATGCACACAGGTGAGCAACCATTTTCATGTTCAGAGTGTGAAAAAAGTTTTACAAGTAAATTTTCTCTTGTCATCCATCAGAGAACTCACACAGGTGAGAAGCCATATTTATGTTCCGATTGTGGGAAATGTTTTAAACAGAAATCACAGCTTCTTACACACCAGGCAACTCACATAGATCATAAACCATTTTCATGTTCTGAATGTGGGAAATGTTATACTCATAGATCAAGTCTAAGTTTACATCAGAGAATTCATACACATTTACATAACTGAAAGGTTATTTGAGTGTTTGTAAGTGGAAAGTGTTGTATATCAAGGACAAATGAAGAAGAAATCTCATTACACAAAGTATTTCTCCTGACACAGGCTTTCCATTGACGCCTGTTCCGTAGTGGGTTGAGCTGGCATCCCTTGTACTACTGTTCTGGTTGCTGTATTCTTGTTGTTTTGTTTTTTTCTTGTTAATATCCATTTTGGAATATAACCTCCACTCATTGGGTGGATGGGAAGGAAAATTACTTTGCAGTATGGATAGTTTGTTTTGGAATTTGAGCACACAAATGTCATAAAAGACGGAAGGAGGATATGAACAACCTCATCTCCATCAAAAGCCTTTGATATGCAGCAAGGAGGACAGCGCAGTGTGAGACCATAAATGACACTTAGTTCTATCAGAGAGGGTTGTTTGATAAACGAAGGCTCCCAAACACAGGAATCATTTCTTGTTCAACAGCACCATCAGAAGGACACACAATGAGGAATAAGGACGGTCCTGCTTGTGGGTGTTCCTGAAGAACGGGTGGATGTCCCGTATGTGTGTTGTGATCTAACTTTTTTAAATTTATATTTGCTGTATGAACTGATATTTTTATAAATGCTGCATTGTACCATCTTGTAGTTCTTTATTCTTTTCACAACATCTCTTTCATTTATTACACTACAAAAATATAATCTTTAAATCCTAATTCCTAACAAACAGGGGCAAGTTTAGTGGTGTTAAAGCTCCTCTCCGTGAACTACTGATGAAAGACAACTCATGTTTTAGGGTTGTCAAAGCCCCGCCCCTGAATGCCCTGAGCATGATAGAGGAAATTTTATTTCCCCATAGTATTTGTCTGATGTAAACATAGGTCCTATGATAGGTTAGTCACTAGAGCTATCATTGTCTGCTTTGTCATAATCCCTTTATCTCCCCCCAAAAAGTAGACTTTAAATTTTTTTGAGATGCCACAATCCACTCACAATGCAAAAGTTTGAGGATGTCCTAGAGGAAAGGGATGTGTGAGAAGTAATTGGGGGAAACCTGATGTAAGTATGGGCATGGATGAGCTAGGAAGGACCAAGAACAGCCATATAAGTAGCAGATACAACATCCCTTAGCTTGGAGGATAAAACTCACACACAGTTTTATTTTGCATTTCTCTGGATGAACACATGTAGAATGTATGAATGGTTGTACTAGATGTACTTTAAAAAAACACCTGACAAATATACAGTATATATAAGTATTTTGTACTTCCTAATATCTACATACATATCAAAGTCCTTCTCTGAGTCCATAGTGAACAAGCATCATTTTGTTTTTGTGTCTCTAGATTAGAGAAGTATATGTAATACTTGTGTTGTATTATACATTGCTTGATGCACCAACACCTCCTCCAGGTAAATGCAGGGGGTAGGAAGCCCCAGAGTCTGTTACCAACCACCTCACCATACCATAGACTTTTATATCTACATTCAGAAAGATTACATGAATTGCTGTAGGACAGGAGATACGCGCCCTCTTTAAGGAAAATTGTGTTACAAAAAATAAATATTCATCTTTCTACCCGTATAAGATATTAATTACTAGTTCATATATTAGCTGTCTCTAGTCTCATAATTTCTGTTATTCCTCGGTGTATAATAGAAACAATAGTGATAGTTATAAAAGTGATTTATATATTTTTGTACAACTAATGGGCACAGAATTAAAGGTGATCTGTCTGCAGGTAGAACTGAAGTCACTTGTATAAGATCTTTCATTATTCCTCCAAGGTGTCTCCTCTAAATCCCTCAAAAACAAAACACACAAACCTAAAAGCTGTATATGGCCTTTGTATTGCTGACTTAATTTTTATATTCTGTTCTACTTTTGACCATGTATAAATGGAGTATTCAGAAACAAAATGGAGGATCATTCTATAAAATGATTTCCAATACTTTACCGATAAGAAAATTAGATAAATGTGCTTGGGTAGTATAAGAAATCCCATTTAACCCATTACAGCCAATGACATGGAGACATTAGGGGGTCCAGACAACCACAAATAAATCCTCTCTATTGAGATGGGAGCATTGCACATGCACAATTATACCTGCAGACTGACCAGGTGTGATGATGTCATCACTCCTGACCAACATACAATGAATCCATGTGTTTGTGATGATGTCATCACACCTGACCAACATACAATGAATCCATGTGTTTGTGATGATGTCATCACACCTGGCCAACATACAATGAATCCGTGTGTGTGTGATGATGTCATCACACCTGACCAACATACAATGAATCCGTGTGTGTGTGATGATGTCATCACACCTGACCAACATACAATGAATCCGTGTGTGTGTGATGATGTCATCACTCCTGGCCAACATACAATGAATCCATGTGTGTGTGATGATGTCATCACACCTGACCAACATACAATGAATCCATGTGTTTGTGATGATGTCATCACACCTGACCAACATACAATGAATCCGTGTGTGTGTGATGATGTCATCACACCTGACCAACATACAATGAATCCGTGTGTGTGTGATGATGTCATCACACCTGACCAACATACAATGAATCCGTGTGTGTGTGATGATGTCATCACTCCTGGCCAACATACAATGAATCCATGTGTGTGTGATGATGTCATCACACCTGACCAACATACAATGAATCCATGTGTTTGTGATGATGTCATCACACCTGACCAACATACAATGAATCCGTGTGTGTGTGATGATGTCATCACACCTGTCAACATACATTGAATCTGTGTGTGTGTGATGATGTCATCACACCTGTCAACATACATTGAATCTGTGTGTGTGTGTGTGATGAGGGCATCACAAACAAGTGGGTGCTAAACATGCTCGGAGGGCAAGTGGGCTTTATAAGCCCAGGCTGTCCTCCATAGTGATACTTTAATCCGGATGGCGATGGTGAATGCAGCACAAATTTCCTCTCTTTCCTTTTTTCCCACTCCCCTCCCTAATTAACTACTATAGGACAGCATGTATAAGGTTATGGCTGCTGGACAAGGAGTTAAGCATCTTCTGGAGACTATAGGATGACATGGGAAGACAATATAAGGGATTCTATAGACTGTGATGGAACAATGGTAACGCTATAAAGCTGTAATGGGTCAAATGGGATTTGTGATGTGATCTATGGAGATGGTAGTTTTGAGACAGTGTATATACATACAGGACATTGAGAGCTTATAGTCTTTGTGAAGATACATATATATAGGAGCATATTTCGGCATTTGCATATAGAGTGAAGATGCGACCTGTTGTATTGTTGTGCAATGTAGGAGTTGTGTTACTATGTATAATAAAGAAAGTTTTAGCTTGTACTGTGTGCAATAATTAATCTATGGTGTTGGTATGATGTACATATAGATGCTGATTAGCCGTGAGGGTCAGTAGTACCCTTACATGTTTTGTTTATGCACAAAAAACAGCAATTATGGCAATTACATCATTCATTTTTGCTCGCACCCCTATGATAAAAAATGAGCAAATATGGGTGAAGATTATTACCTGAATATAAGATGTAATCCTACTACGGAACCTTGTGGCTAATTGACGCGGCCCCATAGCCTATGGCGTTGGTGAGATACATGTGAGAGCGTATGACTTATTTTGTGAGCGTTGTAGTGTGTATTGTAAGTAATAATGAGATTTGTAGTACTTGTGCATAATGTTCCCTGTCTCGCTTCAGACTATCTGTGTACTGAACCCTTGACGCTGTCTTTGACCGTGGCTCTTGACTATCCATTGGTTATTATTAATTGTTCCCAGGTTACTTACTTTTACACTGATATCTGTCTTTGTAACAGTAGGTTGTGCCAGGCTAGGGCGTTTCCCTTCAGCTGGGTGAGAATCATGCCAGCCTTTAAGAAATCTATGACATAAGTTCAAGGTCATCTCCAAACTTCTCAGACAACTTCACTTTGGGTCCCACAGGTAAAAATACTACCGTTGGTCGTTGGTAACTGAGCTGCTATGAGTACAGGTTGTGCAGATTGCATCTCATCTAGGTGGACCTGTATGATAGTCGGCTGTGCCTGGAGATTTTTATATCACTTGAACTAGTCCTAACTTTGTCGGTGCAACAGCGTCCCCAGCGGGATCCCAGAAAGTGGAGATAGGGGACATTGCTACCAAATGTGATAGATCCCACAGTTTATCCTGAACGTTAGAAGTTCCAGGGTTGATTCTATGAAGTTTGGTGGGTACCATGTACCATCGTTGCCAACCCAGTACATGGGTTCCCATTCAAAGAGTGTGAGTCCACGATTTTCAGCAGATTTACTATGTGCCTGTATAAAAACTTTGAACTCTAAGTACTGGAAATGTACAGAAGGAGAAAGGCTAGTTTTCTCATAAAGTACAAAAAAACGACTGAGGGGCAAATTCCCCTGCTTTGTGTATAAATTGAATGATACCTGCCCGTTTCTTGGGTAAGGCATATTTTGGTGATTTCCCAAAGGGCATACAGTTGCTAAAGTGGCATGAGAGGAGCAGGATATTATGTGAGCTTGTAAGTCTTGAGAAGTTTATTCCATAGATCAAGGGTGAGGCGTGTGGTAGGGGAAGAGTAAGAGCCTATGATTTCTGGGAAGCCAAGGGAAATTTCAGAGCGTGAGTATGGGTAAGGGTGTTTTCAGTGTCTACCCACTGTTTGATACCAGGAGCAGAGTGCCATGAAATGATGTGGCTAAGGTTAACCGCATGATAATATTGTTGGCCAAACCCTCCAAATTTGGTAGACTTTGGCTTCTTGCCGTTCAGGACAAATTTACTACAAAGCGTTTGCAAAGTGGCAAGAAAGGATCTCGGGAGCAAACACCGATAAAGTCTGAAACAAATACAATAATCAGGACAGGACATTCATTTTAACTACACCAATTCAACAAAACCAAGAGATATAAAGGGGGCTTTAAGTGATAAAATCAAGTTTAGTTAAAGTGGGGAGTAGTTTGCGTGAAACAATAGTTTATATTCTTTAGTAATCTGAATACCAAGATGTCGGATAGACAATGGTCTCTATTAAAAGTCAAAACTTAACTCGAGTTTTAGCAACAAGAGCAGGAATATGAAGCGCTATAGCTTCATACTTGTGGTTATTGATCTTTTAACCGGACAATAAGCTGTAGTTGCTGCGAAGGCCAAAATGCTGTAGTGTACAGAACATGAAAGGCCATAAAAGCCTATCGAAGTGTTATCCAGGGATTGTCTGGTGGGGATGAAAACTACTTGGTCGGGATTATTCCTGACCAAGTAACCTGCGGGGTCCGGACATTGCTGCTTAAAATGAACAGTTACGTTGGTCGCACTGTTCACCGACGCGGAAGTCAAGTGCCGGAGAGGTCTCTCGTCGGAATTAGTTGCGGTCAGCATCATCCATCCTTCGGAAATCTACAGCATCACTTTGATGGTAAAACTATGTATATTGATGTAGTTTTTTGGCTAATCCGTGTTTCTTTGTAGGTATCGTCATTGTCGGGGTTGTGGTACTCTGAAAATCGTACCCAACCCAAAATAACATCCCTAGCGGTTTCAGTGTCTTTTGGGCGGGGTCGTAGGCCCTGTGTTCTCGTTCAATCTGATTGGATTGGTCTGAGAGTTGGGGAACCAAAGAGGAAAAAGTATATGTACGTATCGTTCCAGATCTCCAGGTTCTACTGACTCGGGGACATTTCACAGTTGCAGGATGTTTCAGTGTTTTGCGATTCTCCAGATCTTCTAGTTTGTCCTTCAGGAATCATTCTCTCGCAATGAATAGTCCAGGACTTGAGATGCATCATTTTGAAATGTGAGACTGGATACCACTTTATCCTCTCGCACGTAATCTGCTTTTAGAAAGCGGTCATTTCAGTTTTCAGTTCCTTGATGGCTTTTTGCAAATCAGCGGAGAAAGAGTTAGTACGTTCCACAATTAAATTACGCAACTCTGCAAAATCGATTTTAGTGGAGGAGACAGCAGAAGATCCTGTTTAAATCTCCCTAGGCTCAGAGGGTGGTGTTGCAGAAAGAATTTTCTCTTGTCTGTAGTAATGTTTTCGTGAATTCTCCACACTTTCCATGTGTGGACTATCGAGCATTAAACACCATGATTATACACAATAGAAATTCTTTGTCTCTTATTCCAGAGTTATTTGAGAGAATATGTGCTGCTAAAGTTTTCACCAAAGTAGACCTAAGATGGGCCTATAATGTGGTCCATATATGTCTTGGGAATGAAAAATAACATTCCAAACTCACTATGGGCTTTTCAAATATTTGGTGCCATGACCCAGCTACATTCCAGCATTTTTCTAACATTGTATTTGGGGATATCTCCGATCTCGGATTAATTCGTAATAATATACTTGGATGATATTTTAATATATTCGCAAACCTTATCCTACTGCAGACATCGTATAGCAGCCATTTTGAAATGAATCAGAACCCATGGATTGTATGGTTGTCACGAGCCGCGGGGGTGCGCCGCATCCAGCGTGAACAAGCAGCTGGGCGCGTGCTTTAGTTTCTATGCACTGTTATTATCCTTGTGGCATAGATGTAGGAGGGTGTAGGGACATCCTCCAACTCCAGGGGGAGCTCTCATATGATTTCTATTTTTATACATCCTTCCTGGTTATGTTATTACCTATGCCAGTTCTAGCTAGTAATTAATTAGCTGCTTCCTGAGGCTGATTGTCAGCCCTGTCCTCCTCTGTCCTGATTGGCTCCTAGTACTATTTTAGGCAGTGAGGTCTGAGCCTCACTGCCGGTTATAGCGGTCTGTTCCAGTACTGCTGCCTACTCATGTTCCTGGCTTTGTTGTTGAAACCTGTGATTGATTACCCATGTATGACCTATTGCCTGTACCCAGATTCTGTGCCTGTGACCTTGACCCTTCTGCCTCTACCTGACATACTCTCTGGTGCTCTGTCCAGTCCGCTGATCTCTGGCCTGCCGCTACTCCGTGTGCTACCTCCTGTACCTGTGCGCTGCCGTGTTAGCATAAACTCATACTACTCTGAGCATAAGCCCTGGGGGCATCCGAGTACCTGTGAGCATAACCAGTCTCTACGGGAAAGGCGGCTGCTAAAGGTGAAGACCTCTTCTACCTGTTCTATGAGTTTATGCCGCACTGGTGGCCATAACAATGGTAAGTTGAAAAAGTGAAGGTTTGAAGCAGAGTCTATAGATTTCCTGGAACATATTTCTACCAAGGGTTTTGAAATAGATACTTTAAAGCTCAAGCTATTGGACATTGGCCTGTACCGTAACAATTAAAAGCAATACAATGTTTCCTGGGCTTTGCAAATTATTACAGAAAATTAATTTAGAACTTCTCTAAAATTGTCCAAACAATTTCCACTTAGTCCTTTCTTACCTTTTGTTACTTTAGTGACTATAATAAGACATTATTAGTAGTACAGGAGGAGTGTATGATATGAGAGGAATATATCTGTATATATGAGATATAGGTGTAGGGGCAGCACATAGTGACTATAATAAGACATTATTAGGGGTACAGGGGGAGTGTATGATATGAGGAATATATCTGTATATATGAGATATAGATGTAGGGGCAGCACATAGTGACTATAATAAGACATTATTAGTAGTACAGGGGGAGTGTATGATATGAGAGGAATATATCTGTATATATGAGATATAGATGTAGGGGCAGCACATAGTGACTATAATAAGACATTATTAGTAGTACAGGGGGAGTGTATGATATGAGAGGAATATATCTGTATATATGAGATATAGGTGTAGGGGCAGCACATAGTGACTATAATAAGACATTATTAGTAGTACAGGGGGAGTGTATGATATGAGGAATATATCTGTATATATAAGATATAGGTGTAGGGGCAGCACATAGCGACTATAATAAGATATTATTAGTAGTACAGGAGGAGTGTATGATATGAGGAATATATCTGTATATATGAGATATAGGTGTAGGGGCAGCACATAGTGACTATAATAAGACATTATTAGTAGTACAGGAGGAGTGTATGATATGAGAGGAATATATCTGTATATATGAGATATAGGTGTAGGGGCAGCACATAGTGACTATAATAAGACATTATTAGAAGTACAGGGGGAGTGTATGATATGAGAGGAATATATCTGTATATATGAGATATAGGTGTAGGGGCAGCACATAGTGACTATAATAAGACATTATTAGGGGTACAGGGGGAGTGTATGATATGAGAGGAATATATCTGTATATATGAGATATAGGAGTAGGGGCAGCACATAGTGACTATAATAAGACATTATTAGTAGTACAGGGGGAGTGTATGATATGAGAGGAATATATCTGTATATATGAGATATAGGTGTAGGGGCAGCACATAGTGACTATAATAAGACATTATTAGAAGTACAGGGGGAGTGTATGATATGAGAGGAATATATCTGTATATATGAGATATAGGTGTAGGGGCAGCACATAGTGACTATAATAAGACATTATTAGTAGTACAGGAGGAGTGTATGATATGAGGAATATATCTGTATATATGAGATATAGGTGTAGGGGCAGCACATAGTGACTATAATAAGACATTAATAGTAGTACAGGAGGAGTGTATGATATGAGAGGAATATATCTGTATATATGAGATATAGGTGTAGGGGCAGCACATAGTGACTATAATAAGACATTATTAGTAGTACAGGGGGAGTGTTTGATATGAGAGGAATATATCTGTATATATGAGATATAGGTGTAGGGGCAGCACATAGTGACTATAATAAGACATTATTAGTAGTAGAGGAGGAGTGTATGATATGAGAGGAATATATCTGTATATATGAGATATAGATGTAGGGGCAGCACATAGTGACTATATTAAGATATTATTAGTAGTACAGGAGGAGTGTATGATATGAGAGGAATATATCTGTATATATGAGATATAGGTGTAGGGGCAGCACATAGTGACTATAATAAGACATTATTAGTAGTACAGGAGGAGTGTATGATATGAGGAATATATCTGTATATATGAGATATAGGTGTAGGGGCAGCACATAGTGACTATAATAAGACATTAATAGTAGTACAGGAGGAGTGTATGATATGAGGAATATATCTGTATATATGAGATATAGGAGTAGGGGCAGCACATAGTGACTATAATAAGACATTATTAGTAGTACAGGGGGAGTGTATGATATGAGAGGAATATATCTGTATATATGAGATATAGGTGTAGGGGCAGCACATAGTGACTATAATAAGACATTATTAGAAGTACAGGGGGAGTGTATGATATGAGGAATATATCTGTATATATGAGATATAGGAGTAGGGGCAGCACATAGTGACTATAATAAGACATTATTAGTAGTACAGGGGGAGTGTATGATATGAGGAATATATCTGTATATATGAGATATAGGTGTAGGGGCAGCACATAGTGACTATAATAAGACATTATTAGGGGTACAGGGGGAGTGTATGATATGAGAGGAATATATCTGTATATATGAGATATAGGTGTAGGGGCAGCACATAGTGACTATAATAAGACATTATTAGGAGTACAGGAGGAGTGTATGATATGAGAGGAATATATCTGTATATATGAGATATAGATGTAGGGGCAGCACATAGTGACTATAATAAGACATTATTAGAAGTACAGGGGGAGTGTATGATATGAGAGGAATATATCTGTATATATGAGATATAGGTGTAGGGGCAGCACATAGTGACTATAATAAGACATTATTAGTAGTACAGGAGGAGTGTATGATATGAGGAATATATCTGTATATATGAGATATAGGTGTAGGGGCAGCACATAGTGACTATAATAAGACATTAATAGTAGTACAGGAGGAGTGTATGATATGAGAGGAATATATCTGTATATATGAGATATAGGTGTAGGGGCAGCACATAGTGACTATAATAAGACATTATTAGTAGTACAGGGGGAGTGTTTGATATGAGAGGAATATATCTGTATATATGAGATATAGATGTAGGGGCAGCACATAGTGACTATAATAAGACATTATTAGTAGTACAGGAGGAGTGTATGATATGAGGAATATATCTGTATATATGAGATATAGGTGTAGGGGCAGCACATAGTGACTATAATAAGACATTAATAGTAGTACAGGAGGAGTGTATGATATGAGAGGAATATATCTGTATATATGAGATATAGGTGTAGGGGCAGCACATAGTGACTATAATAAGACATTATTAGTAGTACAGGGGGAGTGTTTGATATGAGAGGAATATATCTGTATATATGAGATATAGGTGTAGGGGCAGCACATAGTGACTATAATAAGACATTATTAGGGGTACAGGAGGAGTGTATGATATGAGGAATATATCTGTATATATGAGATATAGGTGTAGGGGCAGCACATAGCGACTATAATAAGACATTATTAGTAGTACAGGGGGAGTGTTTGATATGAGAGGAATATATCTGTATATATGAGATATAGGTGTAGGGGCAGCACATAGTGACTATAATAAGACATTATTAGTAGTACAGGAGGAGTGTATGATATGAGAGGAATATATCTGTATATATGAGATATAGGTGTAGGGGCAGCACATAGTGACTATAATAAGACATTATTAGGGTACAGGGGGAGTGTATGATATGAGAGGAATACATCTGTATATATGAGATATAGGTGTAGGTGTAGGGGCAGCACATAGCGACTATAATAAGACATTATTAGTAGTACAGGGGGAGTGTTTGATATGAGAGGAATATATCTGTATATATGAGATATAGGTGTAGGGGCAGCACATAGTGACTATAATAAGACATTATTAGTAGTACAGGGGGAGTGTTTGATATGAGAGGAATATATCTGTATATATGAGATATAGGTGTAGGGGCAGCACATAGTGACTATAATAAGACATTATTAGAAGTACAGGGGGAGTGTATGATATGAGAGGAATACATCTGTATATATGAGATATAGGTGTAGGGGCAGCACATAGCGACTATAATAAGACATTATTAGTAGTACAGGGGGAGTGTTTGATATGAGAGGAATATATCTGTATATATGAGATATAGGTGTAGGGGCAGCACATAGTGACTATAATAAGACATTATTAGGGGTACAGGAGGAGTGTATGATATGAGAGGAATATATCTGTATATATGAGATATAGGTGTAGGGGCAGCACATAGCGACTATAATAAGACATTATTAGGAGTACAGAAGGAGTGTATGATATGAGAGGAATATATCTGTATATATGAGATATAGGTGTAGGGGCAGCACATAGCGACTATAATAAGACATTATTAGGGGTACAGGGGGAGTGTATGATATGAGAGGAATATATCTGTATATATGAGATATAGGTGTAGGGGCAGCACATAGTGACTATAATAAGACATTATTAGGGGTATAGGAGGAGTGTAGGATATGAGAGGAATATATCTATATATGAGATATAGGTGTAGGGGCAGCACATAGTGACTATAATAAGACATTATTAGAAGTACAGGGGGAGTGTATGATATGAGAGGAATATATCTGTATATATGAGATATAGGTGTAGGGGCAGCACATAGTGACTATAATAAGACATTATTAGGAGTACAGGAGGAGTGTATGATATGAGAGGAATATATCTGTATATATGAGATATAGTGTAGGGGCAGCACATAGTGACTATAATAAGACATTATTAGGGGTACAGGGGGAGTGTATGATATGAGAGGAATATATCTGTATATATGAGATATAGGTGTAGGGGCAGCACATAGTGACTATAATAAGACATTATTAGGGGTACAGGGGGAGTGTATGATATGAGAGGAATATATCTGTATATATGAGATATAGGTGTAGGGGCAGCACATAGCGACTATAATAAGATATTATTAGTAGTACAGGAGGAGTGTATGATATGAGAGGAATATATCTGTATATATGAGATATAGGTGTAGGGGCAGCACATAGTGACTATAATAAGACATTATTAGGGGTATAGGAGGAGTGTAGGATATGAGAGGAATATATCTGTATATATGAGATATAGATGTAGGGGCAGCACATAGTGACTATAATAAGACATTATTAGGAGTACAGGAGGAGTGTATGATATGAGAGGAATATATCTGTATATATGAGATATAGGTGTAGGGGCAGCACATAGTGACTATAATAAGACATTATTAGGAGTACAGGGGGAGTGTATGATATGAGGAATATATCTGTATATATGAGATATAGATGTAGGGGCAGCACATAGTGACTATAATAAGACATTATTAGGAGTACAGGAGGAGTGTATGATATGAGAGGAATATATCTGTATATATGAGATATAGGTGTAGGGGCAGCACATAGTGACTATAATAAGACATTAATAGTAGTACAGGAGGAGTGTATGATATGAGAGGAATATATCTGTATATATGAAATATAGGTGTAGGGGCAGCACATAGTGACTATAATAAGACATTATTAGGAGTACAGGAGGAGTGTATGATATGAGAGGAATATATCTGTATATATGAAATATAGGTGTAGGGGCAGCACATAGTGACTATAATAAGACATTATTAGTAGTACAGGGGGAGTGTTTGATATGAGAGGAATATATCTGTATATATGAGATATAGGTGTAGGGGCAGCACATAGCGACTATAATAAGACATTATTAGTAGTACAGGGGGAGTGTTTGATATGAGAGGAATATATCTGTATATATGAGATATAGGTGTAGGGGCAGCACATAGTGACTATAATAAGACATTATTAGGGGTACAGGGGGAGTGTATGATATGAGAGGAATATATCTGTATATATGAGATATAGGTGTAGGGGCAGCACATAGTGACTATAATAAGACATTATTAGGGGTACAGGAGGAGTGTATGATATGAGAGGAATATATCTGTATATATGAAATATAGGTGTAGGGGCAGCACATAGTGACTATAATAAGACATTATTAGTAGTACAGGGGGAGTGTTTGATATGAGAGGAATATATCTGTATATATGAGATATAGGTGTAGGGGCAGCACATAGTGACTATAATAAGACATTATTAGGGGTACAGGAGGAGTGTATGATATGAGAGGAATATATCTGTATATATGAGATATAGGTGTAGGGGCAGCACATAGCGACTATAATAAGACATTATTAGGGGTACAGGGGGAGTGTATGATATGAGAGGAATATATCTGTATATATGAGATATAGGTGTAGGGGCAGCACATAGTGACTATAATAAGACATTATTAGGGGTATAGGAGGAGTGTAGGATATGAGAGGAATATATCTATATATGAGATATAGGTGTAGGGGCAGCACATAGTGACTATAATAAGACATTATTAGGGTACAGGGGGAGTGTATGATATGAGAGGAATATATCATTATATATGAGATATAGGTGTAGGGGCAGCACATAGTGACTATAATAAGACATTATTAGGGTACAGGGGGAGTGTATGATATGAGAGGAATATATCATTATATATGAGATATAGGTGTAGGGGCAGCACATAGTGACTATAATAAGACATTATTAGTAGTACAGGGGGAATGTTTGATATGAGAGGAATATATCTGTATATATGAGATATAGGTGTAGCGGCAGCACATAGTGACTATAATAAGACATTATTAGAAGTACAGGGGGAGTGTTTGATATGAGAGGAATATATCTGTATATATGAGATATAGGAGTAGGGGCAGCACATAGTGACTATAATAAGACATTATTAGAAGTACAGGGGGAGTGTATGATATGAGAGGAATATATCTGTATATATGAGATATAGGTGTAGGGGCAGCACATAGTGACTATAATAAGACATTATTAGGAGTACAGGAGGAGTGTATGATATGAGAGGAATATATCTGTATATATAAGATATAGGTGTAGGGGCAGCACATAGTGACTATAATAAGACATTATTAGTAGTACAGGAGGAGTGTATGATATGAGAGGAATATATCTGTATATATGAGATATAGGAGTAGGGGCAGCACATAGTGACTATAATAAGACATTAATAGTAGTACAGGAGGAGTGTATGATATGAGAGGAATATATCTGTATATATGAGATATAGGAGTAGGGGCAGCACATAGTGACTATAATAAGATATTATTAGGGGTACAGGGGGAGTGTATGATATGAGAGGAATATATCTGTATATATGAGATATAGGTGTAGGGGCAGCACATAGTGACTATAATAAGACATTATTAGGGTACAGGAGGAGTGTATGATATGAGAGGAATATATCTGTATATATGAGATATAGGTGTAGGGGCAGCACATAGTGACTATAATAAGACATTATTAGGGGTACAGGGGGAGTGTATGATATGAGGAATATTTCTGTATATATGAGATATAGGTGTAGGGGCAGCACATAGTGACTATAATAAGACATTATTAGAAGTACAGGGGGAGTGTATGATATGAGAGGAATATATCTGTATATATGAGATATAGGAGTAGGGGCAGCACATAGTGACTATAATAAGACATTATTAGTAGTAGAGGAGGAGTGTATGATATGAGAGGAATATATCTGTATATATGAGATATAGGTGTAGGGGCAGCACATAGTGACTATAATAAGACATTATTAGAAGTACAGGGGGAGTGTATGATATGAGAGGAATATATCTGTATATATGAGATATAGGTGTAGGGGCAGCACATAGTGACTATAATAAGACATTATTAGGGGTACAGGGGGAGTGTATGATATGAGAGGAATATATCTGTATATATGAGATATAGGTGTAGGGGCAGCACATAGTGACTATAATAAGACATTATTAGGAGTACAGGAGGAGTGTATGATATGAGAGGAATATATCTGTATATATGAGATATAGGTGTAGGGGCAGCACATAGTGACTATAATAAGACATTATTAGGAGTACAGGAGGAGTGTATGATATGAGAGGAATATATCTGTATATATGAGATAGGTGTAGGGGCAGCACATAGTGACTATAATAAGACATTATTAGTAGTACAGGAGGAGTGTATGATATGAGAGGAATATATCTGTATATATGAGATATAGGTGTAGGGGCAGCACATAGTGACTATAATAAGACATTATTAGGGGTACAGGGGGAGTGTATGATATGAGAGGAATATATCTGTATATATGAGATATAGGTGTAGGGGCAGCACATAGTGACTATAATAAGACATCATTAGGAGTACAGGAGGAGTGTATGATATGAGAGGTAGATATATATTAGATATACAAGTATAGAGGGCAGAATATACCATTGGAGGAGACACTCAGCTATACAGGAGACTGATAGATACTATCTGCACGATGAAGATGAAAGAAACTAAATTTCCCAGCATCCTCTGCTGCCGGCTACTTGTAGTGACGTCATCAGCCATCGCCTGGTCACAGACTGAGAGGTTTGTTTTCAATGTATTGTTTTTATCTCAGTACATAAATCTATCATATATCTCCAGTCACCTGTTTTTTAATATACTGTCACTAATTATATGTGATCTATACTGTCACTAATTATATGTGATATATAGATACTGTCACTAATTATATGTGATATATAGATACTGTCACTAATTATATGTGATCTATAGATACTGTCACTAATTAGATGTGATATATAGATCCTGTCACTAATTATATGTGATCTATACTGTCACTAATTATATGTGATATATAGATACTGTCACTAATTATATGTGATCTATACTGTCACTAATTATATGTGATATATAGATACTGTCACTAATTATATGTGATATATAGATACTGTCACTGTCACTAATTATATGTGATATATAGATACTGTCACTAATTATATGTGATCTATACTGTCACTAATTATATGTGATATATAGATACTGTCACTAATTATATGTGATATATAGATACTGTCACTAATTATATGTGATCTATACTGTCACTAATTATATGTGATATATAGATACTGTCACTAATTATATGTGATCTATAGATACTGTCACTGTCACTAATTATATGTGATCTATAGATACTGTCACTAATTATATGTGATCTATAGATACTGTCACTGTCAGTAATTATATGTGATCTATAGATACTGTCACTAATTATATGTGATATATAGATACTGTCACTAATTATATGTGATATATAGATACTGTCACTGTCACTAATTATATGTGATCTATAGATACTGTCACTAATTATATGTGATCTATACTGTCACTAATTATATGTGATATATAGATACTGTCACTAATTATATGTGATATATAGATACTGTCACTGTCACTAATTATATGTGATCTATAGATACTGTCACTAATTATATGTAATCTATAGATACTGTCACTAATTATATGTGATCTATAGATACTGTCACTAATTATATGTAATCTATAGATACTGTCACTAATTATATGTGATATATAGATACTGTCACTAATTATATGTGATATATAGATACTGTCACTGTCACTAATTATATGTGATCTATAGATACTGTCACTAATTATATGTGATATATAGATATTTTCACTAATTATATGTGATCTATAGATACTGTCACTAATTATATGTGATATATAGATATTGTCACTAATTATATGTGATCTATAGATACTGTCACTAATTATATGTGATCTATAGATACTGTCACTAATTAGATGTGATCTATAGATACTGTCACTAATTAGATGTGATCTATAGATACTGTCACTAATTAGATGTGATATATGGATACTGTCACTAATTAGATGTGATATATAGATACTGTCACTAATTATATGTGATATATAGATACTGTCACTAATTATATGTGATATATAGATACTGTCACTGTCACTAATTATATGTGATCTATAGATACTGTCACTAATTATATGTGATATATAGATACTGTCACTAATTATATGTGATATATAGATACTGTCACTGTCACTAATTATATGTGATCTATAGATACTGTCACTAATTATATGTGATCTATACTGTCACTAATTATATGTGATCTATAGATACTGTCACTAATTATATGTGATCTATAGATACTGTCACTAATTATATGTGATATATAGATACTTTCACTAATTATATGTGATATATAGATACTGTCACTGTCACTAATTATATGTGATCTATAAATACTGTCACTAATTATATGTGATCTATAGATACTGTCACTAATTATATGTGATCTATACTGTCACTAATTATATGTGATCTATAGATACTGTCACTAATTATATGTGATCTATAGATACTGTCACTAATTATATGTGATATATAGATACTTTCACTAATTATATGTGATATATAGATACTGTCACTGTCACTAATTATATGTGATCTATAGATACTGTCACTAATTATATGTGATCTATAGATACTGTCACTAATTATATGTGATCTATAGATACTGTCACTAATTATATGTGATATATAGATACTGTCACTAATTATATGTGATATATAGATACTGTCACTGTCACTAATTATATGTGATATATAGATATTGTCACTAATTATATGTGATCTATAGATACTGTCACTGATTATATGTGATATATAGATATTGTCACTAATTATATGTGATCTATAGATTCTGTCACTAATTATATGTGATATATAGATATTGTCACTAATTATATGTGATATATAGATACTGTCACTAATTATATGTGATCTATAGATACTGTCACTAATTATATGTGATATATAGATACTGTCACTAATTATATGTGATCTATAGATACTGTCACTAATTAGATGTGATATATGGATACTGTCACTAATTAGATGTGATATATAGATACTGTCACTAATTACATGTGATATATAGATACTGTCACTAATTAGATGTGATATATAGATACTGTCACTAATTAGATGTGATATATAGATACTGTCACTGTCACACAAATATCAACTTTAAATTTCAGTGTACAAATAAGCTATCAAGTATTTGTGTGTTACATGAAAAAACAGTCAGTATTTAACTTATGTGCAAAACAGAACACTAATTTGCACCCCTTGCATTGTAACATGGTTTTGTCCAGGAGACTGAAATAAGATACTTCTTCATTTAAGATCCTTAATGAATCAGGCCCATTGTCTCCAATTTTATATGGACATAGGGATATAGATACTGTCACCAGGTGTATGTAATACTTTAAAATAGTCTCTCTCTCTCTCCCGCTTCTGCTCCCGCTCCCTCTCTCTCTCTTCCCCCCTCTCCCCCTCTCTCTCTTTCCCCCTCTCCCCGTCACTAGTTTCAAAAAATACATTCAGATAGGCACAGTCACCAGTTATATAAAGATATAGTCACTGTCGCAATTATAAAGATATTGTCACTGTCAGCAGATATCTTAATATATAAATATAGAATGTATGTATAGCAAAAAATGATTGGTACCTTATAGGTCTCAAATGACAGGAATAGTCAGAAACATCTTGAATGGAGCCTAGGTTCAAGTCTGCGGCATATTCATTGTTTCCCTATAAGAAAGTACGTGAATCAGGTTGAGATGTTACACCTGACTAGGCTGATCATGTGACTGACTTACATCATATACAGCCTTTGTGATGTCACTCTACTGTGCTATGACAGTCACTGCTTGGTATAGAACAGTTATCAGCTGAGTGTGAGCTGTATATTGTACACACATTTGCAATAATGTATGAAAATATAGATACACCTTCATCCTAAAGAGAATACTCTTTGGTGCGCAAAAAGATTATTAGTGGGAACAGGGCCGGACTGGGACTAAAAATCAGCCCTGGCATTTAAAGCACACAGGCCCACGTGTTGTGGGCTCCATGCACTATATTGTTGCACACTGATGCTGGCGCAGTACAACATGATGTAGTATGAGTGTGTGTGTGTGGGGGGGGTATTTATTTCTCCATCAATAAATACCATGACAATACATTATTTGTACCCAAATTACAGCAATAAAAAACCCCCCACACACACTCATACTACATCAATCACCCCCACATTGCAGCAACCGGCATCACCCCACACATTACAGCAACCGGCATCACCCCCCACATTATAGCAATACCCTCTTCTACTTATTAGCAATACTAAGCACCAAACACACTACAACATTGCCACCAGCACGCCACCCCATACTACAGAAATACCACCAATTATACAGACGCCACTGTAGGAAACAATGTTTTGCTTTTTTCAAATCTTCCACAAAATAGCAACAACGAACAGAGTACTTACACACATATAGGTAACAGGTACCCTTTTCCCTCAATTAAATAGTAACGGCAGAATTTTCATGAATCATTCCACATGAAATAAAACTAACATATATCTAAAAAAAACATAACTATTGAATGATCAGTTGAACCCACACGGCCGCATTAAAAGTATTTCCATCTACAGCAAAATGTCAGAGAAAAATATTTTTGTTTTACTACAGTAATTGGATATGCGTCTTTTCTATTCATTTTAAATAACACAGTATATAAATTAAGGGGGATAGAGGAGGTGGGTGAGAAATAATTGGCTGTGATCCATCAGTTTGATTAGATAGGAAACATTTAGATTATTTACCTGGAGGCGTCTACCCCCTTGACTCACAGGCAGGGCTGACAAGAGGAATTTTGGGCCCCGATACAGCAACTTCTTTGGGCTCCCATCATATTCAACAATGAAAGACTTGCCTTTGGCAGAAGTTCATATGATGCCACACCGTAGTGTGCCCAGTTCATATTATGCCACATCGTAGTGCCCCAAGGTCATATTATGCCACATAGTATTACCCTCAATTCATATTTGGTCATGCAGAAGTGCCCACAAATCATATTATGGCATAGTAGTGCCCCCAAATCATTAGTAAAGCTCAGATAAAAACTCATTCACAAATAAAAAAAATTGCAACAGCATATCAGATACTGAGTGTGAGTCCCAAGAGCAGCTTAATACATCATTTACAATGCAAACAAAATAGATATATTGACACAATTACAGATAAAATTTATGACAAGCAATGTTTTTTCCTCTTAATTAAAAATCTCTGTACAGATAAATATGCAAAAAAACATTACAGCGCAATAATGAGCATCAATACATAGTGTTAAACATTATTGGATACGCTGTAGTGTCCCCAGTTCAAGAAAGGATGGTTAAAAACATATTGCACACGAGAAAATATATGAACTTACCTATTTATGGCATCCTGTGTTCTGTTCTCCTAGTGGGCGCGCTGGGCGAGGAGGGATCAGCAGCTGTCAGCTCACACAGGCAGTCGGGAGCAGGAATAGAGGGGCAGTGGTCGAAGCAGAAATTTAGGAGTGGGGGTATAGAAAATATAAGTGAATGGAGTATGAAGGCTTGATTTTTTATTTTTTTTAACACTTGTCCCCTCTGTGCATTTCCATTCTTCATTACTACTTGTGTTTTATGATGGCTGCATCCCTGACATTCCCATTCTTAAGATGTCTCTCCCTTTACACTTTCTTTTACCTATGCCCCTGCACCATCTTCTCCTTTGTCCCTCTCACTTAACCCCCAGCACCACCTTCTCCGCTGGCTCTCACACATCTTCCTGTACCACCTACTCCCCTGGCTCTCTCACACGTCTTCCTGCACCCTCTACCCCCCCGGCTCTCTCACTCCTCTTCCTGCACTCCCTACCACCCCTGGCTCTCTCACCCCCTTCGGCTCTCTCACCTCCTTTCCCAGCACCCCCTTCGGCTCTCTCACCCCCTCTCCCTCACCCCCTTTCCCAGGACCCTCCTTCCGCTCTCCCACCCCCCTCTCCCAGCACCCCCTTCAGCTCGCTCACCCCCCTTTCCCAGCACCCCCCTTGGGCTCTCTCACCCCCCTCTCCAAGCACCCCCTGGCTCTCACCCTTTTTCCCAGCACCCCCTTCGGCTCTCTCACCCCCCTCTCCCAGCACCCCCTGGCTCTCACCCCCTTTCCCAGCACCCCCTTCCGCTCTCTCTCACTCCCTCTCCCAGCACCCCCTTCAGCTCTCTCACCCCCTCTCCCAGCACCCCCTTCAGCTCTCTCACCCCCTCTCCCAGCACCCCCTTAAGCTCTCTCACCCCCTTTCCCAGCACCCCCTTCCGCTCTCTCTCACCCCCTTCGGCTCTCACGACCCCTCTCCCAGCATCCCCTGGCTCTCTCACCCCCTCTCCCAGGACCCCCTTTCCCAGCACCCCCTTCCGCTCTCTAACCCCCTTCGGCTCTCACCCCCCTCTCCCAGCACCCCCTGGCTCTCTCACCCCCCTCTCCCAGCACCCCCTTCGGCTCTCTCACCCCCTCTCCCAGCACCCCCTGGCTCTCAACCCCTTTCCCAGCACCCCCTTCCACTCTCTCAACCCCTTTCCCAGCACCCCCTTCGGCTCTCTCACCCCCTCTCCCAGCACCCCCTGGCTCTCACCCCCTTTTCCCAGCACCCCCTTCGGCTCTCTCACCCCCCTTTCCCAGCACCCCCTTCGGCTCTCTCACCCCCTCTCTCCAGCACCCCCTGGCTCTCACCCCCTTTCCCAGCACCCCCTTCGGCTCTCTCACCCCCCTTTCCCAGCACCCCCTTTGGCTCTCTCACCTCCTTTCCCAGCACCCCCTTCGGCTCTCTCACCCACTCTCCCAGCACCCCCTGGCTCTGATCCCCTTTCCCAGCACCCCTTCCGGCTCTCTCACCCCCTCTCCAAGCACCCCCTGGCTCTCACCCCCCTTTCCCAGCACCCCCTGGCTCTCACCCCCTTTCCCAGCACCTCCTGGCTCTCACCCCCGAAAATCGCGGCACCCCCGCGACCCCTCCCCCCCCCTGAAAATCGCGGGCACCCCCGCCCGAAAATCGCGGGCACCCCCGCGACCCCCCCCCTGAAAAATCGCGGGCACCCCCCCCCCCGAAAATCGCGGGACCCCCGCGACCCCCCCCTCCCCCCCCCCTGAGAATCGCGGCACCCCCTTCCTCTTCAGTAAAAAAAAAAAAAAACAAATTAAAAAAGACAGGAAACTCACCAGTGTAACTGGCTGCACAGCATAACGGGGGAGGGAGCTGGGGAGCGCGCAGCAGAGGTGGCTGGTTCCTCCAGCCACCAAGAAGACAGGGGGAGTCAGGCCGGCCCATAATGCCATCGGCCCCTTCTGGCATTTGCCAGAAGTGCCAGATGGCCAGTCCGGCCCTGAGTGGGAATCAGCATGGATTTGTGAGGGATCGGTCATGTCAAACTAATCTAATTAGTTTCTACAAGGAAGTTAGTGGGAACTTAGACCATGTAGTACAGTAGATGTGGTCTACTTAGATTTTGCAAGGACCTTTGATATAGTGCTACACAAGAGGTTGGTTTACAAAAGAAGGGAACTAGGTCTAGGAAACAACATTTGTACTTGGTTCGAAAAACTGGTTAGAGAATAGGGAACAGAGAGAGTTGTGATAAATGGAACATTTTCTAATTGGTCAAAAGTCTTAAGTGGAGTTCCTCAAGGTTCCGTGCTGGGACCACTCCTTTTTAATATATTTATTAATGACCTTGGTGATGGTTTAGAGAGTAAAGTTCCCATTTTTGCAGATGACACTAAACTTTGTAAGATAATAAAATCAGAGCAAGATGAAGCTTCTCTGCAGTGGGGCTTGAATCAACTGGAGGATTGGGCGGTCCAAATGGAAGATGAAGTTTAACGGGGATAAATATAAGGTTATGCACTTGGGGATCAAAAACAAGAACGCAATCTATAAATTAAATGAGATAAATTTAGAGGAATCTAGAATGGAAAAGGATTTGGGGAGTGCTCGTAGACAGTAGACTTAGCAATAGTGCTCAATGTCAAGCAGCAGCTGCAAGGGCAAACAAAGTATTGGCGTGCATAAAAAGAGGCATAGATGCAAGTGAAGACAGTGTATTTCTGCCACTATATAAATCGTAGGTACGACCTCATCTTGAATACGGAGTACAGTTCTGGACACCACTCAGTTAAAAAATACTTTTTGGAACTAGATATAGTTCAGAGAAGGGCGACAAAATGTATAAAAGGTATGGAGTCATTAAGTTATGAGAAAAAATTAGCCAGTTTAGGCATGTTTACTTTAGAAAAGAGGCGTCTAAGAGGAGATATGATTACTATGTACAAATACATTAAGCGTCAATACAGAGAACTTACATGGGAATGTTTTTACCCCAAGGACTATACACGGGAAACGCCGTCACCCCCCTAAGGTTAGAGGAGAGGAAATTTCACAACCAGCAAAGGAAGGGGTTCTTTACAGTAAGGGCAGTCAAGATATGGAATTCACTGCCAGGGAAGGTTGTGATGGCAGATTCAATAGATATGTTTAAAAAAGGGCCAGACAAATTTTTTAGCGGAAAAAAAAAAAGGGTATCCAGGGTTATGACCGTTAATTAAAATATAGGACAGGGAGAAGTAGGACTGAAATATTGGATCAGGAAGGATTTTTCCAAATTTGAACAAATCGGCGGTTGCTTTATCCGAGTCAATTTCAAATATGAGAGAGGGATCGCAGGAGATCCAAAATAGGTTGACATAGGAATAGGTTGGTGTGAAAAGTTATGGTGTGCTGGGCACAGAGAGTGAACTGCATCCGTCCAGATGATAATCTGCTCAATTAGGTATAGTTAGATACTTTCTGCTGGAGAGTGTATGTAACCAATAGTTAGATTGTGATACAGACCCTTTGCGGCATCTAACATTCTTTATCTTTTCATTTGGTGTTTTGGACCGATTTCCTATCATTTTAAGTAATTGGTTTTATTTGTTTTATTGAATATGTAAATACTACCCTGGTCTAAGCTATTTGTGACACATTTAGTTGTGTTTTTTGTATTTACGTCACTTTTGGTGTTTATTAGACTTAACAGTTTAATTTCAGTTCAGTGTTCAGTATTGGCCTCTTTTATTGCTAGTAAATTATATTTACCACTATCACATAACACATCATACAAATTATGTTTTGGGTTTCTATATAGAGGCCATCTCCGGGTTCACCAATACAGCTAGGACCTGTACTCTGTCTGATCATCGGGATGGAAGTGGACAGAAGTCACATTACAGAGGGGATATTAAATCTCACCCTGGAGATCATCTATCTGCTGACTGGAGAGGTGAATGTCACTGTGACCTCTATCTTATCTCTATTAATAAAACAGGGAGGGACCTGACTGGAGAGATGAGGGATTCTGGGAAAGTCACAGCGATGTCTCTTTTATATTTATTTATCACCCCTATCTGTATTAATAATAGAGGGACCTGACTGGAGAGGAAAGGAGAGGGTTTCTAGGAGTGTAACAATGACACCATTCATATTATTTTAATTACCACTGGGAATTAAGGCACTGCTTTAGGAAACCCAGTCTATACACAGTGATATCTATTAACGTTTCTCTTAATACACAGGATTATACAATTGTGAATAAATCAGGTGAGTGTGTCACACACATCCAACGTGTGTCAGGAGGACTGAGCAGGACCCAGAGCCCCATCACGGTGCCTCCACCTCACTCACTGATACATGAGAGAAACAATGACCAGAGGATTCTAGAACTCACCAACAAGATCATTCAGCTGCTGACTGGAGAGGTGACTGCTGGGAATGGGACATTATACAGTAACACCAGGGGATGTGTCTGGGTGATGACTGTATCATTGTGTGTGCATCATTGTGTGAATCTCCTGTTGCTTCTCTATTTCTCCATTTAGGAGTGGGAGTATTTAGAAGGACACAAGAATCTGTACAATGACGTGATTATGGAGAATCACCAGCCCCTCACATCACTGGGTAAGACTAGAATTTAATTTATTGTAAAGGGGATCGCAATTTTGAGGACCACATCATCTACTAATCACAGATAAATAATGTATTCAGTCACTGTGTGTTTCCTACAGATGGATCCAATAACAGAAATACCCCAAAGAGATGCCCCTGTCCTCTTTATTCACAGGATTGTGAAGAGGAAAATCACAATTTCCCACAAGACTATCAGGTAGATGGAGTTGATGGCTTTGACAAATACCAAAATTTATCTTCACAATATATTATGTGTAGAGAAACAATTGGGGTCATTTTCAAATTGGAAAAATATGGAAGTTCAAGTTATCATTGTTGTGCAAATGTGGCTATTTAACCACCATGCACATATGTTGGTACACACATTCTGCAATTGGGAAATTAGTCCATGGAGACGTGTTGTGCAGGATTGTGGTCCAAGATGGTAATACTCAGCCAGCAAAAGTAAGAACATCTCTTCAATATCCTACCAACAATCCCTTTTGCTCTACCCTTAAAGTAATTTTAACTTTTCTCCTAAAATACAGCTTGTTCAAGGCACATTTTTGAGTCAGTAGAGCTTGTACACACGGACGATTTAAAGCACGTCCAAACCTTGTAATTAATCCTTGTTTTAACAAAGCGTTCAAAACTTGCTCGAATAGCTTTCATGAAGACGTCTCAAAGCTTCCCTCATCAGCTTCCCTCATCAGCTTCCCTCATCAGCTTCCCTCATCAGCTTCCCTCATCAGCTTCCTTTATCAGCTTCCTTTATCAGCTTCCCTCATCAGCTTCCCTCATCAGCTTCCCTCATCAGCTTCCTTTATCAGCTTCCCTCATCAGCTTCCCTCATCAGCTTCCCTCATCAGCTTCCCTCATCAGCTTCCCTCATCAGCTTCCCTCATCAGCTTCCCTCATCAGCTTCCTTTATCAGCTTCCCTCATCAGCTTCCCTCATCAGCTTCCTTTATCAGCTTCCCTCATCAGCTTCCCTCATCAGCTTCCCTCATCAGCTTCCCTCATCAGCTTCCCTCATCAGCTTCCCTCATCAGCTTCCCTCATCAGCTTCCCTCATCAGCTTCCCTCATCAGCTTCCTTTATCAGCTTCCCTCATCAGCTTCCCTCATCAGCTTCCCTCATCAGCTTCCCTCATCAGCTTCCCTCATCAGCTTCCCTCATCAGCTTCCCTCATCTTCATGGAATTACAGAACTCCCCAAAAAAGTTTAATAATTTTGCCCAGATGATTATTACCGCTGTAATTGTACGACTGAACCTTATTAAGACCATCGCTAGAACAAGTACAGTTAATTCTTTATTCAAATCAGTATATTTACATATTGTCTTGTCTTCACCAAATCTTAACATTTGATCAATTTAATCTCCTGTGGCCAGTAACCAAATACTGCTTCCTTATCAATAAATAAGATCACTTGAGCCTGGTAGTGCTAACAAAATGCACTTCTGTGAGTATACCGCGGTTATGTTTCGCTCTTTTGCACATTCAGTGAAGCTTGCCAGCCCAAAGGCAGAATTATGTGCTGCCTCAACGAACCCGATATCAATACGAATTCTAAATCACTTAGGTAAACAACTGGAATAATACAAGCATACTTTATATATACATGGGAGAACACACAGGATACAAATAATCCAAGTAACAAAAACCAGGGGAGTCACTGTAGAAAGAGCCTCTTACCTTAAAGGAGTTCTATTCACTGTTTCCCTTGAAGCTATCATCCGCCACTGAGACACACATTTGCTCCTCTACCAGCAGGGCAGGAACACAGTCCAATGTCATCCCACTTTTGGCAGGTGCACAAAAGGGACAAGGTCCGCAGGGAATTTGAAGATCTCAGTCAGAACTATATTTAAATCTAAAACCAGTATCCACCTCTGAAATAAATAATTCAAATAAGCCTTGAAATACTGCACCTATCCTAGTGGGTGTTTGAGCAGAGAAGCCAATCTAGAAGAGGGGGTGAATCCACCAATCAAAGGGTTCACCCCCTCTTCTACTAGGAGAGGGGTGATCGCTTTGAAGCCACCAGTCAGGACTAGATTTGATTAGGCCAAAGGGTAAAAGACTTAATGAGAATGCCCAGTTAATTTTCCCCTGTGCAGTGATAAGAGCCTCCCTCATGCAATTAGGGCAGCTTCAACACAGTGGTCACTACATAGCAATGTATAGCACCAGGGAATAGCTCTGGTCACAGGTAGAAATGAACATCTAAAATTAGGAATCAAACACAGTTTACAGGCATCTGTCATTTATCAAGTAACTGTATGCTTCATCATTTGGCATTTCCATCGGACATACACACACAACATGCATGGGACAGGATGCACAAGGATGGTGACTGCTGTTGCCTCTGCTAATAAATGAATGCAGTTGTCCAGATAATGCCATCCCCCACCTGACTGAGACCAGATGCTAATCAACACGTGTATCAATTTGTTACAAAAACAGACTGCTTTCAAAAATGGCAGTACCTTGATAGACTTACAATAATATACCAGGAATGCTATACCAATAATAGGAATACATTTATACCTGTGGAACCCACCTGCCAACATGTAAGAACAATGTAATTGTAACATAAAGCACACATTGGGTGTTAAGCAGTGGCTGGTGAGAGTTGATTCCAAGCAGGCTCAACCCTTATTTAACATATCTGCCTGGCTCCTTGCTCTCGCCGCAGCTTCATTATTTGATCACCAAGAAGTGGAGCAGAACTTTGGTAGTAAGGTCTGAAACATTCAGGTGTCTGTTAACAGCATTCCGTGGTGAAAAGACACCTGCAATGATCCCAGAGAAGCAATTGTTGCAGCTCATGAGTCCCGAAATGGTTATAAGAAAATTTCCAAACAATTTGAAGTTCATCACGCTACAGTGAGAAGATCATTTACAAATGGCGAACATTGAAGGCATGTACCAGTATTCCCCGGAGTGAGCGTTCCCCAAATTCACCCAAAGATTAGACTATGAAATGCTCAGAGAAATGGCAATAAACCCAACTGCCTGTTGCAGGTTAAAGTGTGCGAGTCTACCATCAAAAAAGATGAATACATGTGGCTCTCAGGAAAGGGTAGCCAGGACTTTACCTTAAAAAATAATTGCTGTACAGCTTACGTTACTAAAGTTGTATCTGAACGAAAATGAAGACTTCAGGACAGGCGAGTCCAAAGTCTAAAGCAACAGACAAACCCAGCATATCGCCAAAATAACCTCTTACCAACCGTCAAGTACCAGAGGTTCTTCTGCAGCCATAGGACCTGGACATCTCGCAATCATTGATTCCACCATTAACTTCTCTTTTTCTAGACGTAAAAGAGAGAGCATCTATATTTTTCTTTAGAGGTTTTGTTTATTATATTCCTTAGAATACAGTAGTTTCCATTGGAAACTAAAATAACTGCTTTTATTAAGATTGCTGTATCCCATCTGTCCCATAACATATTACATTCACAGTGAAACATGACCATCTAGTGACGTCCCTAGTCATCAGATATAAGCGACTGTATCAGTACTTGTCACATACGATATATATTTTACTATAGTACAGGTATGTTTCCATATATTCAGCTTACTCATTTTTTTTTGCCTTACTTTCCTAATGAATCAGACCCATAGTGTTTACTTCGATTGTAGTTTATCAAACAAGTACAAGCGTTAAGAACCAGTGCAGAAACTCCAAGGCAAAACACTTAGGGGTATATTTACTAAACTGCGGGTTTGAAAAAGTGGAGATGTTGTCTATGGCAACCAATTAGATTCTAGTTGTCATTTTGTAGAATGTACTAAATAAATGATAACTAGAATCTGATTGGTTGCTATAGGCAACATCTCCACTTTTTCAAAACAGCAGTTTAGTAAATCTATCCCTTAAAGTGTTTTAAGGCCTTTAGCGGGAGGGAAACTGTGGCTCCTTTATCCAGTCCACTGAAGAGAGTAAGAAGAGTATATTATTTGATTATTACATACATGGGTAGATGACAGCAGCAACCCTACATAGTAAAGGTTATTCTAATGTTTGTTTTCCTAGACACATAGTAGGCGTAATCATATTGGGCCTGATTCATCAAGGACCACAAAGTCAACGTAGATGTCTCTTTTTGTTTGCTTTAAATGTATCTTTTTTACTCATTACTGAAATTAAGGGTAACGTGTGGCCCTCTTGAAGGTTAGAGGGCCCCCATCCGGTCATGAAATGTATCAGGTTGCTCATCACCGCTCTAAGCCAAGTGTTTCCTGTACCGGTTGGCTCAGTCTATCTGAACTAGGAACCTGACATCACAAAAGGGAGAGAAATAGAATTTGAGCTATGCACCTACATAGCATCAGCTTTATGAATGATCTTAAGTAAATATTATAAATGGATATCCCAGTTGTAAAGCGATATGGAATATGCTGGCATTATATTAATAAATGATGATGATTTTCTTCTGTTTAATCTCAGTTCAATTGGACAATATAATATTACATAATTGTTTTAGGGTGAATACCTGATTAATATTAAAGTTGAGGATACAGTGGAAGAAGAGACGTATGTGAGGGGTGATCAGCAGTGTAAGGAGGAGGAAATCCCTACAGATATCAGCACAGGTGAGTAATAAGCACTAAATACAGAAAGAGTCACATATTCTCCTTGTTCAGTCACTACAACAATCTCTTATTCTACACCCTCCTCTGTCAGTACAAAGTAATTAGTAAAAAGTATCTGCCCAGCGGGGGAGTCAGGAGCCATCAGTCCCTATTAGACTCCTGCTCTCTCCCTCATATCATATCATTGTGTGCTACCAGCCAAGAGACCATAGCTATCCATTTGCTCTTATATTAAATGGACTGACGCGTCTGCCCCCCCCCACACACACACACACACACATACAACATGTTGACATGCAGCACTATGTTAGGTGTTGTCTGACCAGCCACTGCAATTCTTGCAAGACCTGTTACCTTCAGAAGTTTGAGTTTGATGTATGCACTTGTTTGATGTATCTACTATGATCCCTGAAGCTTCCTCAGTGACTCTTCTCTCTAATTATTCCATTACTTCCCCTGCGCAGCTACCAGACTCTATTGTAGATTCCTCACTCACAGACTTAGATTTCAAAGCTCCTCATGACACTACCACAGACATGCAGACGTGGACACATTTGATGGTGCCCTTACAGCTCATTAAAATAATTGATGAAATTAGAAGCCGTTGTCCCACGTATACCTGCTTGTCTTTGGTATGTCATAGAATAAAGCAAGGAAACAATGAAAATAGATAAATTATTGCTTACTCTCCAAATATATTGTAAAAGGGGCTGGACAGATTTGTTGGTACCCCTTAGAAAACAGTATAAATAATTGGATTATAGTGATATTTCAAAATAATTGCTTTCTTGAATTAGCATCACACATGTCTTCAGCCTTCTAATCAATCATTCAGCCTATTTATATGGATAAAAGTAGTCACTCTGCCGTTTTGTGTCATTGTGTGCTCCACACTGGACATGGACCAGAGAAAGCCAAGGAGAGAGTTGTCTGAGGAGATCAGAAAGAAAATTATAGACAGGTATGTTAAAGGTAAAGGCTATAAGACCATCTCCATGCAGCTTGATGTTCCTGTGACTACAGTGGCAAATAATATTAAGAAGTTTAAAGTCCATGGGACTGTAGATAACTTCCCTGGATGCGGCCGCAAGAGGAAAATCAACAACTCAGATTAAACAGAAGGATAGTGAGAATGGTAGAAAAATAGCCAAGGAAAACTTCCAAAAAGATACAAGCTGAACTCCATTGTCAGGGTACATCAGTGTCTGATCGCACTAGCCGGCTCTTTTTTTATTTTTTTACTTTATTTGTTACAAGAGGAAACAGAATAGAAAAGAGCAAACAACAAGTAAAAACCAACTGTTTTAAGACAACAAGATGGATCTCTTACCCATGGCGCACGACGACCAACCTGGAGGATCCGGAGACAGCCCAGAGTTATGTACCATTAGAGGACGAGGGAGCCAAAGGGGGTAAATAGCTACGGCTTTGCTGGAGATACCCCGGGGCCCAAACCTTGTCAAAGTTGTAAGATTTATCGTGAAGGTAGCATGTAATACTCTCCATACTTGCGATATGCCAGATGTAGTTCCGTAAGGCCTGCATAGAGGGAGGGTTAGGATCTTTAGCCGACTCTCTTTGAGCGACAGTGGGCTCCATGGAAAAAGGACTCTGCATTTGAAGGAACAACATAAAATAGCCAAACTGGAATTTGCTAAAATGCATATTGACAAGCCGCGATGCTTCTGGGAGGATGTCCTTTGGACAATTGAGTCACATCAGCTCTATGTCTACAGATAAAAAAAAAATGAAGCTTTCAACGAAACAAGAGCACCTTACGTACTGTGAAACATGGAGGAGGCTCTGTTATGTTTTGGGGCTGCTTTGCTGCGTCTGGCACGGGGGTGCCTTGAATCTGTGCGGGGCACAATGAAATCTCAAGGTTATGAAAGCATTCTAGAGCACAACATACAGCCAAGGTCCTCCTATAGGATAATGACCCAAAACACACAGCTTAAAGCACCCAAGAATGGATAAGAACACAACATAGGACTATTCTGGAGTGACCTTCTGTGAGCCCTGATCTGAATCCTATCGAACATTTATGGACAGAGCTGAAACATGCAGCCTGGAGAAGGCACCCATCAAACCTGAGACAGCTGGAGAAGTTTGCTCAGGAAAAGTGGGCCAAACCATTTTCATTTGTTTTATTATTGAAAATATTCTGTTGATTTAAAATGATTTGTCCAGGTCTGTATTTTTTTACTTCTTACACCGTTTATGGGGATTTCATATAGCTCTTAAGTAGATTATAGTACAAACTTTTGCTTCAACATCCACTCCATGCAAGCACCAGGCCTACACCTCCTACAAAATCAGGACAGATGCATGTAATCCTGTCATTTTGCTTGCTCCACCACTTTTATTTGGACATATATTTGCTATATTTCTTTTGCTGACCCTTTTGGATTCTGATGCTTATGTAGAGGAGAAGTTGTCATGAGGAAAACTTATTAACAAATCTTCTCTTGACTCTTCAGATGATGTATAAGTGCTTTCTTCCAGCCCTTACATTGTCAAAGCTTTACAAAAGGAGATGCTAGTGGGTACCTTAGAGCTTATCAATTCCCTCTACCGGTCTTCAAAAAATAGAGATTTATTCACCAAGTGAAGATATCAAAATCTTTTTCTGAAACTATTGGCTAGGGATGGATACAGCTTGCCTGTATCTGTATTTTGCAATATATCAACATTAATACTTCTGTCTCCTCATAGAATCTCAAGTCTTTACAAAGCCCCTCGAGACTGAGGTGGCTCACTTCCAGTAGGTTTTCTCTCGTGCACTGTCATAAGACCACACGGGTCTATTAGTAGTTTGGCTGATAAGAGGAAGTTTCTACTCTATTGATCTGTCTTGGGCTGTTTGACTTCTCTCGCAGACTAGTTAGTCTTGTATTCCCAAGCCTATTTGGTAATCACAGATATGGTTGTCCTCCGTATACAGTTATAGACTTGTCAGGGTCTTGTTCACAGGAGGATTTTCTTTACACCAGTTTTAATCCTTTTTAGATATTCACCTTGTACTTTTTATTTGTATTTCATGCTTTGCTTTCATGTGCTGAAGCAGTTGTAGAATACAGTAGCAGAAATCTACTTCAATGATCACAGTAGAACCAACTCAGAAATTGACCAAAATCCTAAAGTGGAAAGAGATTTATGTTCCCCAAATCTCTAGGGGGTCTTCTCCCATTAAAGTCTTTAATGATCTGGTTATTTCCGGAGGTCAGATCCCATGGAATCTAGGAACAGTCACAAGATTACAGTATATTGTTTTCAAGGTCCATAGGCGTAATCTATCGATATATTGAATCTTCTGTTACCTTCCAACTGGTGTATCTCTTCTCTCTGACTATATATTTTTTTTTCTGTCGGTCATTTGTAAATTTGTACGGGTCATCTTCTTTGCACAACAATGGCTTTTACACACAGTTTTCAGATGTCATATTTCATTTACATTAATTCTTAGTGGAGGCTGTGTAACCGGCCAAACTCCTGACCAGGGGTCCAGCGTGTCAACTAGACCCAGGTTCCTTTATAATGAAGATCCTGTACTTAAATTCCAGATCTAGAAAGCTAAGGAACTTTTGGGACTCAAACATTTTAATCTTGAAGTTTAAAAAGGCTGTCACATGATATCACATCAACCTTCTTGGTAAGCTTATGATGTCCCTCATTTCTTGGATTGTCTACACCAAGGCCGTATACTGTACTCTTACATAGGCATTCAGGCACTCTCTGCTATATGCGTCGTCTTATATCTGTTTAACTCGTTCTGTTTCTGAGCTTTGTGTCTAGCATTAAAACAGGTGGGAAAAGAGGCCATAACAATGTGAGATTACAATCTAATGTTGTCCACATATTCTGTTTACTACATAATGGGGCTGGCTTGTTGTTTCAATCAGTTATTGTAATTAGAAAAGCCAAGGTTTGCTGCTTCTAAATGATGGTGGCTCACACAAGCTCCAGCCTACTTCTAAGTGTACTATTGCATCTTGGTTCACTCTTAGATCAGTCTCGATTATGTTCATTCACAGAATCAGATTTCCTTCTCTATAAATAAATGCAAAACATTATCTGTCTTGTTACACATTAAAAATGAAATAGGAGACTATGCAGTAGCAACATGGTAAGTTTGATATGTTACCGTATTTCCCCATGTATAAGACGCTCCCATGTATTAGACGCACCTGTATAAATTGTGAAAAAATTGAGGATAATGTTTTCTGTAGAGTAATTGTGCAGCGGGTACTACAGAGAGGAGAGACGGAGTTCTAACCCTATTGCTAATTCTGCCTTACCCTGTCAGATGCTTCCTCTGTCTGGTAAAGTCTTCTTTCTTCTGTCCCTTCTGATCCCGATGCTGGAAAGTCGCTTACCGTCTTCTTCCCGATGATCGAATGTCCAATCAGGACATTGACAAAGTCCTGATTGGACAAAACGCTCCAACTGCGGTTCATGCACCACATTTGGTCATCGGGAAGTGAACGGTAAGTGACTTTCCAACATCGGGATCAGAACGGACAGAAGAAAGAAGACTTTACCAGACAGAGGAAGCATCTGACAGTGTAAGCGCTACTACCACTATATAAGACGCACCCAGTTTTTAGACCCAAAATTTTGGGGAAAAAGGTGCGTCTTATACATGGGGAAATACAGTACTTCATAACTGTTTTAGAGAACTATTTGGTTAAAGCAATAGAATGAAAGTGCCTTTATGGTTTAAACTATCACTTTTTGTTTATTCCCTATAGATGGACATAACAGAAGGAATACTTCCGAGGGAGATCTTATTATATCTTCAGACTGTAAATCGGAAGATAATGACATCACACGAGATTCTCAAGAAAAAAATCCTGTAGCTCTGTATATAAATAGAGTGCTTCCAAATTCAGCTATATCATATGATATCTTTAAAAACAAGGAATGTTCTCCTCATAAATCAGATATAGTTACACACAGTGCAGTCCATAAAATTTTTCCATGCACTGAATATGATAAATGTGTTTTCCAGAATGCAAATTTGATTACACAGCAGAAGATCCACAAAAGTGAGAAGCCATTCTCATGTTCTCAATGTGGGAAATGTTTTACAAAGAAATCACATCTTGTTGAACATCACAAAATCCACACTGGTGAAAAACCATTTCCATGTTCTGCGTGTGGCAAATGTTTTATGCATAAATCAGATCTTGTGAGACATCAGAGGATTCACACAGGTGAGAAGCCTTTTCCATGCTCTCAGTGTGGGAAATGTTTTACATATAAATCAGTTCTTATTCAACATCAGAGGATTCACAATGGTGAAAAGCCATTTTCATGTTCTGATTGTGGAAAATGTTTTACACAAAAATCTATTCTTTTTAAACATCATAAAATTCACACAGGTGAAAAGCCATATTCATGTTCTGAATGTGGGAAATGTTTTACACAAAAATCAGTTCTTGTTGAACACCAGAGATTTCACACCAATGAGAAGCCATTTATGTGTTCTGATTGTGGGAAATGTTTTACACAGAAATCACATCTTGCTCAACATCAGAAAATTCACACAGGAGAGAAGCCTTTTCCGTGTTTGGAGTGTGAGAAATGTTTTAGATTTAAATCTGATCTTGTTAGACATCAGAGGATTCACACAGGTGAGAAGCCGTTTACATGTTCTCAGTGTGGGAAATGCTTTACTTATAAATCTGTTCTTATTCAACATCAGAGAATTCACAAAGGTGAAAAGCCATTTTCATGTTCTGAGTGTGGGAAATGTTTTACACAAAAATCAATTCTTGTTACACACCAAAGAGTCCATACAGGTGAGAAGCCATTTCCATGCTCTGAATGTGGTAAGTGTTTTACACAAAGATCAGTCCTTGCTAGACATCAGGGAATTCACACACATTTGCACAGGTAAAAATCTGTTAGCATGTTCATGAGTGGAAAGTGTGTTTGGAAAGTGTGTTTTCCAAAGAACAAATCATTCCATTAAACAAAGTATTTCTAATGACACAGGTTCTGCATTTAACTCTTGTTCTTTTTTGTGACATAAAATTTTAAGTTTGCACATTTGTTGTAACTCTTGTCTTGTTTATTTTTTGTTGTTTATTTACTCATGTTAGATCTTTATTATAAAATATTGGAAGGAGTTGGTTCATGCAGCTTTTATTTAAAAAAAGTTAATCACAGCAAGTTTATATATAATATATACCAGGGAAACTCAACGGTAACCACCTTAAATTAAACTGAAATGTAATGACTAAATTACTTAGCAGAATTCAATAACTTTTTATACATTACTTTACATGTAGAAAAGTTAACGGAGTATAATGAATAAATAATTATATTATAAAAAGGCTATATTAAAGGAACTAAAGAATTTCTTTATACCCTACATTATATAAGTTCTTCCATCAAACTTACATTGCGGGGCATGGTCAATTTTAATTTTGATAAATGCTTCTGTTTTCACTTGGGATAATGCAACGTAAAGCTGTACACGTGTAAATACCGGTTCTGGTAACCAAAGGCCAACCTTTTGAAGGGGTTGTCCTTGACTCTAGCTTATTGTCATGATGAATGCAATAATTATGGGGAGTTGCTGTTTTTTAAGCAAAAAAAGGAAAAAAGTGTTGCTTGGTTGTAGAACAATGCATGGTAATAAGATACGTTGTCCATCAGCCTCCCCAGTTAAAAACATTAGATGTAATGGGATGCATATGCATCACCTGAAGCCTTGTTCCGTTAACCAAACCTTTGCTAGTGTCCATATTTCGAGTCAACATAACAATAGCACCTACTTTTAAAGTAAGATCATGTGGTGTCATCCCGATTAAAGTAATTGAATTAAAGATTTGATATATGTGGCTGAAAATAACTGCCACAGTCTCCAGACCACCAAGCAAGTCACATGTTCCCGGTCATCTAGCGGGTGCGCAGGGAGAGTTCACTAACTGTCACAGTTTCCAGAGCAACCAGCAGGTGCACAAGTGTATTGTCACATTTTCCAGAGGACAATGGTAATGCAGTATTGTAAATGGCAGGTGGATGTTTTGCAAAATAACTCCAAAAAGATGCAGCCGATTACAATGCCAATATTACCTTTCTATTATTGGGTAAAACCCCTTTATGCCGCCAGAACAGCCTAATATTTTTGTGGCATGGCTTCAACAAGGTGCAGGAAACATTCCATAGATATTCTGGTCCATTTTGACATGATAGTATTTGTTGGCTGCACATTCATGTTTCCAATCTCCTGTTCTACCACATCCCAAATGTATCCCAATTCTATTTGATTAAGAACTGGTGACGGTAGAGGAAGTTGGAGAACAGAGAACACTGAACTCATTTTCATGTTTGTGAGATGACGTGTGCTTTGTGACATGGCGTGTTATCCTGCTGGAAGTAGCCATTAAAAGATGCATAGAATAAGAGATGTTAACTATTTGCGCTGCATTGCTATGTGAGAGAAAAGATCTTGCCAATATGGTAAGTGGGGGGAGAGTTCCCAAAATCCTCCCAATAAAATGCAAACTTTCCAAAAAGAACCAAAGGCGTAAAGTAACAGGAAAGGAGAGATGTCACAGGAAGATGGGTAGACTGTGGCCACAAAGGGATGCACGTGGTTAGCAACAAAACTCAGGTAGGCTGTGGCATTTAAATGATGCTCATTTGGTACTAACAGGCCTAATGTGTGCCAAGAAAACTTTCCTAACAGCATTACACCAGCAGCAGCAGTCTGCACCATTAACACAAGGCACTGTGAATGGATACACGTTATCTACACCAATTTCTGATCCTACTGTTTGCATGTCAGAGTAGAAATCGAGATTAATCAGGCCAGGCAGCGTGTATCCAATCTTCAGCTGTCCAGCTTTGGTGAGCATGTGCCCATTGTAGACTCAGTTTCCTGTTCTTAACTGACAGGAGTAGGACCTGGTGTAGCATTCTGCTGTAGCTCATCCACAGATGCTTTGCTGCATACCACTGTTTTAACGTATGGTTATTTGCGTTACTGTCGCCTTGCTGTCAGCTTCAATCAGTCTGGCCATTCTCCTCTCTCATTTACAGGGTGTTTTTCCCTCCAGAACTGCCACTCACTGGATGATTTCTGTGTGTCACACCATTCTCTGTAAATTCTAGAGACTGTTGTGAGTGAAAACACCTGGGGATCAACATGTTTTTGTGGTACTTAAACCACCCCGTCTGGCACCACAATCATTCCACGGTCAAAGTCACTTAGACCACATTTCCTCCCCCATTCTGGTGTTTGCTCTGAACCACAACTGAACTTCTTGTTCTTTCAGGACATTGTTGACATTAAAAAATATATTGGTATTCACATATGTATTTCTTTGGTTTACACAAAAAGCAAAACTCACCAGCAAACTAGTAATACATATACTATATGCATAGAAGTGGGCTGCTGCCTTTGTTTTGGTTGAAGCTGGTTTATTGCAGTTGGGTATTTCAAAAATCAATAAAAAATTATAAGAATCTTTGAAACATTTGAAGTCTAGATGCCTCTATGTCTCCATGAAGCAGTTAATGAGCAAATCCAAGTTTGTTTTGTAGAACAGCCCCTTACAAAAAAAACATCACTACTGGGCATTACCACTAGATATGTTTAATTTCTCCCAAAGTCCCTAAAACACGGTGGAATGGAATTTCTGAACCTTAGAAGGATTCAAGTACCATCTGGTGAGAACCTCTTCCTTGATTGGGTTTGGGGTGGGGTTAGAGAAGGCACATCAATGTCTTTTTTTCCCCTCCCATGCTTTTAGAAAGGGAGTCTAATTTGGTTCTGCCATTAGTTTGTAATTGGCTTGCAGTACCTCTTTTCCACCAGACGTGCTGCTGTTATACCTTTGTACATTTCACCTCACCTGCAGAAGTTAACCTCCTTCCCTGATCAGTGTCTGCACCTGTTCCACTGCTTTATATACCTAGCTCAGTCATTGCTCCTGTAGTTCATCATTTGTTCCTGGCTGCTGCTGTTTGTCTCCTTTCCTTGTGAATAACCTGCTCCAGTTTGTTCCTTCGGTTTGACCTCTGCTTGTGACCTGACCATCCCTGATTGCTCCCTGGATTGATCCTTTGCCTGTGACCACGACTATGCATATCGTTGCCTGGACTGATCCTTTGACTGGTATTTGACTCTGCCTTTTGTCTGCGATTCCACTTCCCAGCCTGAGGTTCGTGGTATCCACTGTTTGCTCCATTGGACTTACCTGTGTTCTGCCTGTTGTCCGTGATACCATTTCCCCATCCTCAGGTTCGTGGTGTCTGCTGTCTGCTCTTTTGGACTTAACTGGGCTTATTGGTTTGCAGCTAGATTTGGCCTCTGCTTGTACTGTGTTGCTCTCCAGCGCCATCTCTATACAGGCCACTACTGGTATTGCACCCAACCTTGGATCTGTTTTGCTATAGACTGAATTAATAATAATTTCCGGTATCCGTGGCTCAGACCTGGTTGTCCTGCTACCTTGTAGTGCTGTTAACCCTTTATATCCTTTATTTTATTAAAACACTTCAGTTTTCCTTGGAGTTCATACTAGAAATCATAATATAATCTTCATCACTAACTTTAAGTAACTGATAGTATAATATAGACATCCATGCTTCACCCCTCAGGTTAGAATTGCAGCAGGACTCATGTCTTGTGTTTGGGATGGAGGGAGTCCCTAATGAATGGGTTGTAAATTATGATAAGATGTTTACGTTGTTAATATCTAAGAGCAATTCTTCAGCTGCAAGAGCTTCCTATTGAATTTGCAGCAACAGACTTAAAAAATATTCCACGGATTAGAGACAATGAATTACCCCTGACTCTTACACCAATAGAAGTTTCCACTTCAAAGGCCGGAGCAAAATCCTCATACTTAAAGAATGGTGTAACAAAGAGTGTTGTAATATAAGATGATATATATATTTGCATCTTATCCACAATTTAGTTTGTGGCATAATCTTGTACGACTTGGTGACCACTGGATGACCAGCAAAAACTCTAGAGAGCCTGGTATTCAAATCGAACCCAGAGAAGCATTGCTGGAATTAAGTTCTATAATACAAGTTGAGCGAATTGAAACTCTAGATGGTAAAGCCACAAATTCGACAATCCTAATCCCCCAAAAGTAGTGAATCGAATTCCTGTAAACTCTATTCTCTTTGCCTATTCATATGAATTTATCTAAACATTTTACTTTACTATAGATCAACACTGGGATAGCTATAAAGAGTGACATTTATGGAGTATTGCCATTGATAGGGTGATTTGCACCTGAAGAAAGAGTTTCAAGACTCTTTATTATGTAATTTGTATTTATGTTTACACAAATAGGTTCAAAGGGTTAACATTGAGCAATAATAAGAGTTTATAATCAATATCATTATCTGCTGCCAGTCACAACAATGTCTACCATCTACTTCCGCCTCTTCACCTCTGACCCGGAAAATACTATAAACCACTGTGCGTTCCACCTGACTTCTCACGCTCTCATTGCCGCACGCTATCAAGCGCAGACCACGCCCCCTTATGTTGATTGTTCGGTCCTTTTGGTCAAAGCGCTGAACATATAGGAAATATGTGACGTCATTATTACTAGAGCACCGCATATGACTAGAAACACCTGTCCTCAGTCCAGGAGCGCAGCGACCATTTTATTGTGTCCTGGTCTTTAACCCTTTATTTCACTGGGTAAATAGAAAAGTGGGGTTCTTGTATACACCAGGATTACATCAAGATCTGACCTATCAACTCTAATGCAGAGGGCAGGAGAGTGGCGGCCATTTTTTTGTGGTCATGCAGAGTAGATTGAAATATTACGCTCTTGGGAGTGTAGTGCAAGTGAAACTTGACTACAATTCCCACAGTCCTCTGCTCTGCCCTCTCTATTTCCTGTTATATGGCAGATGTGAAGGGTTTGTGTTTTCTGAACTGAGAGTCTCCTGGAAGAGGTAATAACTCTGATGTATTATTGTTTTATACATTAAGGAAGTGAGTGTCTGTTGGAAGAGGTTATAACTCTGATGTATTATTATTTTATACATTAAGGAACTGAGTGTCTGTTGGAAGAGGTAATAACTCTGATGTATTATTATTTTATACATTAAGGAAGTGAGTGTCTGTTGGAAGAGGTAATAACTCTGATGTATTATTATTATTACTCATCTGAGTGTTCACAGAAAGGGGATGTGGGCTTTACTAGTGCTTCATAAGTGCTAGATCACCCCAATGCCCCTTAAAACACCATTGAGATTCCAGAGGAGAGGACTGTGCGGACTATGAGATGGTAACAGGAGCCCTTTTAAAATGTTGTGCCATTACCTGGAGGCCTCCAAGCATAATGTTTCAGCCTCTGGTTAGGGCAGTCACAGTGTGTGGTGAAGTGAGCAAATGGATCCCTGCATCCGCCAACCAGACAGCATGTGGCAATAGATTGAATCTGTCGGGAACAGTTTAATCGCTGATGCACACAGGAGCTGAAGGAATGGGTGCAGGACTGAGACAATTCCACACTGGAAGAAAATGCCCAGTTGGCAGACCAATATGTGGCAGTTTAACCACACTGGCAGTAGCCCTATCTAACTGCCAGCCTCAAAGGACTGTACGAGCAGTAGAACACCTCTCATATGCTGCAAGAAAGCACCCATTCACCCGGGTGCTTCTAGCCAGCAGCCAGCCACTGTTGTGCCCTATCAGAGGCCACAGGAGTGGAGGCTGGAGAGAAAATGTTGTGGCTGCAGAATGGTCAAAAGAACACTACACAATATGTGGAGGCCACAGGAGTCAGTCCAAGTGGAGCCCCAGCAGGGAACAAGATTCCGAGACTCAATCTCTTTGGAGCGTTGATGATCTTGCTGTTGTGTTGCAGAGTCGCACTGCTAAAGTTAGAGTGGCACATGGACTCCAGAAAGAAGTGCCCATGACAGAATTGCCTTGACTGGGGAGCAGGCAAAGAGGTCCAGGACATGGCAGTCAACAGGTGTGGGCTTGTTAAACCCCTCTAGTCTACAGGAGGAGCTACCAAAGCAATGCTATTTAATCCACATCTATCTATTCCCCCTCCAGGGCCAAGCCTGTAGAGGGAGGGTTGCAGATGTTTTTGTCTGCTATAGATGTCACTTTAAATTGCCTTGCACCCAGTCTGGCACTACCCTTAAAGCACCCGATGTCCTACTCTGACTAAATGGTCCAGATTGCATACCGTCCCACATATATCAACACTGATGTCCCCCCTGACTTCACTCCTCAACAACCCCCCCCCCCCCCCCCATGCCATTCGAAACAAGCCTTCAAACACTGGACACGGGTCGGAGTCTCGCATGGTGGATGCTATGGGAATTATTCAGTTTGCAGATCTTCAGACAAAATGGGAATTTCCCAACTCTGAGATGTGGAGGTGCTTACAATTAAAACACTTCATGCTCCACGGGGATTCAGGGAGAGAACTTATGCAGTTTGAATCTTTATGCACGGCTCCTCAGTATCTTAGGCATACCTTGTCTTCTGTATACCAGATCTTGATAGAGCGCTCCTTTGACACGCCACCTGAATTCACCAGAAACTGGGAGCACGACCTGGAAATTGCTATCCCCGACCAAGAATGGTCTGACATATTCCAACGTACTCACGCTAACTCAGCGTACGAGTGATCGAAACATAATATAAAGTATTGACTTTGTTGTATCGGTGTCCCAGTCTATTTTCCAGGATGTTTCCCAGGCTCCCCGATCTCTGTTGGAGATGCCAACAGGCACCAGGCACTCCACTACATATTTGGTTAGAATGCACAGCCCTTCGACCCTTTAGCGAGGCAGTGTTACTGATTACCAAAGCAATTGTGGGGACTGAGGTACCCAATTGTCTGAAATATTGGTTGCTCAACAATATTAAATTGCCCTTTTCTTAATATAAAAGTTCCACCCTAAAGTACCTCACCTGCGCTGCAAAGGCTGTGATACCAGTCCACTTGAGATCACCAAATCCCCCTTCCATAAAGGACTGGTTTGTGCATTAAGACTTTTATCTAGCTATGGACATCATGATTTACTCATCAGCTGACAAATATAAAGAGAGTGGATTGAATTTAAAACTCTCCTCTGTACGCCCAATGGAATAACTGAGATACGCCTCCTCCCCAGCGGCCCCCTCCTGATCCTTTTTCTTGCCTTATGCCGGACAAGCTCCACTGATACATCCTGTTTCCCCCTTCCCCTCTTATCTTCTATCCCCTATCCAATAGTGTAGCAATATTGTCACTTTGTATCTGGTTTATTCGAAAATATTCTTTGCAGTTCCACGTGCGAGACCCTTCCTAAATTTTCCTAGTTTGATGAATGTTGTAAGTGAAGATACTGCCTACAATCCTGTTGAATTTTGTTTACTTTGAAATATGTATATGTTGTATTATTGTCAATAAAAAATGATTGTATATATAAAAAAAAAGGCGCCTGATGAGCCATCCTGGGCACATGGACTGGTGAAGTTGGTGCAGGATTTCGATAAGGTATGTTCTTCCTTTTGAGAGCATTTTGACAATCGCCACCACTCTTGGTACACTGAAGCATCAGCATCTGGTGGTTCCTTAGACTCTGGAAGGGCCTGATTATGATTTCTCTTTGTCACGGTTACATATAGGAGTACAACTAGGAGCCACGAATATGGTGAAAACACTCTGTTTATTTGCAGAAAAGTATAAATAGCAGGTAATCAAGAGTAGTAGTAAATACCAGGTGCAAGCTGATGCAGGAAGTAATATGAATGTTCAGAAACCAGCAGGTACACAGCTTATGCAGGGAAGCAGGAGGTATGAACAGATTCCAAGCAGCATGTAACCAGAGGAGCAAGGCAGGAGGAAGAATCCACAGGGTGCAACAACAGGATATGACCCCAATAACCAGCAATGTGTGCTGGGAGTGACAGGTATAAATAATGAAAATGAGACCACACCCAGGTGCATGGGATAATTAGTGAACAGAAAGGTTAACCCCTAAAGCACAAGAAATGCACAATAGCAGCACCTCTGGACATCAGAGGTACTGCTGCAAACACATAAAAAGAACAAATACAAATAATAAAGTCCAAAAGGTAGGAGCTGCCAGGCGGATCGTGACAGTACCCCCTCCCTTAAGGGCGGATTCCAGACACCCAAATTACCATGTCTGAATTCATCAGAATCATAGTCCACAATAGGGGCCCTGACAGAACAGTCCTCGTCCATGGGCAGAAAGGCAAAGGGGACCATGCCAGCTGCCAGTTCAAGCACTGCAGAACCACCTCTCTTCTTACGTCCTCCTCTCTTACGGGACTTCCTTGGAGTTGGAATCTGCGCCAACTGGGAGGAGCACAAAGGTATCACTTGGCCAGGTGAGATGGGTGGTACTGCTGATAATGTAGAGGCCCCGCAAGATGGCATAGCGGGAGGTGTTGGTGAAAACTTGTTGTTCACAGCCTCAACAAATAGTTGTAAGTCAGACAGGATGGGGTGATCAGACTCAATCAAAGGGTTTACCCATTCCAAAGCTTCTCCTCTAAAATGTGTCTCTTAGGGCTGTTAACAAGCTCTGGTATAAAGGGAACATAAGAAACAGCAAATCTCAGAAGGGCACTTAGTTGGGAAATGTGCGCCTCAAATAAAGGCAACGGGTCAGACTTGGTACCCTCAGCACAGGATCACTCGGACTTGGCAGCAGACCCGGACTGGGCAGCAGACTTGGCAGCAGGCCCGGACTGGGCAGAAGGCTTGGCAGCAGGCCCGGACTGGGCAGAAGGCTTGGCAGCAGGCCCGGACTGGGCGGCAGGCTTGGCAGCAGGCCCGGACTGGGCGGCAGGCTTGGCAGCAGGCCCGGACTGGGCGGCAGGCTTGGCAGCAGGCTCGGACTGGGCAGAAGGCTTGGCAGCAGGCCCGGACTGGGCGGCAGGCTTGGCAGGGACAGGACTGTGAGAAGCTTCGGGGCAGACATCTCTGTGAGAAGCCTCAGAGCAGACAGCACCAAGTGGTAACTCGGGCTGAACTGCATAGAGTGGCAACTCTGGCTGAACCGCATGGACAGGCAACTCGGGCTGAACCGCATGGACAGGCAACTCGGGCTGAACCGCATGGACAGGCAACTCGGGCTGAACCGCATGGACAGGCAACTCGGGCTGAACCGCATGGACAGGCAACTCGGGCTGAACCGCATGGACAGGCAACTCGGGCTGAACCGCATGGACAGGCAACTCTTCTGGAGCAGACTGGAGGGACAGGACCCCCTCTGGAGCAGACTGTAAGGGCAGCGCCCCCTCTGGAGAAGACTGTAAGGGCAGCGCCCCCTCTGGAGAAGCCCTCTGGAGAAGACTGTAAGGGCAGCGCCCCCTCTGGAGAAGACTGTAAGGGCAGCGCCCCCTCTGGAGCAGGCTTTAAGGGCAGCGCCCCCTCTGGAGCAGGCTTTAAGGGCAGCGCCCCCTCTGGAGCAGGCTGTAGCTCAGGACCGGACACAGTGGCAGGAGACTCAGGACCGGACACAGTGGCAGGAGACTCGACCGGACACAGTGGCAGGAGACTCAGGACCGGACACAGTGGCAGGAGACTCTGAGCAAGAGGCAGATGATGGCACCTCGCAACAGGAGACAGAGGCTGGCACCTCGCAACAGGAGACAGAGGCTGGCACCTCGCAACAGGAGACAGAGGCTGGCACCTCGCAACAGGAGACAGAGGCTGGCACCTCGCAACAGGAGACAGAGGCTGGCACCTCGCAACAGGAGACAGAGGCTGGCACCTCGCAACAGGAGACAGAGGGAGCTGGCGCCTCTGGACAGGCGGCTGGAGCTGGCGCCTCTGGACAGGCGGCTGGAGCTGGCGCCTCTGGACAGGCAGCTGGAGCTGGCAGATTGGGTCTCTTTCCAGAGAACAGGAATGGTTAAGCATAAACGGATTTGGAATGCAGAGAGGAAACAACAGGAGATGGTTCAGTAAGCTGACGTGTTCTACGGATAGGACAGTCCTGCAAGAAATGTGCATTGCTGGCACAGTAGAGACACAACTTGTTTGTTATTCTGCGTTGCCGCTCCTCTTCGGTCAGATGGGGGCGTGGACCACCTGTGAACTGGGAATTAGTTACCCCATAGTTCTTAGAAAACAGCAAATTTGTAGAAGCACTTTTAAGAGGTGCTATTTGCACAGGTTCATCAGCAGAGAAGGTGGATTGAGACAGATCAGCAGCTTCTGAATTAGGAGAGACAGAATCTGACAGTTTCCTGAGTGGGTCCATAAGCAAAGTGGAAAATTTAGCCAGCTGGGAGCGTAACAGGATTATGTCCATTTGTAAAGCATGTAGCTGTGGCAATTCAAAAGCTGGTAAAGCAAACATGTTCCAAAAGTAAACGAAAAAATGAATTGCAGAACAAAAAAGGTCCCAGAATAAAAAACTTTCACCTGACTCCAAAGTTGTTTTTTGGGCTGGTTATACTGTCATGGTTACATACAGGAGTACAGCTAGGAGCCACGAATATGGTGAAAACACTCTGTTTATTTGCAGAAAAGTATAAATAGCAGGTAATCAAGAGTAGTAGTAAATACCAGGTGCAAGCTGATGCAGGAAGTAATATGAATGTTCAGAAACCAGCAGGTACACAGCTAATGCAGGGAAGCAGGAGGTATGAACAGATTCCAAGCAGCATGTAACCAGAGGAGCAAGGCAGGAGGAAGAATCCACAGGGTGCAACAACAGGATATGACCCCAATAACCAGCAATGTGTGCTGGGAGTGACAGGTATAAATAATGAAAATGAGACCACACCCAGGTGCATGGGATAATTAGTGAACAGAAAGGTTAACCCCTAAAGCACAAGAAATGCACAATAGCAGCACCTCTGGACATCAGAGGTACTGCTGCAAACACATAAAAAGAACAAATACAAATAATAATGTCCAAAAGGTAGGAGCCGCCAGGCGGATCGTGACACTCTTCCCCTGAGGAAGGTGAAGTGGTGGAAGGCTCTGTCCTTCCAGTTTCCTCTTGTCCTGATGAGGTTTACTACAGAAAGCGGGGGTGGGTGATTTAAGGACAGTGAAGAATCAGAGATTATGGGCAGTTCGCTGTTCAAGAGGATAAAGAATGGAGGTGTTACTTAATAATTCTTGTCTTGCCCTTTAATTAACCTGAGTATGTCGCCATTGTCTCTGATTGTGGCCAGCTAGACAGCATTGAATCAAACCAGCAAAGACGCTGGAAGAGGAAAGATTATTAGACCAAGAGGCTGGGATCAGAAAGTCAGGATATCCAGATGACTATAACTCCTTATGCTCGTGGAGTACGGGACAGATGTGATAAACCTGCCTGGTATTTATTTACGGTTTATGTATAGCATTCTAGTGATTGTCCCTGAAATGTGATGGCACATTCCACTACATCGGTTGATGCCTCTTGGTCAGAGTGGCACGCCTCCACAAAGTTCTACAGATTTAATACTTTTCCATCTAAGAATGTCCGTTTTGGACGTTGCATGCTGCACACTGCAACAGCATACCCTCCCTTAGAGACAGCTTTGGGACATCCCCAGTTGTTCCAGTGTATTTTGTGGATGAATGAGAAAATGGGATTATTGTACTTCCGTTAAGTTCTTTTATCAGAATCCAATGGGGGGACACTGGATGTCCTCTTTGTATCTTCATTAATATCCTTGTTAGAATACTTGTTCATTGTTCTCACCTTTAGGATTTGTTAGAAAAATACTGAGCTCCAGAGACAGGCAGTGGGTTATTTTTCTGGTAATTTTAAAGTGGTCAATCTCAAGTCACCACACTCTGTACCCCAGTATTCTAGTGTTTCCCATTTGATTCAGGAAAAAATCCCATTAACTAGAGCTAAGTTATTCTACATTAGTAACCTTGTTCCTCTTACTGAACGTTGAAATTACAATGCCATTGCTTACCGCTTTTAATCTTTAGTAGTACCAGAAATACAATTGATTTAAAACATTTGATATGACTACTCCTCAGGTTCAAACAATGCCATTTTAAATAGATTATCACACTATACATACGTTTCATGTATTCTATATCTTTATCTGCGCAGGTACCCTGACAATTACCCTTTTCCAAAAAGATCAGACCTCGTTATTAAGCCTTCATGATGGACAAAAATAGGAGTCACACGACTGAGCGGATACTAAATCTCACCCTGGAGATCATCTACCTGCTGACAGGAGAGGTGAGGGATTCTGGGAGTGTTATAGTGACATCACTATCATCTCTATTTATAATATAGAGACCTGACTGGAGAGCTGATGGATTCTAGGAATGTGATAGTGACGTCAATCTAGTGTCATTCTCTGCAAGTGTGTAAATTGTAGTTTGATAACTAAATTCAATTTAGATAAGTTAGCTAAATTATTGGTTTAAATTGGTAGTAATTTATCTTGTGTTCATAACATTATCTTGTGATATTTTTTTTTTATTTACATCAGGAAGATGGTAAAATGGTTCAAAGACAAAGATTATAAGGAATGCATCTTTTGGGATTTTGTTCTAATAAGGAACTATTTTTGTAAAGATTCTGTCAAATTCTGAAGCAATTTCAAGTCCTTATTTGCATGTTAATAGTAACAGATGGGAGCAGCTTCATTTAATTGTACTAAAAAACTTTAATATTCAGACAATTTCCAATCCTAATCATGCAGTTGGTAAATCTCTATTGTTAATTAAGTGTTCGCTGGTGTGATTTCCTCTTTCACAGCTTATTTGTGCACAGACAATTTGTACAATATCTCAGGGTCTGATGTTCAGGGTCAGGAAAGAGATGTCAATATTTCCCTCGATATACAGGAATATACAGTAGTGAAGAAGACATCTGGGGATCATGTGACAACCAGCAGCCGTCCCCGTGTGTCAGGAAGATTGAGCTGGAACCAGATCCCCATCATGGAACCTCCACTTCACTCACTGATACATGAGAGAAACAATGACCAGAGGATTCTAGAACTCACCGACAAGATCATTCAGCTGCTGACTGGAGAGGTGACTGCTGGGAATGGGACATTATATAGTGACCCCATGTGATGTGTTTGGGTGATGACTGTATTATTGTGTGTGTCATTTTCCCACAATGCAATTATCCCCAACCATTGCGACACACAGTTGAATGTGTTGTATTATCTGTGTTTCGCTGCGGACTCCAATGAGCAGATCCGCCATCCAAGTGCTGTTCAGAGGAACTGCTAAGAGGAGGAAACAGCTGGAATTGGCTACCAGATCATTACACAACTAATCTGCCCTGTGATTGGTTACCGAGGTTGTGCTTGTAACCGATTCTAGCTCAGGTACACACTGTTAGTAGTTTCTACAGGCTATTCTCACAGTGGATCTATCACTGCAGATCAGTGAAGCTGGCTTGAAAACTTTGGGACTGATGCTTTAAAAAAAAATAAAAAAAATTTGCTTACCCTAAATTTTGCACCATACCACTCTCTGGAGCATAGGACACAGTAGAACTTTTATGGCGCAGAATGTGAAATGCCCCCCTCTCCTCCCCATTACCCTGTGTCCCAACAAAATACTGCAATTTTAGAAAGTGAACTTGGATGCTAAATACCTCTTCGCTAGTTCTATATTTTTAATGCATGGGCCTTGGTTTTGGTCAGATGGATCATCCAATAGTGTGGTTGTATATGCACTACATGCTGGTGGTTGTATTGAGGCTATATGGTAGTTTCAGGGAAGGCAATGGAGCAGTAATGTTTATTCAGACCATTAAATTTAATCTTGCACAGAGATGTATCATGGCCCTAACAAGTTCAGTGCTTTAATATGTGAGTATGTGACCGTCTTTCTCCATATAGGAATGGGATAATTTAGAAGGACACAAGGATCTCTACAAGGACGTTATGATGGAGAATCACCGGCCCCTCACATCACTGGGTAAGAAGATACTCGGTTATTGTAAACAAGCATATTTTGAGGACCACTTTAGATACGTTTATAGACAAAGCTAAACGATAAATGTAATAATAGATAAAAGAACATATAATTGGTCCTTTTATAGGTGAGCAGCTCAAGGTGTAGTCTCTGCAAAACCAGACACTAAGCAAAATGATACTTAATAGCTAATGCTGACACTAAAAAATGATTAGTTAAATAATTGAATATCACAGAACCTTAATAAACACAATTTATTGAAAAGCAGAGTCCGCCTAGTCTTCTCTGAATGTAATTAAAGGGGAAGATGGTTTCCACGTTTGGAGTGGTTCAGTACACCAGGTTCCATTCTCGGATGTTTCAGACTTCTTGAGAAAGTGGCCGAGCTCCAATCCAGAGTTGGTTTCTCTGCTCATTACACTGTCTCAGGAGATACGTCTGTGTCTATGGTGGTTGTTGTCAGCAAACAACTTGAACAAGGTCCGACCATTTTTCATCTTTGAATGGACCATTGTTACGACAGTTGCCAGTCTTCAGGGATGGCGAGCTGTGACGTTGCACCTTCTCTTACAGGGTCTTTGCCCAAGGATGAAGCAAAGCTCCCTATTTCTGGGGCTCAGAGTTGTGCCCAGTGCTCTGACCGGGGCCCAGTCTGTACTTAAGGGCAGGCCTGTCTGTATTCAGTCAGACAAGGCTTGGCTGTGGCATACATAAAACATCAGGGAGAACCCTTAGCGATGAGGGAGTATTTCCGAATCTTGACCTGGACAGAAAGCTTTATGCCAACAATTTGGCGGTGTACAATCTGGGTGAGGAGAATTGGGAGGCAAATTTCTTGAGCAGGCACTCCATTCTCCCAAGAAAGTTGTCTCTTCATCCAGAGATTTCTGGTTTGCTGATGCAGAGGTGGGGTCAGCCGGGAGTTGACATGATGGCCACCCGACACAACAAGGTGCGAACGTTCTACTCAAGAACAACAGATCTGTTGCCATCACTGGCCGTTCCTTGGAACTTCAGGTTGGTGTGTCGTTTTAGTTTCCATTGTGTATATTAAGGTTCTGTGATATTTCATTATTTAACAAATATTTTTTTTAGTGTCCACATTAGGCAAAGAGCATCCAGTTGTTATCTTGTTACCTAGATACACACACCATATGAAAAACGCATACAATCAATGCATTCAGTCACTGTGTGTTTCCTACAGGTGGGTCTAGTAACAGAAATACCCCAGAGAGATGTCATCGTCGTCTTTATTCACAGGATTCTAGAGAGGAAAATCACAATATCCCAGAGGATTATCAGGTATCTAGAAATGAGGATCTCGCCAAATGCCAAAATACCAAGGTTACAATAATGATCATAGAAGTGGGACTCATACAGTGATATTCTTCTGTTTAATAACATTTTGATTTATAACTCAATAATTTTGGTGAGGGTAATCGTAACATTGGCCTCATTTGATCAGGGGGGAGGAGGCTGATGTGGAATTTTTGAACTCAATGGTTTCCATATTATAGTTCCTCTGAGTATTGGAAATAGCATTTTATTAAAGAAGACGGTGTTAAATGTGTTATTTTTGATTGTTTGTTGGTTATTTAGGGTGAAGACCGGATTGATATTAAAGTTGAAGTTATAGAGGGAGAAGATGAAACATATGTGACTGCTGATCAGCAGTTTAAGGATGAGGAAATTCCTCCATATATCAGCACAGGTGATTATGATATATAAACAGTACATTCAAAAAAAAATGTATTCTCCTCATTCAGTCACTTCAACAATATTTTATTCTAGACTCTGCCTAGTGGGGGAGTCAGGAGCCATCAGCTCCTATTAGACTCCTTGGAGGTAACAGTATCAAGCTGCGTGTTTGTTTGGGTTTTTTTTCCAGCGGTTTAAAATCGCCGCAAATCGCGAGAGATAACCTTTGATTTTAAGTGCAAAATCGCAATATGTATTAACCTGCGATTCCCACTTTCCAAAATCCAATCACTGACGATTTGTGTCGGTTTTAAAACACCTATATCTCCCATGTTGTAATCGAACGTGTGGGAGATTAAACACAAACTCGCCCGAGTTTCAACAGAAACTGAAGCTCGCCCGAGATTGAGCAGAAATAAAAGTATGTTGTTTGAGGTATATGGTCAATGTTAATATAACAGGAGGCACAATGGGAGTTTGAAGAAAGCATGTGTTTTGTTGTAGAGGGGCAAAAATAATTATTAGTTTTCTTACAGGGGACAAAATATTTTATGAACAATTTAGTGGGACAAATTTAATGAATGATTATGTGTAAGGGATTTTTTTTTCAATGTTATTGTATTACAGTGGCTTCATATTTCATCACCAATGGGGCAATGTTTATATTTTTATGATGTGTCAACACTTATTATTTCCTTATGGGGAAACCATTAAAAGTACATACTTGTGGCACTACACGTGTCAGCATGCACATGAGGACTTGTAGTGTCACAAGTATGTAGTTTAAATGGTGTCCCCATCAGGAAATATTAACATCATGAGAAAAAAAAATTATTGCCCCACTGGTAATTAGATCGTAAGCCAATATAATAAAATACAACAAATACATATATTCATTACAGAAATTTGCACCCATCATGTGTAGACGTTGAACTTTCTCTTGGTAAAGGGACATATCTCAAGGATAAGTGTATGTCAAAATAAGATGCATCTCAAGGGGAAGGGTTGCTTAACTTAATTTTTTAATGATATCACCTCTGTCCCTTCTCTCCTCTAATATCTACATGTTCAGCCTTTCCTGATCAGCTTTGTTATGCATCCCCTGCACCATTTTAGTAGCCCTAAATTTTGTTTATTATGTTATTATTTTTTTATTATTATTATTTTTTAGATAGGATCTCCAAATTGTACACAATTCTTGCAAACAAGTTACAAGGTCTTACTATAATGGGGCAATAAAACGTCCCTCTTCCTGTTATTAATAAGTACACCCAAGTGTGTTGCTGTCTTTTACCTTCTTGCTTACTTTAAGTCCCTTCCCTCTGTTGTTGTCAACATTACATTTATACTGTATTTTGCTTTCTGAATTTTGTGTCCCACAAAATATGGCACAGTCCATTCCTCTATTGTCCCTAAATCACTATGCATTTGATTAAGTTATTCTGGGGCATTAATCCAGTTACAAATCTTGCTATCATTTGCAAAAAAAACTTGGAGACTGTTATACCACTATGGAATACATTAAACAGGGCCCATGGCTGATTTAAAGAAACTATATCTATTGGCCCACCCTGATTTATCACTTTATTTACTAATAAAGCCACTAGATTTGATATCCCAGCAGCAAATCTATACTATCATTGGTGTTATAATTTGTTTGACAATATAGGCAGCTGTTCTGCTTTTTTAAGGTAATTCCATTCATTTTCATGTTCGACTCAAATGTCTAGAGTTATCATAATCTTCATATTGTGTAGTTGAACAAAGAAATTGAAGACTGCCTATATGTATTGAGGGGGTAAATGTATTAAGCAGCGGGTTCGTCAAATCGCTTATAGTTGGTGATTGTGACGGCCATATTTAAAATGGCAATCTTATTAAAGGCAAAACCCGCCAGGTTTTGCCTTTAATAAAATTGCTGTTCTAAGTATGCCTGTAACAATCGCAGACTATCGGCAATTTGTCGGATCCACAGCTTAATACATTTACCCCCTCAATACATATAGGTAGTCTTCAATTTCTATGTTTTTTTCGACATATCCACCCCTTCAGTCTATAGTTTTACTAAATCTAACCTTTACTTTTTATTCCTTCACTGATGAATCTAAAAAATATGTTGACACACTTTTTTTTTTTGTTTTTCTTTCTGGCCATACAATTATGTTTGCGCTTTTGCATAATTTTTTGTGTGTCACTTTTTAGACTAGCTTTATATGCTTTCTTTATCTTCTTCTGATTGGGTCTGTCTATATTTCCTATATGCAGTCTGCTTAGGAGTTTTAACTACTGCCTCTTCCTAGGTGGACAATATTGACTTGCACAGTTACTAACATGTAAGGCACAAAGTTCTGTTGTTTTAATAATTTTTACTTTATTCAACTGTTCCAGCCTGCTGCCAATCAAGTCCTACCCTGCAAGAGATTCACATAAGCTAAAGTTAGCCATTCTAAAATATAAATCCTTTGTTTTGATACAGTTCTACTTTCCTTCCATTTGGATGTTAAAACAAACTTGCATATGGTCACCAGACCCCAAATTATCTTCTACAGAACGTTTGATACTATGGCTGTTTGTGAGAACTAAATCTAGGATTGCCACCTTGCAAGTTGATTCTATAACTAATTGCTTAAGAGGTGCCTCACACAAGCAATCCAGAATGTCCCTACTCCTGGCTGATCAGGGTATAACTTGAGAATAACTATGTCGGTCATGGTTCTCAATGTACCATGACTCGGTAATAGCTCAAGATCTCAAATATTCCTAGTACCAGGTCTCTTTTGAACAGTGTCTCATCATTCCAAATTCTGCTGTTATGACTGTCAAAGTCGATCCCTTTCTCTTTGCACAATTTATTTAACCAAGTGTTAAAGTGTCTGATGGCAAAGTATCTTATCTTTCTCCATATTATGAATAGGCAAAAGTCATCCAGGTCTATTCAGGCACTGCATGAGTTTTCAAGGGCTTAGGGCTGTCTATAATAGGATATTTTTTGAATATGCTGTTGATAAACCTGCAGCAGTGCTGAATTGACCTCTTCTCCCTTCTCAATAGGAAGTGATTCCGGGCAAGCTATAAAGCACAGTTAAAACAACACATAAGGCACTAGACCTCTTGAAGTTCCCCATAGGTAGACGTGACCGGAAATAAGCCATAATATATTTTCCAGGTCATCCATAGGTGCATAGGGACACTCCCAGAAGATGCACATCGCTGTTTCCTCTTTGATGGTGCACCATGGGCAGACTTTGTATCTACACAGGTCTCTGATATCCACTGAAACCTGGAGAGGCCGATCCCTTCGGATGTCCATCCATGTTATGGTCTTAGCGGGTGTGAATAATGGGATGTGTTACAATTACTTTATCCTCCAACTATTAGTTATGGGGAAAGGTTATACTAAGCCCTTCATTGCCATGCAGCTTACTAGGCTGTGGATGTCTACCTATCTTGCCCCAACTTCCAGTTTTACATTATTGTACGACAACGCTCACTTGTCCTAGCTTCGCTCTACCCAAAGGGGCCAGTGAATGAATCAAGATACGGAGTTGTCTATAGCATAGTCTGTCAGTGTCCTGCATATACAAACAATGAAGTTTCAGCATAGTTGGCAGCTATTCCTATCCCATCCTTGAGGGGTTCCTTGCACATCTGTGCCCTCTCTGCTGTACATTTTTGAGCTTTAAATAATGTAAAATACTGTCTTTTTGATGACTTTCCAGACTGTAGCAAGATGGAACCTGGGCCATGTAGTGCTGAACTGAAAGAATGTTGTTGCTTCAGGATTATCATCATCATCAACATTTATTTATATAGTGCCACTAATTCAGCAGCGCTGTACAGAGAAATCATTCACATCAGTCCCTGCCCCATTGGAGCTTACAGTCTAAATTCCCTAATATAGACACACACTCACACAGACACAGAGGGAGATAGACAGACAGGGAGACAGACAGACATAGACTAGGGTCAATTTTTGATAGCAGCCAATTAACCTAGCAGTATGTTTTTGGAGTGTGGGAGGAAATCGGAGCACCCGGAGGAAACCCACGCAAACACAGGGAGAACATACAAACTCCACACAGATAAGGCCATGGTCGGAAATCGAACTCATGACCCCAGTGCTGTGAGACAGAAGTGCTAACCACTAGGCCACTGTGCTGCCCTATTATGTATTATATACTCTTCCCCAAACCAGATGCCCTTCTTTATGAAGTCGGGCCTGATGGGGAATGAGAAGGATGTGGTGGACCACATATGCCACTGTCCAAGAGCATCTCCTCTGAATTTTCACAGTTGACCTTTTGGCCCTGAAGCTTATCCAAACTCTAAAGGTCTGGACGAGAAAGAACGACATAGTCCATTTAGATCAAATACTCGTCCACCTTCTTTTTAACAAAAAAGAAATTGAAAGGTGTCATTCTTCCCATTGTCACCATCACCATGCTATAAATGTCAATGTGTGTCAAGTTAACATACAAACAGAGCAACTCTCTCTTCCTAAACCTGTGCAGAGCGTGCACGTGTTTTCATGATCAAGGCTGACCAGGGTCACTTGAATGCAGTTGTCCTTGAGGTAGTGAGTCCCATCTGGATAGTCTGCTATGCTACACCATGGAGTGCCAGATCTGGTCCAGGTGCATAATCCATCCAATGACCGACTTCTACTCCACAGTCCAACTTTAAGATCACATCTCTCCCCCTTTTCCTTACAAAACAATAATAAATGCATTCTGTCCTCTACCACCATCTCCTCATACAGATCTCTGGGCCAATTAGGTCCCACATCACTATATAGATATCTGTGGAGAGACCATCTTTTCCCAAGATCCTGCCAGGTAGCTGCGCCACCAACATCTTTTGTCTGTTGTCTTCAGAGAGTACAAGTTGCTTTCGTAGTCTCTGAACACTCCCATGTCGCCCTCATTCCCATTCTTGGTGATGGTGACAGCATCTCACAAGTCTGTCTGGCATATGGCCAGATTACAGTTTCTTAAAAAAAGAAATTTACACTTCTTTCCTTTTCCATGGTTACAACTTTGGAATGGAAGATACTGGGCTTGGGTTCTTATTTAAAGTCCTTTTCAGGTCTAATTCAACTCTTCTCTTACTCTGGTGTATATACTTATTAGTGCCATGGATTTTTTATCTTGCACTGATGAGAGAGAATAAGACCAAACAGGTGTATGCAAGTCAGATTGATGATATTGTAGGTCTGAGTGGACTCATGCCATATAGCCTATGGGGGCAATACAAACATATTTGAATATTTCTACCTAGAATGCAGAGGGTACGACTAAATTCATGCTTCGCTTTTGTGGGATAATGCTGGTTGTTATAAACTTGCTATGAAAATGTAAGTACATTCAGTTATTAGAAAACTCTTTCGGGATTATTTATAGTGGAGTGTTCTTAGGACCCATTTAGATCCACTTTTTCATTATAGTGTTCATTAATTATAATGTGAAGTCACTCATAGTATGGAAATGTGTGGTCTTTGCTCCTCACTATAAAACATGTATAGGGGAAACAATCATATTTACACACATTCATTTTATTCTCAACAGATGGACAATACTGCAGGAATACTTCGGAGGGGCATCTCATTTTATCTTCAGATTGTGACATCAAAGATAACATCACTCGAGAGTTTCCAGGAGAAGACCCCGATATGTCAACCATACATACAGTACCTCATAGTCCAGATATATCATCTGATCCCTTTACACATGGGAGATGTTTTCCTGATATCTCAGATATTGTTGCACATAACATAAGTCATAAAAGTGATAAAATATTTCCATGTTCTCTATGTGGTAAATGTTTTACCCATATTTCAAATCGCATTCGACATCAGAAAATTCACTCCGGTCAGAAGCCATTTCCATGTTCTGATTGTGGGAAACGTTTTACACGTAAATCTCATCTTACCGAACACCAGAGAATTCACACAGGTGAGAAGCCATTTTCATGTAACGAGTGTGGGAAATCTTTTAAACACAAATCCCATCTTGTTATACATCAGAGAACTCACACAGGCGAGAAGCCATTTCATTGTTCTGAATGTGGGAAATTTTTTACACAAAAGTCAAATCTCCTTTATCATCAGAGAATTCACACAGGTGAGAAGCCATTTCCGTGCTCTGAGTGAGGGCAATGTTTTGCACGTTTATCTTATAAAATAAAAATGTTAATGCAAGAAAAACAGTTTGAGTGCTAATAAATACAAAACAAAGCAGAGCTCCGTAAGTACCATTAAAAGATATCTTTATTAATGCAAACCATAAAATTAGTAATGATACATTCCTATATAGGTATGTTGGCATCACTGTTCACAATGATAAAAATACCATGAGAAATACATAATTCATCTGGTTTTGTAGAGTTGTAATATGGAAACTGAGACATTATCGCATAGTGTTTGGCCTTGCTGTGCAATAGGAGAGTATTCGAGTGAGGTTCAGGTGTATGCAGCAGCTTCTCAGACAGCATATTTGTTGGGCAAAAAAATTTACGTAATGAATAAAACTCTAGGTTTCTTCCTGTCGATGAGTGGATTCTACTTTGTGGGTAAATCTTATAATGATTAAAGAGACAGTACTTGTGAATTATAGTGTACACTAGACTGATGCACATCTTTATGTTGATTTTTGCTACGGATTAGAGGGACACAATTTCAGTTAGTGCCTCAGGTAGCAGAATGCTTAGACTCCTTGTTCAAGTGATCCGTACGAATTATGTTACTGTTCAGTGGATCCGTTCATTCTCTAGCATAGTTTCCCTGTTATAAAGTTATTTCTAACAGTGTTTGGAAGAGTCCCAACTATCCAATCAAGTTCCAGCTATAATTTATGGACAAATTTAAATTCCAACTTAGGACAATACCATTGTGGAGATGGATGGCTGACTGAATACTCCTTTTACATTCCCTGTTACTTTTTCTGAACTCAGAAATAAATTGCACAGCTCAGGGTGTATAGATCTGCACTAAGATTCTGTATTGTTAAAAAATATACTTTCTCTTTCATCCTATCTGGGGGACACTGCTTCTATGGGATGTATGAGGGGAGCTTGGAAATGGCACTTAACTCGTTAACTTCTTTGGTGTATCATGCTGACAGACCCCTCCCCGCTGCAACACTTTGTAGATCCTCAGTTTAGCTTAAGTTGCCAAGGAGGCCGGGCTTACTTTTTTGCTAGTAGGTTATTATTTTCCTTTTTGTTTTTTTGGGGTTTTTATAAATTTTTTACTTGTTCAAAGTGTAGTTAAGTTATCTATTGGACAACAGGACCCAGGGATGCTTTGCGTTGACTGTGATGTGGGTGCCCAAACTACTGCACCACCACTAGCGAAGGAACCGGCGTGGGCATCCTCTCTGGCGCAATCTGTTGCGACATTGGTACAGCTACTCGCTAGGCCGGCGGAGATACCAGCGTATGCCGCGGTTCTCTCCTCAACCTCAGTAGCGCTTGACCACCAACTGACAGTCAGGATACCAGTCGCCATCGAGACTGCTGAGTTGGGACTAGCTGGTCCATCATCCTCCCTTGCTATCTCAGGCCCTCCTCCAGGAGAACCGACTTGATCCACATTCTTGGTCGGAGGCCTAGATCGGTTAAACCGTTTTTTTGGGCTTGCCAAGAAACAAGCAGCACCAATGCACAAAACCTCTTCTCTCCCTCTCTGATTCTAGGAGATCTTCAGAAGAGGAGGGTGAACTCATAGGTGACTCTGATTCCACACAGATTTGCAGACCTGGAAGTATCAAAGTATTGACGACCTGGTATTAGCCATGTGTCAAGTCCTGGGCCTTCTGGATTTAGAAGAACCCAGAACTTCAGACCAAGGTTTCTTTAGAAAAGTTATGTTTCTCGTAATAAGTTGAGCTGAAAGAAATCTTGGGGCAATGAATCTGTGGTCCAGCTGTTTCCAAGGAGGTTCCATGCCCTGACCGACTGTAAGGTAGAGGGATTTTTAAAATCCATCGACATAACGGCATGCACATCCTTCAGACCCACGTTGTCTTCCGCATAGGTCGCCAAAGCATGGCAGACCAGTTAGCTGCGGGACTGCAGGAGTCAGAGCTGCTCCCTCTTACCCTGTACCTCAAAGAGGCTTCCAGATACCTGTACAAGACTCCCCAAAACGCAAACTCCAATTCCTTCATCTCTGCATAGGCAATAGCAGCTAGAAGCACCCTGTGGCTGAGGTCCTGGGATGCCGATACAGAATAGAAGACTGTTGGATTTGCGAGATCATGATAAGGGGTTACATGATGGACCTATTGGGCCCACATCGTTTTTTGCAACCTCCCTGCCCCGCGACCACTTGCTACGCCAGCACCAGGCACTTACCATCCGGGTCCTAGTGAGTCATGGCTGACTTATAAATCGGGACAAATTCCAGTTTATCCCCTGCCAGAGGATGACTTTCCTGGGACTCATAATGGATACCAGCAAGCAGAAAGTATTCCTTCCGGAGAACAATGCAAGATCATTGCATTACACAATGACACAGGTTCTGGCTTGCCGCACACCATCCATGCACCTTTGCATGCGGATTCTAGGCAAAATGGTGTCAACCTTCGAAACTCTTCCTTACGGTTGATTCCATTCCCACTGCTTTTAGCAGGACCTCTTCCTCTTACAAAAAAAAATTTGTGAGCATCCCATTTGCACTTGGAGTGGAGGGTACCCAGATTCTGCTCAAGGAAAATGGACCCCCTGGCGGTGTCTGTTGACGTCATGACAGTGCCCATTCCGATGATTCCCTGTGTTCTCAGGCCGGTCAAGCAGGGAGGACTCCCAGTAATTCTGGTGGCTCCCACTTGGCCTCGAGTCTGGTACACGGACATTCTGTTGATAGCAGTGGGCCAAGGACATTGCCTACCTCTTCAAGACGACCTCCTTCTTCATGGACCATTCCATCATCATGACCTTGCTTGGATGTCTTTAATGGAATGGATGCTGTAGCCAGCCTCTGGCGGTCTAGAGGTTTCTCTCCCAGAGTCGAGAACACCCACCTGCGGACTCGTAAGCCAGTTTTGGCTCGTATCTACCACCGCATCTGGCACACCTACATTCAATGGTGTGAGAGACGAGCCTGACACACGCCTTCTTTTAGTCTTCCACGCTTTCTTGCATTCCTCCAAAATGGCCTGGATGCGGGTGTTCATCTGGGCTCTTTAAAAGTGTAGGTCTCAGCCCTTTTGGTGCTTTTCACCTTTGCCTGTCGGATATGCCAGACATGCAAACGTTTTTGCAGGGAGTCCTCCATATCCAGCCACCATATTTTACACCCACAGCACCTGGAAGGTTGCAATTCTGCTGGCTATTGCATCGGCTCACAGATTGTCGGAGTTTGAAGCCCTTTCTTTTTGTGTACCATACCTTGTTTTTCACGATAACAGGGTAGTTCTCTGTACGATCCTTTCTTTTGTACTGAAAGTGGTTTTGGGTTTTCATATAAACCAGAAAATCGTATTGCCAGTATTCAAAAAAGGGGCGCTGTCCTAATTCAGTGGAGTTCCAGGATGTGGTCAGGGCTCTCCGAATTTATGTCCGGTGGACGTCCCAAATTCGCTGCACGGATTCCTTATTTTATGCGATTCCCATAAATGGGGATGGCCAGCTTCAAAACAATCTATTGCTAGATGGCTTACTTCAACCATTAAGCAGGCTTATGTCAGTGCTAACCGAACTGTGCCAGATAGAATTGCTGCCCATTCCACTTGTTTGGTGGGGGTATCTTGGGCTGTGTGAAATGGAGCATCTGCGGACCAGCTTTGCAGAGCAGTCACCTGGTCCTAGGTCCATACCATCGCCAAATTTTATCAACTCCATGTCTTTGCGTCCATGCACGCCTGCTCTGTCTGTACTGCGCTACGTGGCGGGATGTCAGAGTGGTATCTCTTGGGGGGGGGGGGAGATGCTTTAGAACGTCCCCATGTCAGCAGTGTCCCCCAAATAGGTTGAAAAAGAAAAGAAGATTTTTATACTTGCGATAAATAAGTTTCTCTGAATTAATCTGGGGCACACTAGGCTCCCTCCTTCTGCTGTTTGGTCTCTGGTTGTTTGACTCCCCTTCCTTAGGGTTTCAGAACTAAACTGAGGATCTATAAGGGGTTGTAGAAGTGAGGGGTCTGTCATCTAGTTAACTTGTTTAATGTATCATGCTAAGTGCCAACTCCACGCTCCTCATACAACCCATGGTAGCAGTGTCCCCCAGATGGAATCAGAGAAACGGATTTATTGTAAGTATAAAAATCCTCTTTTTAAAAACAAATTGATAACATAAAACAAAGATTGTCTGGTCTTTAATATTACCTATGTTGAGATGGTTATTATAAAATATTGAAAGCTGTTGTACATATTTTTCTCTTTAATATGTTAATTTGTTTTATACATAATCTCCTGGATAACTGTAATGACTGCATTGTATGCATATCCTGTTCACTTGTCTTACAGATACTATTAAATATGCTGGGAATAATTGAAATGTTTCACACACAGAAATATAATTTATTAGTTCCATATGTAGTAAAATAGGAAGTATGAGTCATTCTAAAAAAAATGTGTGTGTCTATTGTATATCTATAATATAAAAGCCTAGCGTCGTGTGTTAGTCTGTGTGTGAAAAAAAAACAACCCCAAGCTGCAGCGCCACCTGCTGGGCGGAGTTATACACTGACCTACTAAATTCTTAGCATTATCTAATATGTAAAAGCCTAGCGGCGTGTGTTAGAGTGTGTGTGTGTGTGTGTGTGTGTGTGTGTGTGTGTGTGGAAAAAACTATTTTCTCAGAAAGGGCTCCTCCAATTGACCTGAAGTTTGGTATACTGACATTATTTGACAAAAAAATTAGAATAGTGAAGTCAGTTAACTTCCATCATCCCCCCTTCCCCCTGTGGGAGGGGTAGAAAAGGCTAAATTTACGAGTTGAGGGGTCAAACTCATTTTCGTGAGGTAATTTTACCTCATGAACACACATTAAAAAGGGTGCTTGCGTCAGGAAGTAACGCTCTCCCCCTGAGGAGGCCTGGGCTAGGCCCAAATGCATGACAAGAACCTTTTTAAGACCTTAAGTAGCTTGATTTGACTAGAATGCATGAGTATCATGCACGGGTTAACTTGTGTGTGTGTGTGTGTGTGTGTATATATATATATATATATATATATATATATATATATATATACATATATACACACACACTCACATTATATGTTAAGACTACTCTTTGTCACCGTCTAATGTAGCTATTATCCAAGTGAACTTAATACAACAATTGGAGAAAACTGTTATGAATCTTTGTTTCATGGTGGCACAAACGTCCGGTTAGGTACAGTGGGGTAAATAATAAAATCATATGGCCTGATTTATTAAGGATCTTAACTTAAGAAACTTCTTATTTCAGTCTCATGGACAAAACCATGTTACAATGCAAGGGGTGCAAATTAGTATTCTGTTTTGCACATAAGTTAAAACTGACTGTTTTCTCATGTAGCACACAAATACTTGATAGCTTATTTGTACACTGAAACTTAAAGTTGATATTTGTGTGCTACATGAAAAAACAGGCAGTATTTAACATATGTGCAAAACAGGATACTAATTTGCACCCCTTGCATTGTAACATGGTTTTGTCCAGGAGACTGAAATAAGAAGTTTCTTAAGTTAAGATCCTTAATGAATCGGGCCCATAGTTCTTGTTCATTTCAGTTGTATAACTCTAAAAGACCAGTACCATTTATTATAGCATTTGAAAGATGTTCTTATAGGTAAAACAGTACTGTTAAAATGCATAAAAATTGATAACTGAAAATGCTAGACATTAGAGAAGCCCCTAGTCTTGACGTATAACAGTCATCGTTTATATAGAGCGCTATATGCTCGCTGGTACTTGGATTCCACCAGGCCTTAACTCTGAGTAGTAGAAACGTAGCTTATTCTCAGCTTTGCTAGGAAGTATAAGAGACAGTGACTAATGAATACAGAAGCAAAAGAACCACAACTGAACAAGAGCAAACTGAATTAACCAATACTGAGCAGAACTGGTGGCGGACAAGGGTGTTCCAGTAAACGTCGCCCAAGATCAGGACAGGCAACGGACAAGGGTGTTCCAGTAAACATAGCCCAAGATCAGGACAGGCAGCGGACAAGGGTGTTCCAGTAAACGTAGTCCAAGATCAGGACAGGCAGCGGACAAGGGTGTTCCAGTAAACGTAGCCCAAGATCAGGACAGGCAACGGACAAGGGTGTTCCAGTAAACGTAGCCCAAGATCAGGACAGGCAGCGGACAAGGGTGTTCCAGTAAACGTAGTACAAGATCGGGACAGGCAGCGGACAAGGGTGTTCCAGTAAACGTAGCCCAAGATCGGGACAGGCAGCGGACAAGGGTGTTCCAGTAAACGTAGCCCAAGATCGGGACAGGCAGCGGACAAGGGTGTTCCAGTAAACGTAGCCCAAGATCAGGGCAGGCAACGGACAAGGGTGTTCCAGTAAACGTAGCCCAAGATCAGGACAGGCAGCGGACAAGGGTGTTCCAGTAAACGTAGCCCAAGATCGGGACAGGCAGCGGACAAGGGTGTTCCAGTAAACGTAGCCCAAGATCAGGACAGGCAACGGACAAGGGTGTTCCAGTAAACGTAGCCCAAGATCAGGACAGGCAACGGACAAGGGTGTTCCAGTAAACATAGCCCAAGATCAGGACAGGCAGCGGACAAGGGTGTTCCAGTAAACGTAGCCCAAGATCGGGACAGGCAGCGGACAAGGTTGTTCCAGTAATCGTAGCCCAAGATCAGGACAGGCAGCGGACAAGGTTGTTCCAGTAAACGTAGCCCAAGATCAGGACAGGCAGCGGACAAGGGTGTTCCAGTAAACATAGCCCAAGATCAGGAAAGGCAGCGGACAAGGGTGTTCCAATAACTAAGACTGAAGAAAGCAAAAGAACAAAGTTGGAGCAGCATGGAACACTATCACGGGCAGGGAGGAATGGGTCCCTCTCCTATAAAGGGAGCCTATTAGGAACCAGCTCTAGGACCTAGCCCGGCCTGCCTCTGCATGCAGTGCAAACGTTCTTGATTAGTAACGGGAAAGTGGGAAGTCGTTGAGCCAGGCTGCCCAGCAATTAGCTCCTGCAGAGACTAGGAAGATGGCAGCATCTCCTGAAAGTGCAAGCTGGCACCGCAAGGAAGAACGGTGTGGCTCCTGACAAAAATACATTACTACATCAACCAGAGAACCATATACAACCTTCATACTTAGATTAAAAAAAAATCCCCATAATGATAATTTATTCTTTAAGTTTTCTGTATCAACTTATTAGAAGTGGATGTTTTAGTTTCAGTTAAGCTTGGGATCAGCTGTTCAATCATGAAATATTGATACAGAGAATGAATAATAATGGACACAGATAAAACTATAAATTGTTTACTTCAATTACAGGTTATCAAACAGGTACAACTGTCCAGAAATAGTGCAGGATATCCCAGGCAATGCACCTAATATGTCCCAATATCTTTACTGGAGAGTACCCTGGCTCTTATGTCTAAGAACACTGTAGAGATTCTAAATAACTTCCATTGAAACTGTTCTTTTATACTGATTAATTGTCTCCCATAAGAAAAAAAACCGGCGTACAGTATGTAATATATATATATTTATATATATATATAATGGTAGATGGCAGCAACACTACATAATAAAAGTTACAAAACGTCACTAGACCTCAATCTTCCAATAAAATACTAGGTTTATTGTGTACTGTCTCTTGCTCTCATACTGTGTGTGTTTCTCTAGAGCTTTGTGTAATAAGAATGAAATATAATATGTATATGTTGGAATGTATATAAACATTAATGTAATAGGTGAAGCCTTGTAAAAGTTATGAAAAATTCTTGCCTTATATCAAGAAACATAAACGTAATGCTGTAGTTATTGTGAATCACAAATGACCTCGATCACAAATGTACAGGACTAAATGCCTTGGTTTCGGCCCAGTGCACTGTAAAGGACATGGCAAATTGGAAGTGTACCTAGTTTTGCGGGGGAGGTGGAACAATTTCATGGGGAGCTCTGTCTGCCTCACTGTCTCCCCCAGCTGGTCTGGGAAGAGGCACACATCATTGCTCACTATCATTGCTCACAGTCTTCGTGACTGAGGCTTGAGCCCTACTACCAACCTCTTCAAGGTACTTTGTAACACTTTCTCTGCTGTATAAGACCCTGGCAAGGTGACTTTATATATACTCTGTGAATCTGACTGTGATGGTTTCCTGCTTCTTTCTTTCCTACATCTACTACAGCCATGGATCTGTCCTCCTATACTTACCAATTTCCCGGATTGTCCGGGAGACTCCCGGATTCCGGGTGCTCCTGGACTCCCGGGAATGTATGGCAGTCTCCCACATCTGCCCACTTCCTAGTGAAGTAGGCAGAATTAGGTCCAAAATGCTGCGATTCTCCGGGAATCACGGCATTTGGCCCTGCCCCCTGCTGTAAAATGACGCGTTTTCATCATTGTGTCACATGGGGCAGATACAAAATGAAGCAATTTTCAGATTCCCCCTCCGCACGCCCACCTTCCCCGGCAACTCCCGGACGCCATCTAGAAGAAGTTGGCAAGTATGCCTATGGTTAACCCCAGTCTTGTAACCCTAAAACTAGGCACACTGATTTGTCTACTCTGTACCCATGCTCTGTCCAACTACTCCCTTTGGCTGCTGCAAGTTTCTACTCCTCCCCAAAATGGTACCGTTTTGTACCACAGTGTTATTATACACTATAATGAAAATCTAGGCCCACCTGCATAACTAGAGACACACAGTGCCACCAAAGTTTGCGTGGCTCCTCCGCAGTTTTGTGCCTGATGAATAAGTCACCAATGTTGGCTTCAGTTTTTTGGATAGCAAACCTTTCAGTGGTCCCTTCTAGTTCCTACCATGCAACTAATTTACCGGTTGTAACCTATTCACTCTTAGAATCATGAGTTCCCTTTTCACCAATCTGTTAAACATTTCTGAATGAGTGGACATTGCTGACATTATAAATGTAGTTAGTACATCATTCCCTTTATCATCATCATCCATCCCTTCCCCATAAATATTTGAAACTTCCCCCATAGTTTTGAGTCCATCTTGTCCTCAAAGCCTTACGATTTGCCAAATGAACCTGCGATACATGCAAAACATTTTAAAAAAATGTTTCTTATAAGGATGGTTCATATTTATTACTTCTATGTGAATATCTGCCTTCTCCAGTGAAATCAGAAACGGGTGGCACAACATCTTCAAGGTGCAAAGGAAAAGGAGCGTAGATTTCTACCGTAGTACCGGAAAAATTGCACAGTTGCGATGTTCCTCCTCTTAGTCATATTCATCCATTCTTCATTGCTTACTTTCGTTAAAATCCCTGTAAGTCATTAAGGTTTTGGACATTAAGGGACCTTTCTATCTTCAAATGACTAATTTTTTGGCTTTGTACATGCTCTCTGCAACTTGCATTAATACATTGTTTTATTTGTCTGACTGCTTTCTGTGCTTCTCATCCATGTATTTACATTATCAGACAGTTATTTTCATTGCCCATGGATATATAACAAGTATATTCTGTCTATGCAGTTATACCCAATGCAGTGCATAGAGATGGGATACGTTTTCCTGATTTAGAATGATGGCAACAATAGTTATACCAACCTAAAAATGGCGATTGCTATAAGGGCGACATTGAGGAAATACAGACTAACCATAATTCAGACAGACACTATATCCGACGCGCCTGATAGACGACTGCTATAAATTGCGACTGTACAAAACGCAGCGAGTGAGAGTCTTGTCACTTGCAATGGCCAGAGTGAGATTGCCGGTTTTAAGGCGGCAATGCCACAACCCGTCGCCTGTATAATGTGTACAGGTGGCGGGTCTGCCCATTGCCACCTTAAAACCGGCAATCTACTTTATAGCCGTCGTCTATCAGGCATGTCGGACATAGTGTCTGTCTGAATTATGGTAAGTCTGTATTTCCTCAATGTCGCCCTTGTAGTAATCGACATTTTTAGGTCGGTATAACTATTGTCGTAATAATTGTAATCTGAAAACCGACTACCACCGGAGCACAGTAAGTCTACACTGTTTCCCAAGGTAAAAAAGAATAAGCAACTCTACCTTATAATATAAATGTAAGAATTTGTATAGTGAAATGTTCGGTGGTAGTCAGTATAACGATACTGACAACGCCGACTGTAAAGAGGCCGACATGATGTCATCCACGACAGTGTGATAACACCGACAAGTTGAAAAGGACACTTGAAACAGCTTCTAAGGAACATCCTGACAGGCTACAATGACGTCAGTTTCAAGTTTCCCACGGTCATTCACTGCTAATTTAAGGAGGCACATGCTGTACATTGCTCTTGACAAAGCCTACATCAGGGGTGTCCAACCTTTTAGCTTCCCTGGGCCACATTGGAAGACGACGAGTTGGTTTGAGCCGCACATAAAATACACTAACACTAACGATAGCTGATCATCGAAAAAAAACATAGAAAACATAGTTAACATATTAAACTTACTTGGAAATGAAGTTAGTAAGAGTTCGGAAACCTGTTGCAGAATCATGATTAAAGCAGTAGTCCCATTACCAGCTACAATTTAACTTAACTGCATCTGCCCCTTAGTGGGGTTCGGGGAATTAAATGCCAAACACTTTTTTTCTCTCTCTTTCTGCACCCATGAATCATTTTTTTATTGACCAGTTTGAAATGGTCACCGATATAGGTAGCATCAGGAGGACTAATAGAAATCTACAGAGATTTAAAGATAGGGTGGCGGGAAAAATGGCTCATGGAGCAGCCTCCGATGAGGGTAACAGTGGGTGATATTTTCACCCTACTCAGCACTGCACATTTAAAATGGTTTAAAATATTAAAAATACAATTATCTCTTAATATTTATATTAGATACATAGAGAGAACACAGCTAGTTCATAATTGCATGGTGCAGAAAGTCCAAATTCAGAGTAACAACAATAAGATACTGGATAATCTTTCACTGCTGCTGATAGTTCGCACGGGTGACTCCTCTGTGCTGCGCTACGCAATGGATGTCGGGTGTGATGACGTCATGACGTGACCGCAAGGTAAGTATTTTCTTTTTTTTTTTTTTCAGGATTTTTTTTTTCAGTGCTGCCCCCTTGCCACAACCAAAACTCCTGCTGGGCCACATTTACAGGCATGCTGGGCCGCGGGTTGGACAACCATGGCCTACATCATTGTACAGCCAGCGCTTCCTTAAATTACCGCCTTAACAGCCAGAATGACAGTGGGGAACTTGAAACTTACGTCATTGTAGCCTGCTGGGATGTTCCTTCATTCAACCTGTCAATGTTATCAGCCTGTTGTGGATTACACCTTCAGTGTAATCATGTCGGCTTCTTCAGTAGGTGTTGTCACTATCGTTATAAGGTACCCCATCCGAAATGTTTCATACATTTAAAATGTAATAGGTAATGCAGGTATAATACTTTATCAGTATTAGGGATTTATTGATGTGATTACATTTTTGTAAAGAGATCTCACTAGAGGTGTGACAGAGCAGGGAAGGGTGTACTAATAAGCAATGTAGATTCAGACTGGGGCATGAGATACGACTGCAAAGGTGGTGTTATTTGCGGGTGGTTAGGGGCAGGTGTAAGTAGCGGATGATGATGACAAATATCTGAACCAGCCAACCGCTTGTAATTATGCAGATTGTGCATACTGACCTAGAACCTATGATCGGAATCTGCACAGCGATACATCTGCTGATTAAACTGTTGGCTGTGGTACATTTCTGTGCATCTGGATCATGTCCCAGACTGCTGTCAGCTGGGTACTCAAAACAGGCACTACAGTCATTTCTATGGTGCAGTAAGCAGTTTACACATTTGAGGAATCCCTTTTGCTGATAACAGTTTTATAATAGCTCAATTTCTGCATATCAGCAGTGGATGGTACACATGTAGCCCTGGTACTATCAGGAAGAAATTAATCAATTTTTCGTAATTGGAAACCTTTTCATTCCTTCAATGTTCAGGCTATATGTGATGCATATCACCACATCCATAACGTTAATGCCAAATTTTACAGGAACAGAGGCAGGTCTCTGATCACTCGGGCTGTGGCTCAATGTGGCCGCAGGGACTGTCTAATTGAGGATAGCCACAAGTGCTATGCCAACCTCCCCTACTGCTATAACCATCCAAAATAGTGCACCTGCTGCCAGATGTGACTTACAGTCTGCGCCAGTGATTCACAAACTTTTGCAGTTCGTAGCACCCTTAGAGTCTCCATAATTTTTTCAAGGCACCCCTCCATAATAATTACCGAGCAGTCCTGTTTTATAAGTAGTTGGGTCAAAAAAACGTAATAAGTATTTAGGTCAGGACATAAATACTTATTTAGTTGTATGCAAAAATAATACACATAAAACCAAGGGAAAAGAATATTTTTATATATTTTTTTCAATTTATATTTCTGTCAAAGAATAATTTACAGCTAACTCAATCTGTGCCCTCCTTCATCTCCACACACTCTGTGCCCTCCTTCTTCTCCACACTCTGTGCCCTCCTTCTTCTCCACACTCTGTGCTCTCCTTCATATCCACACACTCTATGCCCTCCTCCATCTCCACAGACTCTGTGCCCTCCTCCATCTCCACAGACTCTGTGCCCTCCTTCATCTCCACACTCTGTGCCCTACTTCATCTCCACACTCTGTGCCCTCCTCCATCTCCACACACTCTGTGTCCCCCTTCATCTACGCACTCTGCGCCCCTCTTCATTCTCACTCTGCCCCTTCCTTCATTCTCACTCTGCGCCCTTCTTCATCCTCACTTTGCCCCCTCCATTGCTGTTTCCTATTACCATTTCTGCTCCCCTTTCTTTACTTGCCATACTGGGCCTTCTTTCTTCTATTTCTTCTGTCTTTTCTTCTGTTTTCTTACCAATCTCGCGGCGCCCAGGACCCAGCATCCTCCTCTCTCCTGTCGCTTCTTACTGAATATGTCTGGTGTGATGACATCACGCCCGACATTCAGTGAGGAGGGAGGTAAGTATTTTTTTTTATTATTTCCTTGTTGCGATGGCACCCCTGTGACAGTGCCACGGCACCCCTGGGAGCCGCGGTGCACATTTTGAGAACTGCCGGTCTGGGGTATAAATCAGTACATCACCTAGATAGGTGGCTGCATAAACTGTATTGGGTTGTAGCAATTTATTCATGGCCCTTTGGAAGGTGTCTTGAAACTCATAGGGTCGGACTTTATATTGGAGGAGACCATCAGTGGTAGAAAATGTGGTCTTTGGCTTGGCTGAGGAAGTCAGGGGAACTTGTCAATAAGCCTTTGTTAGATCAAGAGTAGTCAAACAGTTACTACCAGCTCCACGTGGCATCAAACTGGGACAAGCTGTTTAACCGCCTAAAGTCATTGCAGAACTTAATATTCCCATTAGGTTTTGGGACAAGGACAATAGGGCTGTTCCACTCACTATCGGATTCCGCAGTCACATCTAATCTCCTTTCTCACGTCAGCCCGTCTGGCTTCGGGAATGCAGTATGCTTTCACCTTTAAGACAACTCCTAGTGGAATAATAATGTCATTTTCAATTAAAGTAGTTTATATATAAACCAGTTTCTCAAAGAAAACATCAACTCTTGAGGTAAGTGTTTAGGGAAAAGATACTGATGAATGTGGTTATTTGTCTAAAAGAAAAAAAAGGAAAATCGCCAACATTCCATACAGCACCCGCAGTGGCAAGGAAAGGCTCAGAACATGGCCACTTTTAGCTAGTGGTGGTCTTGCTACTGCTCTTGCACCTACAAGAATGCCCATTGCAAAAGAGAGTGCCCAATGCGGTCATGCAACTTCTTGTAACTCACCATCTCGCTCTCAGTGTATGTCACCTCTAAAATAGTCACATCGGTGCATGCAAAGAACACTGAGGCTGAAGATCACATTGGATGTTTACAGAATCTTGAGGAGAGACTAAGGGTGTCCCTTTGTGCTATGTGTGATTCTAACATTTCACATTCTGACATTGGAATTATAGAGCAGCCGCCTTCCAAAATTTCTCAGCCATTTGGAAATGTGAGGATGAGTAGTAATAATGATGATTTAGACATAGAAATTGAGGATGCTACTTTGGAAGTTGCTAATGTGCAACAGGATGGGAATGATAATTATGGATCTGAAAATTATGAATGTTTGAACAAGATAATGAGGATGATGTCAATTTAGTCCAAGTAAGGCAGCCTGGGCAAAAGGGAAAAAAACACCTTGTTTGTGGAAATATTTTTATGCCAGCTTAGACAACAGTCGTCAAGGCATCTGTAGCCTTTGTGACGCCACAATAAGTAGAGGTAGGGACGTTGACCACCTGGGCACCTCTGCCTGTTACATCAAATGCAGTGAGTTCATTCAAGTTGTTTATTAAACCAGGAAAATCATGTAAGCAGTCTAGCATGAGCTCCCAGCAAAATGGATAGATACCTCTTCACCATCAACACCTTCATCATCAACCTCGTAGACCATCATCCAATTTGCAAATGCAAACTGACTCCCCTAATGCAATCTATGATTCCAAAGAGGCATCCTTGCATTGGGGCCGCTGCTGCGGATTAAACTTCTAAACAGAAGGGGATCAAGAAAACTGAGTATAGTTTAAAACAACAACAACAATTGTCTGTGTAACAAGAGGAGCCAAGTATGACAGTAAGCATCCTGTTGCACAGCAGATCACCAAAGCCATGACAACTATGTTAGCATTAGATGTGTGTTCAATCTATGCCATCAATGGATCCAGTTTTATCAAATTAGTGCAGATCATTTGTCCACACTACCAAAATTCCATCTCGATTCGATTTCTCCTTAATAGCAATTCCTCAGCTGTAATTGGAGGTTGAACAGTCATTCAACCCCTAGAAAATGTCATTGTACCGACTATCTAATTAACTACAGATATGTGGACAAGTGGTACTGGTCAAACGGAAGACTATATGACCCCTGACAGCCCACTGGGTAGGTGTATCGCCTTCAGCAGCAGCACCTTTAGCATCCTCCTCCTTATTCTTTTAGAATAGTAGTGCTAGCACACAATGCCAGGCTATTCACATGCAAGCTACTCTCTGTAGCGCTGGCTTCACTAAGAACCAAACCGGTGTCAATATGTCGGAAGAACTCAGGAATGATGTAACCATATGGCTCACCCCGAAAAGCCTTTCCTCAGGATTTTGTCCAGACTTAAGTAATACATTTCTTGCCTAAGTTCCTTAATGAATCAGACACATAGTCATTAATGACAAAACAATAAAAAATATAAATTTAATGTCTACTGTACATAAAATATTTTCTTTACAGTTGGTCCTGATTGCAAACACATGTTCTAGCATACATACACAGCCATCATCACTAGTAATTGGCACTTAGACTAGACCTGTAGCTGGTGCAAGGGATATGACAAAAAAAATCACATACCTTTGAGATGCCAAAAGCTTGAATCAGATGCTGCTGTGTGCGCTCGAGCTTGGCATGCCCTTACTGTACATTGCATGTGCATATACCCATTCTTCTACCTGTTCTGCCCCTGAAATTGTAGGCTGTATTAAGGGTCTATTGTGCTCAAGGATGAATTGAAGGTTGCTGCGTTCTATGATGCACGGTCCAGTTCTGGGCATGTGCAGAGTAATTTTGCGTATTATACACAACGTACCGCTAGTTACGCTCCTTATTGAATTATGCACTGTGTGTGCATTACGACTGGGTGAATTTCATCATCATCATTATCAACATTTATTTATATAGCGCCAGCAAATTCCGTAGCACTTTACAATTGGGAACAAACATTAATAAAACAATACAGGGTAATACATATAGACAGAGAGGTAAGAGGGCCCTGCTTGCAAGCTTACAATCTATGGGACAAAGGGAGTTTGAAACACAAGGGCATGTGCTACATCATATTGCACATTGGACCAGCTAGAAAGTAAAGATAAAAAGTATTTAGTGGGCTGTGTGATCAGTCACACAGCAGTGTTGCTCGGAGGGTTGTTGTCTTGTGTTAGCTGTGTAGAATGTGGTAATAGGGTAACCTAGGGAGATTTAGATGGTTGAGGAATATTATAAGCTTGTCTGAAGAGGTGGGTTTTCAGAGAACGCTTGAAGATTTGAAGACTAGAGGAAAGTCTTACTGTGCGAGGGAGGGAATTCCACAAAGTGGGTGCTGCCCAAATAAAGTCCTGTAACTGTGAATGGGAAGATGTGATGAGAGTGGAAGAGAGACGCAGATCTTGTGCAGAGCAGAGGTGTCGAGTTGGGAGATATTTTGAGACAAGTGAGGCGATGTATGTTGGTGCACTTTTGTTGATGGCCTTGTATGTTAGTAGAAGAATTTTATATTGGATTCGATGAAAAACAGGCAACCAATGTAGAGACTGACAGAGTGGCTCAGCAGAGGAAGAACGGTTTGCAAGGAATTTCAACATATATCATGCTTTGCATGCACAATAAATTTGGTGGTTCAAAAATGAGAAGTCAGTGCAGGAGATGCTGTCTGTGGCCCATAAAAATTTGTGGTTATTTTTGGCATTCAGTGACCGCATGTGAAACATTGCAGTAGCTGTAAAAAATATGATCTGCCATGCCACCAAATGAGGCAAACGGTAGTAACTGGGTGGAATTCCGCACTTTATATGCTTCATAAACCAGAGGAATAGCAATAAGCCACCAAGACCTGCACAGCAAGCCATGTGAAAGGGACAGGGCGGAAATGTTTACCTTACTACACCACACTGGAGAATTATTTTGGTTCTATGCAAGCTACTCAAAAGTTTTGCAATTGTAACAAATGTGAGTTCAGACGCTGCTAACCTGAGTCAAGTCATACCCCTAACCAAAGTACTGGTAAAGCAGCTAGAGAAGCTGAAGGAGGATATGAAAGTAAGCGATTCTGTTGGCTTTGTAGATCAAGTTCTTTATTCGCTTTGCCAGGACCCAAGGGTTTGCAGTATATTCAAACTGGATCACTACATTTTGGCAATTATGCTTGATCCTAGGTTTAAGTTTTTTTTCTTTCCAACCGACACAAATCTTAAGCGATGCAAATAGCTTCTTGTGAGCAAGCTGTCAGATCAAGTCGCACATGACACATTCCCTGCTTCAGCTTCTCTTAAAAATACCACTGCCAGAAAAAAATTACCTTATCTAAGAGGCACACTGATGATGAGTCAACACAGTGTACCAATGTGAAAGATTATTATGAAATCTGGTCAGACTTAAAATAAATGCCCAAATATCTTGACACCTCTACCACGTCTCAATCTGATTTAAACTATGTATTAGTAGAATGGTTTAGGATTACTTTAATGATAATGTACAAATCATCATCTCAGATAGTCCCTTTGAATCCTGGGAGGAAAAAACTTAAGCTGCCCACCTTCCAGTGTGTTCTCTGAAAGAGTATTTAACACAGCTGGGAACATTGTGAGCGATCGTGGTAGGAAGCTACTTTCAAAACATATTGGAAAACTGGTGTTTGTCAAAATGAACTGCAAATCGCATGATGTTGTTTCTGTCAATTACAAGCAGATGGTTTTAGAATCTCTAATACTGGAATGCAGTGGGGATGAACTAATATTGTGTGATGATTATATTGACATTAATGTTGAGGGTGATGAAGTTGTTAACATTGAAGAAGATGACCACTGTTAGCATAAAGCCCATTAGTAAATTCTTAAAATCCCTAGTTAGTCTACAGTTCAACAAGCTACAACCAAAATGTTTTCTTTTGTGGGGACCCAAACAAGTCAAGCACTTCACTTCCTTAAAATGACAAGTTTACCTGTTTTTAATGAAAGCCAGATCCAAAACCAAAGCACATGAGGGTTGTTTTGCCAAACTCAAAACACAAAGATGGTTTTAGAACCAAAACCAAAACATGGGGGTCTCCACACAATTCCAGTCGGTACAGAAACTACAATAATATTTAGCAAGAACAGCACGGTATAACAGGCAAATAGTGATTGGCACTAATCCACCTGAACCAATCCAAACCAGCCAATAATCCAGTCCTCATAATGGTAATGAGTGTCCAGCACCTGAGTCTGAGGGTGTCAACGATTCCAAGTGTGCAGTCTAAACATGCTGGGATGCAGTGGACATCCTGAGTCCACCATTGTTTCTGTCACAGCTTCTGTCCACAATCTTAAAACTACTGCGTGAGGAAGAACGCTGGCAGATCAAGGAGAGTATATCTCAAACCTCGATTTCGACAGTGATCAAGGAAACGGCATATAAAATGTCTATTAGTGGTATTATATGCCCGTTAAGCTGAACAAACGGTTACCCACATATGGGTCAGCTTGCTGGAGGAATTGCAAACAGAGGGGATCCTTCTATAACATATGTGGTGGACCTGCCTCAAGATTTCCTTGTTCTAGGACAAGATCCAGACTCCTCAATTTTATGATTTTAGACCTGTAGATCTTTTATCCTCCCAATAACTTATCTAAGCACTCTGTATGACTTTGCGCATACTAGCAGCAAGTTGACCATTGCATCCCATTGGAAACAGACTAATTCACCACCCTTCAATGGTCAAAAACTTCATCTGGTACGTCGCATGCATGGAAGAAAAACCCATACCATCTTCAGGACACACCAGGGGGTAAATGTAGTATGGAAGTTTCCCTTTACAATGCAGCGCCGCTTTAAATTTAAGCGCTGAAGAGGCTGAACACGCCGGAGATGAAGAATCCGGAGATTCATACATTTACCCCTAGATCTTTTTACCCAGGTTTAGGCCCCATGGCTCTTCAGAGAAGAACAAAACTATCCCCCTCCCCCCCCCCCAACACACCAAAACACTCATTCTATTGAGGTCCCCCCTCCTACCTCTTGCTGTCTGTTTCCATCTCAAAATAGTTGAGAGTTCTTACTTACCCTCAGTCTACTTAGTGCAAATAGAACTATCATGAACGGTGCAGTTCACATCTCTACTACTCATACCTCATGAGGAAATGCATCGGCAGACAATCATGCTACCGCAGCAGCCTTTCTGAGGTTTCACATTATAGTACACATACTTTGTAATAAAGTCCAATTTTAGTGTTGCCATTCTAGAGGATCTTGCTACGCTCCAAAATGAAGCTCCTGAGACTGAAAAGGCTACATGGAGGCCTATTGTCCGTGTCCTGCAAATGGACAACCTCTGTAAATCATCAGATTGTCGTCTGGAGCCTCCAAAGATCTGACTCCCACAGCTTGCTCTCATGCATCATGGGATGACACACACACACGAGCAAGGAGGAATGATTTCTGCTATAAATCAGCAACTATTTGCACCGGAATTCACATCCATTACATAACAGTAAGACGCACGAATCCACATAACCCCCGCCATGGGGCCCATCTGTAAATCTGCAAATTGAGTCATCCAGATGAGAAAATGTTGTGTCTTTCAACATGTTGTGCTAATGGCTTGACTATGCTCAGAATTGACAGACACTACCATAGTTAGCAAAAAGGTACTCACATAATTTATGAATTTATACCCATTACCCATGTATAGGAAACTGTTAGGGATAAATTTAGATAATGGTACTCATTGTACAGAACCAATCTGAAATATATAAAGTCCTAGGAATCGAGCACAAATTTAATTCTCCATGTTACCCTCACAATTCAGGCAAAGTAAAAAGACAAAAGGGTGCTTGTAAAAAATAAATTTGCCAAAATATGTGAGAAACTGTGCTAAAATTATCTGATGCATTACCTATTCCCCTGTTGAGCATGAGATCCACTACTGACAGAAAGGCAGGACTAAACACTCATGAAATATTGTTATGCAGACCTATGAAATTCCCATAACCTCTGCCAATACCATTGTCTGCTCTTGACCTTCAACTGACCGATGAACTTATTCTGGACTATTGCCCAATTAGGTCATTAATCATATCTGCCAAGTTTTTCCATTCACAGGTCTGTGAGACTCAATGAACAGGAACCTGATCATCCATGTCCCTCTGTAGACCCTGGAGACCGTGTATACAACAAAGTGCACCAAAGGAAATCTTCCCTAGAGCCAAGGTGGGCAAGACCATATCAAATGCTCCGACTATTGCCAGGAGCGTAACACTTAGGTCCACACGTCACAACCAGGAATATAAAGTGACATCGACCCAACTGCCAGTGTTAACGCTGGGGATGACTTCTGCTCAGTGGACTACCCTTTTGGTGCGTTTTCCACCGATGTCAGTTGATAAAATTCAAAACACTTCACAGTATATTATCACACATCAATTAATGGGGACACATAAAAAAAAAAAAGGCCCAAAGCAGATTGAGACACCTTGGCAGCCAGGTGGGGAAAGTGGAGCTCTGTTAAGACCCCTGATCACTTTTAATGTTGAGTCTGAGAGATGACACCTAGGATCCAACTGAAAAGCTGTCTTAATTCTTTGCATGTACTGAAGTCTTCTCGGATCTGGAAGGAGCTCTTGCTACACACCAACTTAAGGATATGTTTATGTTTTTATGTGTTTAACCAATGTGAATTGTAGTATATTATGATTTTAGTAAAACTAAAACCGGTATATGTTCATTTTTATTTTTTTTGAAGGATTAAGCAAGAACACCTGTGAGATTTTCTAATTGGATTGGATATTTTTGGACTAATAATTTGAGATTTTATTCTTATATGACCATTTCTATTGTATGTGGAAGTACTATTATTCACATTATCTTACATTGTGCATTGTTTTATTGTATGGTGGCACACATTTCTGAATAGACAAGCCTTCATTTAAGTGCTTGTAGGAGTATACCTGTATTGTTTAACATGTATGATAGAGCTTATCCAATGGTGTTTGTCTGGAATTACTCCTGCAGCTAATGAATGGTTGAATAATTCTGTTAATGGTGTTACCAGCACCCCTTTAAGCTCTTTTAGTATCCTTGGGTGTGTCCCATCTGGCACCATTGATTTACCCACTTTCAGATTTGAGGGTTCTGTTAGGACCTTCTCATCTGTAAATGTACTTGTATCTACCTCATTTTTATGAATATACTTGCAACTTAACTGTGGCTCCTTCCCCGTTCTTTCTGTAGTGAACACTGAACAAAAATAATTATTAAGATGATCTGCTTTTACCTTGTCTCCCTCAACAAGACACTCACTCTCTGTCTTTAGTCTTATTATTCCTCTTTTTGTTTTTCTCCTTTCACTTATATACCTAAAAAAAGTTTTGCCCCCTATACCTACTGACTGGGCCATATTCTCTTCAGTTTACCTTTTTAGTCTCCTTCTAACAAGATACACCTCTTTGTCTTCATTATTCTGAGTCTGCTTATATATCCTAAAGGCCATCTGTTTTTCTTTCACAATACTTGCTACTTCTTTTGCAAACCACACTGCCTTCCTTTTCCTTTTCTTAACCCTTTTGATACAAAGATCTGTTGCTTTTAGTATTGCACCCTTTAATTGCTCCCACCTCTCCTGCACTCCTTTCAAGTTCTTCCACTCTGCCAAAGAGTCACTTACACATTTTCCCATCTCTACAAAGTCAGCCTTCCTTAAATCTAACACCTTTGTTTTTGTGCGGTATGAGTCGCTCTCTGCCTTACTGCTTCATGATCACTGGATCCTAGGTTCTCAACCACATATACATCAGATATTCTGCCACCATTTGTAAGAATTAAGTCTAATATTGCGTCTTTGCGAGTGGGCTCCCTCACCATTTGTTTGAGGGATGCTCCCTGCAAGGAAATCGGAATGTCCCTACTTTTAGTGGAACGTGCATAAGACCCCTCCCAGTTCACATCAGGTAGATTAAAGTCTCCCATCATTATTATCCCTCTTTTTAATGCCATTTTATTGATGTCCTGCAATAGGTTCCTGTCCAGTTCCTCTTCCTGACCGGGTGGTCTATAGATCACCCCAGTATGAAGAATAGCCTTATTCATTTTTATGGTCACACAAAGGGCCTCAGTTTTTTCTTCAATACTTTGTATTAAAGTAGCATTTATGCTTTTTTTTAACATACATTACTACCCCTCCTCCGATTCCTCCCACTCTGTCTTTCCTAATTTAATTATATCCCGGTATATCTATGTCCCAGTCATGCACCACAACTCCGTAATAGCCACAATACCCAGATCATCCCCTTTCATTATTGCACATAGTTCTGGGATATTATTTCCTAGGCTCCTAGCATTAGTACACATAGCTCTCAGAGTTTTGTGCGTCTTATATTCCTAGCTATGTTTCTTTTGTCTTGGTGCGCATTGTGTTCTGTTGCTATGAATAGGTTTCCTGTGCCATTAGCCTGCAGAAATGATAGCTCTTAGTTGGGGGAGCAGATTACTTTATTCCTGTTTAGTTCACTACCCGCCTTGCTAGTTTACATAATTCCTGATAAAGCTTCCAAACTGCTTATTTAGTATTCTGGTTCCCCTTGAAGAGGGGTGCAGGCCGTCACTTTTGTATAAGACACTATCTTGCCAGCTGTTGTGACTGTGGTCTATTAATCCAAATCGCTCTTCATAACACCCCTTCTTTATCCACCCACAGTAACTTGATCACAGTTCCAAGGAATTGATATGTAATACCAATAATTATGTTCCCAAGGTGGGTGGTTGTCATTAGTTAGTATCTACTGTGTTTCCTGCATAAGAATTTCATATGTATAACATTTTCTAATTATTATACTTTTTATTTGCTGTTCAAGTGAATTTCATCATGTACTGTGCATGTTTCCAACATTCTAAATTGTCTAAGGTGGCTCTCATTGTCATGACTCGAGTAAACAAACTCAGAAAGATGGATAAAAATGGAGATCCAATGAGTAGTCAGGACAGTGGGTATATAGAAAAAAAGATATATAGAAAAAGTTGTATTGTTTGAGAGCTATACATGAATACAAAATAGTTTTCAACAATACACCAACATTGTAGAATGTTATTAGGCATACAAGATCTTAACCAATGTAACAGTTGAAGGTGAAGTCGCTAAAGAATTGGATTGGACCTGTTCCGGATTACCACAGAGACTGTACGTTAATAGTCCTATTAGAATGTCCACAGTGTACATTTAGTTATCGTTATATTTTTTTAACAATACAATGGGTTTACAATAGTTCAAGTGCTGCTGTAATCCTGTTTTGTATCCTTGAGGGCATGTAATTTGTTTTTCTTTACTTTGTGAATTTTCTGGTGCATGAGAAGATTTACTTTCTGTGTAAAACTTCTTCCACACTCTGAACAGGAAAATGGTTTCTCACCTGTATGAATTTTTTTATGTCTATTAAGATCTGACTTGTGAGCAAAATATTTGTTACACTCACTACACAGAAACGGCTTCACACCTGTATGAATTCTTTGATGATCAACCAGGTATGATTTATATGCAAAACATTTCCCACAATCAGAACATGAAAATGGCTTCTCACCTGTATGAACTCTCTGATGATTAACAAGAGTGGATTTATGTGCAAAACATTTCCCACAGTCAATACATGGAAAAGGCTTTGCACCTGTGTGAATTCTCTTATGATAAGCAAGAGCTGATTTCTGTGTAAAACATTTCCCACATTCAGAACACAAAAATGGCTTCTCACCTGTGTGAACTCTATGATGTCTAGTAAGATCTGCATTCTGAGTAAAGTATTTATCGCATTCAGAGCACTGATATGTTTTGCGACCTCTACGAGCTGTACTATGTGTAACTTGACCTGATTTATCAGGAGAACATTCCTCATGATTAGAGGGATCAGATGATCCATCTGCACTATGAAGTACTGGATATATATTTATTGTAGTGGTATTTTCTCCTGGAGAATCTTGTGTGATGTCATCATCTTCTATTTTGCAAGTAGATATAAGAAGATGTTCCTCCAACGTAGTACTGCTGTTGTGGCCATCTGCTGGGAATAAAATAAACTTATGGAAATATGCATGTTTCCACTACAATTTTTTCCCCATGATAAACAGCAATGACAAAACATTTCCATACTATCAGTGATGTCACATTCTAATTCAAAATCAATTTATTACAATTATACATTGTGGCTGGATCGCTTAAAAATAACTTATTTGTGGCTGGATCATGTAGAAATAATTTATTGTAGAAATGTATTTCAATTAGTGGTGCAGGCACCAATGTGTATAATTGCAACTGCACTTATTGTGTTGCAATGGGATGGGTTTTGTATGGAAATGTCTTGTTTGGGGTTTTGTAACTTTGCTAGGGAAAATCTCCAATTAGGCATATGTGGGAAGGGAGTCTGTTTTGCTGATAGCAGGAAATGCTAAGTAAGTCTATTCAATGTGAGTGACCAAGACTTGAATACACAACAGGGAGTTGTTACCTGTGTGCAGGTCTTGTTAGACAGACAGGAAACCTAGCAATGGTAACAGCACATGATGTAGGATATCACAGATAAGTGTACATTTTGTTAAGTATAAATTGCATTTAAATCAGTGCTTGGGGAAACATATTGCATCCCGATACTAAAAATAATTCAGACTTCTTGGGATCAGCAAACGAGTTTAGGGGGCTGACTTACCCCCTTGCTAAGCTGTGTCAAACTGTATAAAACAGCAGTGGTTTGTACTGAAATGTACCATTATTCTTTCTTCTGACCTCTTGACCACTGACTGGTACATTCAATCAGTGTGAACTGTCCTTGTTAGGACTACTGGAGCTAGATAAACATCACTTACTTCAAAGACAACTTTTTCCATGCTGAAATCCCTGTGACCTATAGCTTAGACACTCTAGATCTCTAATCTGTTTCCGTTCTGAGGATTGGACCCAGCTTTCCGATGCCACCGCTCTGCCCGCTACCCAGCAGCTCTGGCCAGTGTGATAGGCCAGGGGGGATGCATCCCTAACAACCCTGATCTATAGGAAGAGGTCAGAGGTACCAGCCAAAGTGTACCAGCAAGGGAGTACCCTAGCAGTGTTACCATGAATGAAAGCGATTTTGGATGCTATGAAGGAATCCAGTAGTGACAGCATTGTAAGCTCCTCCTACTGCGGTAAGAGGGCGCACTTGGGATAACGAAAGGGAATGGTGGCAAATAAGCCCAGCCAGTTCCCAGCAACAACAGACAGGGTAGCATAGGCGCTCCATCCTGTCACATACATGATACGATCTTTAATGTCACACTTTAATGACATCAGAATATTAAATGTAATTATGTAGACAGTGGTATTACTATACACAGCTAGGTTTGTACAGAGTTAAGATCGTACAGAATAAGAGACAAAGCAAATCTGAATAGTTTCTGTATTTAGTGTTTATTACTCACCTGTGCTGATATCTGTAGGGATTTCCTCCTCCTTACACAGCTGATCATCCCACACATACGTCTCTTCTTCTTCATCTATTTCTTCTACTTTAATGTCAATCAGGTCTTCATCCTATATAACCCAGAACACAATAAAATAGCACATTCAGTGATGTCATATTTAATTAATTAAGATTACATGGAAGAATATCAGTGTAGACAATGCACATAGCTTCTCTACAAAGCATATAGTTTTGATTTACTGTTGTATTTCAGTATATGGTAAGACCCTCAATTCCATCTACCTGGTAATCCTCTTGAATACTGCGATTTTCCCCTGTACAATCATATGAATAAAGAGACCAGAGATATTTCTCTAGGATATGTGTGTTACTGTGTGTTTACTATAGCTGAATGCAGTAACTGAACACATTGTTTATATGCGATTGTCAGACAATTTGTGTATCTGAAAGTTGCTCAAAACTGCTCTCTCCTTTACAATAAATTGAACTCTCCCTTTATCCAGTGACGTCAGGGTCAGGCGAGTCCTTCTAAATATTCCCACTCCTCCATGGAGAAATAGACAATAATATCCTGACACATTATAGAAACCGGACACACACAATGATACGGTCATCACCCAGACACATCCCCTGGTGTTACTGTATAATGTCCCATTCCCAGCAGTCACCTCTCCAGTCAGCAGCTGAATGATCTTGTTGGTGAGTTCTAGAACCTTATGGTCATTGTTTCTCTCATGTATCAGTGAGTGAGGTGGAGGCTCCGTGATGGGGCTCTGGGTCCTGCTCGATCCTCCTGACACACGGGGACGTGTGCTGGGTGTCATAAGCTCTCCAGATGTCTTCTTCACTACTATGTAATCCTGTGTATTAAGACACAATTATAAACAACAAGATAGAGTCCAGTGGTCACATCTTTCACTCTTTGTCTAAATAATCTGTATTTATCTCTTCTCTGTATTCTACTAACCCTATTCAACACATTGCTCTACATCTATCCAATCATGATCTATCCAATCACATATAAAAAAAAAATCAATAGAATATATCAGCATAATTCATTCTCCACCAAATTGTGTTTTATTAGTAAAGAATTATGTCTCTACGACATACACATAGTGATTCACCCATCCAATCAGGTCCCAGCGTTATTAAGGTATGAGTGATGTCACTATGGCATTCCCAGAATCCCTCACCTCTCCAGCCAGGGCTTTTTAATTAAGTTATTCTTCCCAGAATTCCTTACCTCTAAAGTAAGCAGGTAGATTATCTCCAGAGTGAGATTCAATACCTTCTCTATCATATGACTTCTGTCCTTGTCCATCATGAAGATTCAAAGAATGAGGTCTGGTCTTGATGGAAAGGATTATGCATGAAGTAACCTCTGCAGATAGAGATGTAGCATTTAAGAGACATATATAAAGACATAGAGTCATTATAAGTGGCATTATAACGGTTACGACTCATGTATTGAGAGGAATAACATATTTTATAGATAAAGGATATTATATATCATTTCTGTATTTGGGCCTTCCAACATTAAATACTCAGACCAGCAATCTCCTGCTTGATATAAAAAGCTGAAAATATTTTGTAAAGAAAGGTGGGAACTGTGCAGACAACCAGTATTTAACTTATGTGCAAAATAATAAACTAATGACCACAACGCAGTAACACTCACACAAAACAACGTTGGTGCATTACAACTATTAACCAAACATCATTTTTTCTATACAAAAAAAAGGGGGGGAGGGCAGGGGGATTTACTGGAGGTCAGAGGAAGAATTGGGATGTGTATATAACATATTTTACAGGGACACGTTATATGTGTGGAGTTTGTATGTTCTCCCCACGTTCGCGTGGGTTTCCTCAGGGTGCTCCAGTTTCCTCCCACACTCCAAAAACATACTGATAGGTTAATTTGCTGCTATCAAATTGACCCTAGTCTGTGTGTGTATGTTATAGAATTTAGACTGTAAGCTCTATCGGGGAAGGGACTGATGTGAGTGAGTTCTCTGTACAGCGCTGCGGTATTAGTGGCGCTATATAAATAGATGATGAAGGGTGCGGTTAATGAAGGTGAATGAGAGGCACAGATATGGGGCAAAGTGGAGTTTGAGTTTGGAGATATTTTGAAACAAGGGAAGAAATGTATGTTGGTGCAGTTTTGTTATTGTTATTAACTGTAAGAGTAATAATAATACATCAGAGTTACTCCATCTTCCAGAGGACACTCAGTTCAATAATAATGATATATACCGAATCATTGCCTCATTAAGAAGGAACTCAGTTCACTAATAACAATACATCAGACTTATTACCTCTTCCAGTAGACACCAAGCTCCGTAGCACAAATCCTGTACATCTGCCCTATAACAGGAAATAGAGACCGGAAAGCGCATGGGATTATGGGAGTTGTAGTCGTAAATCAATTCCACTCTTGTCTTATTAGGATACTTATGTGTTACTCTGCGGGACAACAACAAAATGGCTGCTCCCCCTGCAGTATTCACTATAACCCTTGTGTTTATATTAGTGTATGTACAGCCGTAGTCCTATCAGGTCGGGCCCACAGAACATGGCCGCCGTGCACCAGGACGTCCTGACCGTGCTGACGTCACACCATTAGTAATTCGCCATCCAATTAACTGCAATGAAAGGGAGCATTGACCAATCAGCGCTAGCAGCCTAACGGTCACTTTAAGGTCTCGTGAGTCCGTGACCCCGGAAGTGACACTGAGTTGGCTCAGAGGTAGAGAGCGCTGCAGGTGAGTGCAGCTTAATGTGCAGTGATGAGGTATATGGAGAAATAGCCGTACCCCTGTTCTCATACCCCGCCCTGTAATTATCTGTGTCCTCTGTCTCCATTATCCTCCAACCAGACCTTGTCCTTCCATTCACTGACACATATCTCCTGCATTATCCTATTATCCATTCCTACACCCCCTATATGATCCTATTACTGATCCTACACCTCCTATATGATCCTATTACTGATCCTACACCCCCTATATGATCCTATTACTGATCCTACACCTCCTATATGATCCTATTATCCATTCCTACACCCCCTATATGATCCTATAACTGATCCTATTACTGATCCATACCTCCTATATGATCCTATTATCCATTCCTACACCCCCATATGATCCTATTACTGATCCTACACCCCCTATATGATCCTATTACTGATCCTACACCCCCTATATGATCCTATTACTGATCCTACACCTCCTATATGATCCTATTACTGATCCTACACCTCATATATGATCCTATTATCCACCCCTACACCTCCTATATGGTCCTATTACTGATCCTACACCTATATGATCCTATTACTGATCCTACACCTCCTATATGATCCTATTACTGATCCTACACCTCCTATATGAACCTATTACTGATCCTACACCCCCTCTATGATCCTATTACTGATCCTACACCTCCTATATGATCCTATTACTGATCCTACACCTCATATATGATCCTATTATCTATCCCTACACCTCCTATATGGTCCTATTACTGATCCTACACCTATATGATCCTATTACTGATCCTACACCTCCTATATGATCCTATTACCGATCCTACACCTCCTATATGATCCTATTACCGATCCTACACCTCCTATATGATCCTATTACCGATCCTACACCTCCTATATGATCCTATTACTGATCCTACACCTCCTATATGATCCTATTACTGATCCTACACCTCCTATATGATCCTATTACTGATCCTACACCTCCTATATGATCCTATTACTGATCCTACACCTCATATATGATCCTATTACTGACCCTACACCTCCTATATGATCCTATTACTGATCCTACACCTCATATATCATCATATTAATTATTCCTACTTCTCCTGTATAATGCTCTTATTTCCCTATATATTATACATTATCCTGATATTCATTTCTATGTTATTATATTATTCATCCCTACACCTTCCTTATTTTGCTGTCTTCAAAAACAATATTTTATTGGAAGTATAAAATACCTATAATAAATCCTAGCATCATCTAAGGAATCCACCTGGTAACATGTAAGAACTAGTAAATCAACTTTTATAGCAGCACACTATCACCATACTGCAACATATGAACAAAGATACATGCCAGACGATCTTAAGCTTTATTTGTAATGCCTGGCACCCTACTCTCGACACACCTTCTCCCACTTAAATTTGTAGAGATCTTTTGGCAAGTAATTGTTGAAATGAAGCCCTTCAATATAGACCTGTGTAATCAAAGGGCCTCCAGAGTTGAGGAATGAGTCGGAATTTGAGGCGAGGGAGGTGAATAGATTCCTGAACTTTAGGCACTGAAAAAAGCAGCCATTGGAAAAGTGGAAACATGGCTTCAACTCAGGAGAAGGGAGCGATAGCTGGCAAAAATGTTGTACTATTTTTGGCCCAGCAGGCAAAAAAGTTTACTTTTGAGGCCACATGGGAAGGCAGGATTATCCCAGAGAGAGGTCATCCGGGAGGGACTGGACATCAGATTATAAACTTGTGTATGGAAAGCAAAAACCATAGAGCAAAGGGAAATCATGCAAGTTGGGTCCTCTTTAGGTTTGATCCACAGCAGCGTATATGGGGAGAGCAACCCAGCTAGGTCTGCTTCTACATCACCCCATAATCTGGATGTGGAGCCAGCGTATCACAGGACACACTGTGATAAATGTGGGGAGGTGTAATAGTGCCGCAGGTGTGGAGCACCTAGGCCGCTCTCTCTGGGCTGTTTATACATGCACGGCATAAATATTCTGAGTCAAATATTGAGACATTTGATATAATAAGCTAGTTGAATTGATACAAATTGACAAGTGTTTATGTACTTGGTGGGTACGGTGTGAACAAGAGTATCACAACACAGAGATGGCTGGGAAATTTCCGAGTGCCTTCATAATTTTGGCCTTGGTTTTAATGAAGTGGAATCACACCACTACATCCCTTGGAGGCTGGTCAGGAGATTGTTTTGGGCTTAATGTGCAGTGGGCCCTGTTAGGTTGAATTTCATCAGAGTTGTCCAGTACTAGTTTATGAAAGAGGCCTTCCAGATATTTTGGAAGGGCTTCTTTAGACATTGACTTGGGAACATTTGTGTTCCTCCATATGTTCTTTAAGGAACTCTAATGTAAGTCTGAGATTATTTTGTTTGCAAGCCTTTTGAAATGCACAAAAAAGAAAAATACACCAGCACCAAGCTTAAAGTAAATCCGGAATAGTGATGTTACCAAAAATTTAATTCATTAAAAATATAAAGTCCACCACCTAATCAAGAAACCTGTTTTTATTGCTATCAATAACAATGTAAAACAGTAAAAATCTGTCAAATAAAGTAAATAGCCCCACAGTGTACACTGTAAATCACACATAAACCTGTGCTCAAAGGAACATGTAGTATATTTCCAATAGATATATAATGGTGGTGGTGAAAGTCACATCCTTGGTGAAACACACTGTATATAGAAGTGTTTAGGCACAGTTCATTGTCTAGTTGGATACAGAGCTTTAGTCTCTAATGAGCTGATATAACATTCAGCTTTCACAAGAAAAAGGCATATACTTACCTGGACTCCTTGGTGCTTTTTTAGATCTCGTAGATTTAATAGAAGGGAGTATGATGTGAGTGGAGAATCTAGTAAAGAGTCACAACAACAAATCCACAGATATCATTGTGTTTTTGTTTGATAGCATCTGTGCGGACTCCCAAAGCAGAAGGTTTAGATCTGAACTTTGTCAAAACTACTATATCATCATCACCATTTATTTATATAGCGCCACTGATTCCGCAGTCCCTGCCCCATTGGAGCTTACAGTCTAAATTCCCTAACACACACACACACAGAGAGACTAGGGTCAATTTTGATAGCAGCCAATTAACCTACTAGTATGTTTTTGGAGTGAAACCACTGTCTGATATGTGAGCCATAATCATTCAGAGGAGGATCACCCGAATTCAGGTGTAGGCGAATCCTCTGGAATTCGGGCATGGGGGAGATTCAAAAAAAGACTGAGAGCCCAGGCCGGGTTTCTTTTTTTATTAATAAAACAAAACCCAAAAGCTAGAGGTATCTGCCTGAGATGTTGTCTCTTGACAATGAGATTAGGTGGGGTTCAAGAAGCCCAGAGTTGTCTCTGTAAAATTGTAAAAATGTGAAATTGTATTGTGGCGTCTGTTGGGCATGGATGAGCTTAAAAGAATGTAAGCATAGACCCGCCGGGGCTACACTGAAGAAGTGTAACTATATGGCTGCTTAAAGGTTTTTTTGAAGAGCTTGCTGGAGGTGTGCAGTGTGCTAAGAACATTACGCCACTGAGCCACTGCCTTATTAAAGAGGGTTTAGGTTATGTCTCAAAGAGATTGGTTAATGGTACCATGGAGTGCTGTTTGAGAGTCCTACTGTGGTCTCCAACAATGAAGACCTGTGTAAATAGAGTCCCACAAGCATTGTGGAACGAGGTGTCAACTGGGATGATATGTATAATATCTTGTCAATTTTTTCTTCATATGAATCAGGTTAAGCTCTGTCCAGCTGATGTCACTGATAAGCGGAATTACTAATTTCACTCCATGACCACTTGCCAAAGTTGAAAGTGCTTCATAGCAGAAAAATATGGTTTAATATATGGTTTAATAAGCGGAAATGATCCCTGAAAGTTACTTGGGCCCTTCAGGGAGGGCATGTCCGGTGCAATGTATCTTTCAAAGACACCTTTTATACTAAAAGAAAAGATGCTTTCCTTTCTGTTTATTAGCAGTTCTTAGTTGAGAGTACAGGTTTCTTCAGTGGGCTATGTGATGGGCAATTGAGGCTTCAGGTGAGGGAGACCATACCTAAATTATGGAGAGACGGGAACAGGTAGAGTTAGTCGGACCCAGTATAAGAGTGGACTAGTGGGCCTGTGGTCTTGTAAAAGGTGGTGTTCAACCACACTAGTCCCTTGTGTAGGAGGTGGGAACGGGTTAAATTTCCAAGACTTGTGCAGCACAGTCTATCAGTATGGAGTTAAGTTGTTTGTCTTATTACAGTCAGGCTGAGTAGTGAAGCTCTGATGTAGCCTGTTTATTGATTACAGGACTACAGATGGAATCCAGTGAGACAGGCTCCGGGGCTGGGCTAATTCCCAGGGAGCTGTCGTTAGTGGAATTCCACTGGTGAGACTCTATATTAGCTTTGATGCTTTCTCTAGATATTTGGTCACCATGCCCGGTGTTTGAGAGTCGAGAGCAGGTCGTATGCACAAATTCTATTCAGAGAGAGCTCAGGAGATGCATATCTAGACCTCTTCAATGCTGGGCCACGCCGGCCTCCCCCACCCCGCCATCACATTCTTTAAACCACCTACGTTATCATATTACTCATCCCTCTGCCTTCTACGTTATATTACTTATTCTTACACATTTTATATTATCTGATTTTTTTTTTTCTTTATTCCCACGCTTTTTGCATTTTCATCCCATTTTCGGTCCTACACCTTTTATATTGTTATCACACCTGCTATATTGTCATCTTAATCACTGCCCTACACCTTCTATAGTAGCATCTAGTTTACTGTCTTTGTAGCAGCTCTGGTATCGGGGACATAGTCCAGTTGCGAGTGTGGAAGGAATCGGGCACAAAGCAAGCTTCGTGCAGGCAGAAGTGAAGCATAGTTAAACAATATTAACTTGGTACACAGTTAATGAAGCAGAGATGTAGTCAAGGACAAGCCAGTTCCGTATGCAGAAAATTGTAATTGAACTAGAGAGGCAAAATCACAAATACAAACCACAGCAACCGGGCAAGGTAAATGGGAAGCTGCTGGGTATAAATAGTCCATGGTTCTTCTGATTAGGAGCAGTTGAAGCTCATTGCGTCATTAGAAATCACTGGTTATAGCCTATCAAGACCTGCTGTTCAATTAACAACTGTCTCTGTGGCATCAGGACCTCAACAAAGGTTTGTACATGTTGCTAAATTGTTCGGTCCAGACTTACTTGAAGCACTAACTACTTTAGCCAAATTACTATTGCCGGGGTACCTATTGTCGGTCTATGATAACCTGATTTCCTATTGGCATAAATCAGTCGACAGGAGAGGAGAAAGTCAAACGCAAACAAGTTCTTGCAGTTTCAGAATCAGCTCTGAGGGTCTTCTCAGGCTGCTCCTCTATTTAAATCTAAGCTTGAGCATTAACTGGTTAACAACAAGTACATATAAGGACAAATCTTTCTTTGCAACAATAAATACATATAAATCAATATCCTTTGTCCAGTTCTACGTAATGTCCTCCAGGCTACTCTTGCATCCTGTTATTGTCTGTTCCATAGGAAACACTTGTTTTTCTTCAAGGGCGTAGTTCTCATATCTGTAGTTATAGTTTTTTAAGGTATTTCACACATATATTTGTACCTTTTAATAACTATTCATTGTTTTCTACTCTCACACTATTACCTTCCACATACGTGAAAATGTTCCTCAATTCTTTTTCTCCCCACAGGGGACATTTAATAGGTAATTAATAGCTCAGCATGCCATAAGTGTAACTGCCATTCAGCAGACCATTTTCATTGTCTCTGGACTTGTCCTATGGTTTGACATTTTTTTATATTAAAGTTTGGAAATTGCTACTGAAGAACTAGTGAATTTCCTACCTTTTACCCTTGAATGGGCAATCCTGGGAATTTTGCTTTCTAAGATAAGAGTGGCTAAAGGTGAAAGGACATTATTACTTGCCATGTTTCAGCTGCTGGTAAAAGTATTCTCCAAATGTGGATTCAAAATGCTCCACCTTCAATTGAACTGTTCAAGGACAAACTCTCTTTTTTTTGTTTCCTGGTATCTGGTTTGCCTGCACCTCCCATGCCTTGAACTCACTAATCTACTATTTCATTCAGCATTGATAACTCATGTATTTTGCTTTTAGGGAAGTTAGTATTATGTATCCATTTAGTAATAATGGTATAACCTGTTGTATCTACTTTTACTGATTACTATTTGCCTTTTTTTATGCTTTGTTCACCAGACATTATACCTTTTATGTTTATTTTGCTTCTTATAATATTCTATGATTGTTTGATTTATCATGTCCACTGCTGTATTTATAACTTCAATAAAAGGAAAACATGTTTTTGATTTTTTAAAGACACTGTACCATTAATACAGATTCCAGGGTTGAAGGCCCTGGCAGGTTGTTAGTCACAGCGCTGTACTTTGTATAATTCCATCTTATACACCCTCTGTATGTATATATATATTGTCATTGCGGTAACTGTCTTACACTGTGTATATAATATCGGATCATGTTCACTTGCCAGTGACCTGTATAGAACATCTTACAGTTGATAGGATAGTAATCACATGACTGAAAACATTTGCACTCACTTTCCAGTCTACCTGCTTACTGAAGAGAACCCAGGAATGTCTTGGTGACATCTCTGTGGCCCATGAGGTTAGGGATTCCTGCATTACAAGACCACCTAATTATATAGAGTCAGATAAACCACTTTGAATCTTACCTGTGATGTTTACTTTGGTTTCTCTCAGTTGTGGCATTACATAAGAGTGAAGAAAATATCTGGTGCGCGTGTAACACCCAGCGGCTACAAGAGGACTGAGCAGGACCCATGCAGGAGTGTGTAGAAAGACACAAGGGTCTATACAAGGACGTGGCCATGGACAATCATCGCCCCCTCACATCACCGGGTAAGAGGAGACTTATTTATTAGAAATAAGAGAGCAGTTCTGATATCCTACTAGATATAAACCTCATCTACTAAACACATACAAGCAGTGTATTCAGTGACTGTGTTTCCTATAGGTGGATCCAGTGGCAGAAATACCCCAGAGAGATCTCCCCATTCTCCGTATTCACAGGATTGTACAGAGGAGAATGATAGTGACCCACAGGATTATCAGGTAGATGGAATTCAAAATACCAACTTAACGTTACATATTTGGCGTTAAATTGTCCTTGTAATGGTGCTAAATTAGCTTAATATTCTATTAAAAATACCACTTTACCTCAAGTTTTTCACCAAGTAATTGTTTGTTTTTTATAGAATAAGGACTTTATTTACTGCCATTTTAAATACTGGATGGTTGTTGTACATGGGATATTGTACTCCCTACTGTAAATGTTAACATCCCTTAGGATGTAAGCTCATATGAGCAGGGCCCCCTCCCCTCCTGTCTCCATACCTGTTCTTCCGCTCCGTCTTCACTGCATACGACTGGCCGGAGTTTCTGAAGTATTGGTACTTTTTGTTCATTGTTCTGTATGGTTTCACCCTGTATAGTCCACTGTTAGTACTGTGTGCGGCGCCGCGGATACCTTGTGGCGCCTAACAAATAAATGATGATGATGATGATGATAATAATAATATTAGAAGTCATAGAGGAGTTTTATGACCAAATAAAGTCAAACCACTAGTGTATTTATACAGGTCACAGAAATCCAAAGTAAATTCTAATATATGTAATAATTTACAGTAAGGCGTGTGCATTATTAACTTATAACATAATGTCTCCAAATGAACACATTAGAATTGATTGTACAGATTTTATTTACAGGAATGAAATCAAACCTTATTATATGTGATATGGATATTGTTTTGTGGGTTGTTTAGGTTGAAGATCTGATTGATATTAAAGTTGAAGTTATAGAGGAAGAAGAGGAAATGGATGTTCTGCAGTGTAAGGAGGAGGAAATCCCTGTAGAGATCAGTGAGTAATAGACAAGAGTGACATATTCTCCTTGTTCAGCCAATAAAAACATTCTCTTATTCTACACCCTCCTCTGTCTACAAACTAATGAGGGAAAAGTATCTGCCCAGTGGGGGAGTCAGGAGACATCAGCCCTTGTTAGACTCCTGTTCTCCTCCTCACATCATGTCACTGTGTGTTACCAGACAAGAGATCTGACCAGTCTCCTCCACACACTCTGGTGTTTCTCATACATCAGGAGACATCAGCCCCTATTAGACTCCTGTTCTCCTCCTCACATCATGTCACTGTGTTACCAGACAAGAGATCTGACCAGTCTCCTCCACACACTCTCTGGTGTTTCTCATACATGAGGAGACATCAGCTCCTATTAGACTCCTGTTCTCCTCCTCACATCATGTCACTGTGTGTTACCAGACAAGAGATCTGACCAGTCTCCTCCACACACTCTCTGGTGTTTCTCATACATGAGGAGACATCAGCTCCTATTAGACCCCTGTTCTCCTCCTCACATCATGTCACTGTGTTACCAGACAAGAGATCTGACCAGTCTCCTCCACACACTCTCTGGTGTTTCTCATACATCAGGAGACATCAGCCCCTATTAGACTCCTGTTCTCCTCCTCACATCATGTCACTGTGTGTTACCAGACAAGAGATCTGACCAGTCTCCTCCACACACTCTCTGGTGTAGTCTCCTCCACACACTCTCTGGTGTTTCTCATACATGAGGAGACATCAGCTCCTATTAGACTCCTGTTCTCCTCCTCACATCATGTCACTGTGTGTTACCAGACAAGAGATCTGACCAGTCTCCTCCACACACTCTCTGGTGTTTCTCATACATCAGGAGACATCAGCTCCTATTAGACTCCTGTTCTCCTCCTCACATCATGTCACTGTGTGTTACCAGACAAGAGATCTGACCAGTCTCCTCCACACACTCTCTGGTGTTTCTCATACATCAGGAGACATCAGCTCCTATTAGACTCCTGTTCTCCTCCTCACATCATGTCACTGTGTGTTACCAGACAAGAGATCTGACCAGTCTCCCCCCACACACGCTCTGGTGTTTCTCATACACCTCAGTACAGGAGTTTTCAATCTTATCTTTATTTACTGACCCCGGGGGCACCTTAGCAATGTATTTACAGGTCATGTGTTATTTTACCTATGATCATTTGTGGGACATTCACTTGTGACATTACCCACAATCCTTCCTGGGCAGTAAAAAAACACAGGGCTAGCTGTCCTCTTCAGAAATGTTATATTAAAGATCATATCTGTACATATAAAATTGGATTATCGTGATCTACATGAAGTTACTCGTAGTATGAAATTGTTTGGTCATTGATATTTTTTTCTAGTGGAAACATTTCCATGTGTTTATTTTATTCCCAGCAGATGGACACAACAAGAATACTACGGAGAATTGTAAAATAGAAGATAATGATATCACACAAGATTCTCCAGGAGAAAACATCATTACCCTAAATATACATCCAGTACTTCACAGTGCATTTATAATAACTGAGGTTTGTTCTCCTGATAAATTAGATATTGCCACACGTAGTGCAGCTAGAGGTAAAGTGTTTCCTTGTTCTGAATGTGGTAAATGTTTTGCCCATAATTCAAATCTTGTTACACATCAAAGAATTCACACAGGTGAGAAGCCATTTCCATGTTCTGAATGTGGGAAAAGTTTTAAACAGAAATCCGATCTTGTTAGACATCAGAGAATTCACACAGGCCAAAAACCATTTCCGTGTTCTAATTGCAGGAAATGTTTTACGCAGAAATCGGATCTTCTCAAACATCAGATAATTCACACAGGACAAAAGCCATTTCCGTGTTCTGAATGTGGGAAAAGTTTTACACGTAAATCAGTGCTTCTTAGACATCAGAGAATTCACACAGTTGAGACTCCCTTTCTGTGTTCAGAATGTGGGAAATATTTTGTACAGAAGTCCGATCTTGTTTATCATCTGAGAATTCACATGGGTGAAAAACCATTTTCATGTCATGAATGTGGTAAATGTTTTACCCAGAAATCAGATCTTGTTATACATCAAAGAATTCACACAGGTGAGAAGCCATTTTCATGTTCTGATTGTGGGAAATGTTTTACGCATAAAACAATGCTCATTAATCATCAGAAAATTCACACAGGAGAAAGGCCCTTTCCATGTTCTGAGTGTGAGAAAAGTTTTGTTCAGAAATCAAATCTAGTTTATCATCAAAGAATTCACACAGGTGAGAAACCATTTCCATGTCCAGATTGTGGGAGATGTTTTACCCAGAAATCAGATCTTGTAAGACATCAGAGAATTCACAAAGATTAGAAACACTTTCCATGTTCTGATTGGGGGAAATGTTTTACAGAGCAATCAAAACTTATTGAACACTGAATTCACTTCGTAGAAATAACCAAAAAAAATAATAATAAAAGTAGATAAAAAATACAAAGGATGGCTGAAGCCAACATTTATTAAAGCAAAATATCCAGATAATTATACATAAATTTATACAATGTATACAAATAACTGTATTTTGGCTTCACTCTACATGACAAATACATAATACACACATCTTTTGTAGAGATGTAATACACGAACCGGACACTATTGCCTAATTTTAGGCCTGTAAAAGAAAGTTTGGTGGATTATAAATAGTTGAATGATATGTTGAGTAAATATATATATATATGGTACAGTGTTATAGAGATGTTTACATTGACTTATTTTGTAGCACATTTTAGTTATTTAGTTTGAATATGTGATATAGATGGTAGGCATCTTTGAACGATGTTTAGAAATAAATAGAATGTACAGTGTTCATGTTACTGACAGTTTGTTCACACAGATACAAGAATGAGATTGATTTAATCAGTGTGTATCTTCCAATAAAGCCTCTCATTTTATTAAGAGCTATTTTCTCATATTACCTTCTATTCTCAGCAGGCAGTGGGCGGTAAACTAGGGCATTGCGAAAACATGTTTTTATGGTAAAGGTCTATATTAGTGGTTCCTACCTTGTTGGTAAATGTAATTATGATTAAAGTGACAATGTTTGTGTATTATAGTATACACCATTGTAACATCTCGGTGTGTTTTGAGATTGTTCTTTACAGTGACCGCAGGTACAAAGTTAGGCCAAGTACAATATGCAAATGAATTGACCGTGTAAAGGGATGGGGTGTACCAGTCAACCAATGGCAGGAATTTGGTACAGTGTTTTAGGGTTTCTCTGTTGAAGTAAAGATAACCAGCATGGCCCTGGCCAGAGGTTGCCTGTCCCGACACAGTAAGCTGAACCCTATTGACAAAGTGCCCATTACACAGGGCAAATTCTGTGTACACTTATTTTTCCTCAAATCGCACCGTTTTGTTTGACCAGATTGTAGCGGGGATAACAACTTTTTTTTTTTCTGATGGGAGGAACACTGTCGATTGTGCTGTGGGCATTACTTACTAAGCTTTATTTGGAAATAGTGGAGGACTCAGACTCTACCCAGTTGGGAGAATGGGATGAGACTGCCAGGAGCCAAGGCATTCAGGACCTGGTGATGGTCGGTCCACCAAGCTTTGGATGTGGAAGACTAGGGGTCTTCTGACCAAGGTCTTTTTAGCCGAAAGAAGCCCATCGGCGGATTTAACAGACATAGCCGAATTGGCTTGGAGACAAACGGACCAAAAGTTTTCAGTTCCTCGCAGGTGTACCACTATTTACCCTCTGCAGGGTGGGGGGGGCATCTGAAGCTGTTCAAGGATCGGACGATGTCCTCCCGAGACCGTTGGATTTTGGGAATCATGTCAAGAGGTTACATCATTGATCTGGTGGGACCTGCACCCCAGGGGTTCTTTATAACCTCTTTACCCAGGGGCCTGGTAAGAAACAGAGCAATGCTGAAGGGAAACGATTCTCTTTCTGCAGGAGTCATCTGCAGGGTCTCGGATACGCAGAAAGGTCAAGGGTTCTACTCAAACCTTTTCTTTGTTTCCCAAACCAGACTTTTCAATTGGACCCATTGTAAATCTGAAGGGTCTCAACCAGCACCTCCGAGTGAAGAGTTCCGTGTGGAATCGGTTCACTCAGTAATCAACAGGTTGGAACCCTCAAGTTCCTGGCATGCATAGATATTTGGGACGCCTACCTCCATGTTTCCATCTGGGAATCATCAGTCCCTTTTTCAATTCATGGAGGGAAGGGCCCATTACCGGTTTTGGACACTTCCCTTTGGACTTTGCACAGCACCGAGAGTCTTCACAAAGATTATGGCCATCATGGCTGTGGGCTCTGGAAGTCAATGTTGTTGTTTACTTGGACGGTCTCCTCCAGTCACCTTTTCAGTGAGCTTCTGACTCTCACGATATGGATCTTAGAGCAACACGGATGGATCACCAACTTCACAAAGTCCCAGTTGATTCCCTGTTAAAGAATGCTTTTCTTAGGCCTTCTCATGGACACCACACAACAAAAGATCTTTCTTCCGGAGATCAAAGCTTGTTCCATACAGATTATGGTGCAGAGAATGCTCAACCATCCCCTGCCTTCCATGCTCAAGGGCATGAAACTTCTGGGACAAATGGTATCCATCTTCGCTCCCATACGGCCTGTTTCACTTGCGCATGTTTCAGTAGGACCTCCTCAGCAAATGGTCAGGATCCCCATCTCCTTCTAGAATCTCAACAGATTCTACTGTCATCAGAGACCTGTCTTGCACTTCGTTGGTGGCTGGATTACAATCATTTGACAATGGGCCAATCCTTTATTCTGTGGTCCTGAAACCTTGGTCACCATGGATGCAGGGCTGGGGGACGGTGGCTCACCAGCTCCACCTGCAAGGGACTCTGGTTCAGCTTCAATTAACAATGCCGTGGCAGTGGCGTACCTTATCCAACAAGGCGGCACAAAAAGCATTGTGGACATAAAGATTGTGTCAGATTCTGGCTTGGCCAGAAACTTTGTGCAAGCAATATCTGCGATCTTGATCCCTTTATCTTTAGTGGACACCTGGGAGGCGGACTACCTCAGTAGGCATGCGTTTCTTCCAGGAGAATGGTTTTCCATCCTCGGTTCTTTTGAAATCTTGTCCAGAGGTGGGGCCTTCCGGACCTGGATCTCATTGCATCGCGCCACAACTGTTAGGTTCCCCTGTTTTGTTCCAGGACCTGGGACCCCTTAGTGGTTGTGGTGGATGTAATTACAATGACCTGGGACTTTTGGTTGGGGTACCTGTTCCCACCCATTCCGATGATTCAGCGGGTACTCAGAGTAAAACTGGGAGGCACTCCAATAATCCTGGTGGCACCAGACTGGCCCAGGAGTGTCTGGTACGCCGACGTTTTGCTCATAGCAGAGGAGCCGGGATGGGCTCTTCCTCTCTGTGCCGACCTTCATCTTCAAGGACCTTATCATCATCAGGACTTGCCTCGGCTGGCTTTAACGGCATGTATGTTGATGCCGGTATCTGGCGGTCCAGAGGTTTTTAACCAAGGGTAGTGGAAACTCTGTCTCATGAACAGATACCACTAGTTGCTGAATCACTTACAAATATATCACTTTCTTATCCCAAACCAGAACATAGAAACTCTGGCTGTCAATGTATCAACGGCATAAAAAATAAGCCTATTTAAAAACTATAAACCATTCCCACAATCTCCCACGAAGTTGCTGGTCACAAGCATAATTTCACAAAATTATCCAACCTTGTAATAAACCACAATCTACCAGGGCCTGGGTTCTCCAATATAGGTCAACAACACAGAACAGAGACACTATTTACTAATCAAATCCAGAAGAAGTATAGGTGCCTAACAATGTAGTAATGACCACCAACTTAACCCATAGTAAACCTGCCTATAAAAAGCAGTTTGCACCAACATGTGGCCGAAAAGAGAACTTCTAAAAAAGTATAACCAGAAATGCTCATAAAGGTCAGCAGGAGGAGCCCACGAGTCTAGAACATGTGGCCCCACATCATAACAATGAATTCTTCCTGTCACCTCCCATATGGGGATAATGGAATGTGATCGATAATCATACACTTGATGGAATTGACTATATGTTTAAATTTCACAAAGTGATGAGACATTGGTCACTGGGACCCTGATTAAAGACCGATACAGGGACATATAATGACATAGATAACAAAAGAGGAAGTGCATGATAGAAAATGGTTAATCTGATATTCCTTAAGGTAATTGGGATGTAAAAGCTATCCCCTACAAACAGATGTCTGGAAGTATTATTTTAAAAGGGAAAGTACCTTCAGGGCTATCAGACATTGTGTGAACGAACGTCCATTCATTACTCCCTCTTTTGTAGCAGAGCATGGGCCTATGATTTCCTCTGAGATTTCAAAATAGGATCTGTAGTTAACACAGGCTATTCTTTTTTACTTACCGATACAGCTTCCTTAGTAAGTGCTGATTGTGAGAAAAACACTAAGTACTTCATAAATTCTTTTGATTCTGGGGAACTTCCTTAATCAATTTGGAAATAGATTTGAGTGAATAGCCCTTTGCAATACATCTAGTATTTAAAGTTTCAATCAACTTTGAGTCATCGCTACTATATTTTTGGGCTCTGGTGAACTGTGATTTTGGTGATTTTTCAATGGAGCTGGGTAAAAACTGGAATTATGTTAAAAAAAAAATGTTAATAGCTGTAGGTTTGGAGTATAAGCTGGTACTGAGCTTGCCATTTTCCACGTTGAAAAGAAGCGTTGAAAAAAATTAATCTTCATATATATTGACATGCATGGTTAATTTCACAGGCGAGTGTGAAAGATTAATCTCAGTGACCAGATCCTGAAGAAATTTGTCACCCCCTGTCCAAAATAACAAAATATTCTATGTAACGCCTGTAAAATAAAATATGGGTCTTGATGTCTGCATTTTTTGAAAAATATTTGCGCTCAAAAGGGGAACATGTAGCCATTTGCTTATGAGGAACTGCAGCTGACCCTATTGCAATGCAGGTGCGCTGTAGTAAGTACAGCCCCTCAAAAACATAATAGTAACAAATCAGAGTGAGACATAACAATTTCACTAAAAGCCCTAAGAATATATATTTATATATACACACTCAATGGCTACTTTATTAGGTACATGTTAATGCAAAATCTAATCAGCTAATCATGTGGCTGCAACTCATTGCATAAAAGCATGCAGACCTGGTGAAGAGGTTTAGTTGTTATTCAGAGCAAGCACCAGAATGGGGAAGAAATGGGATCTAAGGGCTAGATTTACTAAACTGCGGGTTTGAGAAAGTGGGGATGTTGCCTATAGCAACCAATCAGATTCTAGTTTTCATTTATTTAGTGCTTTCTACAAAATGACAGCTAGAATCTGATTGGTTGCTATAGGCAACATCCCCACTTTTTCAAACCCGCAGCTTAGTAAATCTAACCCTAAGTGTCTTTGATCGTGAGCTGGAGTGGTTTCAGTATCTCGGAAGCTACTGATCTCCTGGGATTTTCATGCACAACAGTCTACAGAGTTTACAGAGAGTGGTGTGCAAAACAAACAACATCCAGGGAGCGACAGTTCTATGTGAAGTTCTGTGCATTGGAGTGGTCAGAGGAGAATGGCCAGACTGGTTCAAGCTGACAGTAAGGTGACAGCAACTCAAACCATGCATTGCAATAGTGGTATGCAGAAGAGCATTTCTAAATGGGCAGCACGTCAAACCTTGAAGTGGATGTAGTACAACAGCAGAAGGCCACACCAGGTTCCACTTCTGTCAGCTAAGAGCAGAAAACCGAGGCCACAGTGCGTACAGGCTCTGCTGCAACATGCTGATGGTAGAATTAATATTTGACTACCCCAACAACACTTGGTACAGAGTTGTACAGAGCTACTTAATATGTCAGAGCTTCATAAATAAAAGATCAAAAACAATTCAGAATTTTCAAGCACATTTCTGGAGGAACAGAAGGAGCTGACTAACAAGGGTCACAACAAAAATGTGGCCACTAACTAACCCACATGCAACACAATGCTAGTAGGTAAGATCATTATAGAGCTCCCCTTCTCCCTTTACGGTGCTCTCACTTATTACCAACAGCCACTGAGGTGGGCATTTTAGATACAGTAGCTGGTACCAGCAACTCTCATTGGATAATAATCACATGTTGCCCACCTCCTGGAGCTGGAGGTTATCAACAACAACCTAAACATCATACCGTGATTGTTATCCAATGAGACCTTAGGCTGATTGTATCTGTTACAGCGTTGAGTCTTGTCTCCAGTGCTAGGTAAGTAGTCCAGTTGTCACACTGTGCCAGAGGCTTAGCTAAAGATATTTCACACCAGCCAATCCTTTGGCTTAGTCACCAAAACACCTGCTAACCATTATACACACACACACACACACACACACACACACACACACACAGCATTGTGCCATGTTTATTTTGATTCATTTTCCAGCAAGTTGGTGTCTGCAATGTGCACCATTTGTCTACCCTTATCACACCTGCCCCTATGCCTCATATCTGCACCCCCTTTGCCTCCTATTCCTGCTGCTTCATCCCTGCCCCTCCTTGCCTATCACATCTCACTTGCATAAAGTTTGCCCCTTTTGACTCCACCCTGATGTCCGTTCTGCTAATTTACCTCATCTCTACTGTGTCCACCCATGTCTGCCACTCCAATATATAAGGCATGTGCCCACTATACCTGCAAATGTCTGATATTTGGTGACCAACATAATATACCAGCCCTTGACCAGCACATTATACCAGCCTGTGACCAGCACATTATACCAGCCTGTGACCAGCACATTATACCAGCCTGTGACCAACATAATATACCAGCCTGTGACCAGCACATAATACCAGCCTGTGACCAGTACATTATACCAGCCTGTGACCGGCACATTATACCAGCCTGTGACCGGTACATTATACCAGCCTGTGACCAGCACATAATACCAGCCTGTGACCGGTACATTATACCAGCCCGTGACCAACATAATATACCACCCTGTGACCAGTACATTATACCAGCCTGTGACCATCACATTATACCAGCCCGTGACCGGCACATTATACCAGCCTGTGACCAACATAATATACCAGCCCGTGACCGGTACATTATACCAGCCTGTGACCAACATAATATACCAGCCCGTGACCGGTACATTATACCAGCCCGTGACCAACATAATATACCAGCCTGTGACCGGCACATTATACCAGCCTGTGACCAACTAGTCATTATGTCAGCCTGTGCTTCAGCATTACACCATCCTGCACCTCCTTATCATAACCACACGCACGTATAAAGAGAATGGAAAAAAAAGGAAGCGTAATACATAAACAAGCTTATAGACATAAGGCCACTCAACATACAAAAAAACAAACTAAAGGGAAATGACAGCAGTTTTAGGGGGATGGACAATCCACCATAAGCCACCTCCATAATTATGCTTAAACAGTCATATAAATAAAAAACAAATATACAGCGTTATGTAGATATAGAGCCGGGGGGGGGGGGGGTTGGAGATTCATTTGTTGAAGATTAACACATTACTATTACTTTCAAAGTCAATCATTTTAGATATGGTCTACTATCACATATCACTAATCTGGTCACATCTTCTGAGTTTTGTTACAATAACAGGGTGCCAACTGGCTAACCCTTGCCAACCAACCAAGATAGTACTTGAAATTAACCATTAATGACTCCTGGACCAGACTACCTATTTTGGCTTTATACTTTAGTCCCTATGTTCCCAAAGTGTGCGCTACGGCTCCCAGGGGTGCCGTGGCCAGGAAAAACAACACCAAACCAAAAACTTACCAATCCGGCGGCGCCCGGGGCACAGCATCCTCCTCCCTCCTCCCTAAATGTCGGGTGTGACGTCATCAAGACCGCGACATATTCAGTGAGAAACAGCAGGAGAGAAGGATGATGGGTCCCGGGCGCCGCCAGATTGGTAAAAAGACAGAAGAAGAAATAGAAGAAAGAAGGCCAAGGGTGAGGAAAGAAACGGAGGGGAAATAGTAAAAAGAAACAGAAAAGGAGGGCACAGAGTGTGCGGATGAAGGGACACTGATGATTTTTGTACATGTTTTATTTTGTTTGATCTTATTCCTCTGAATATTAGCTGTAAGTTATTCTTTGACAGAAATATAATTTAAAAAAATAAATAAAAATATTATTTTCCTTGCATTTATGTGTATTATTTTTGAAAAGAACTTACTAAGTATTTCTGTCCTCACCTAAATACTTATTACGTAATTTTGACCCAACTACTTATAAAAATGGTCTGCTCTGTAATTATTTTGGAGTGGTGCCTTGAAAAAATTATGGAGACTAAGGGTGTCACGAACTGAAAAAGTTTGTGATGCCCCTGATGTCACCTCACGATTTATCATTCCATGACAGTCTAGCGAGAACCCAGGCAGTCTCGTCAAGCATGTCTAGACCCTTGGACCCCCTCTCTTATACTTGCTTATACTTGTACATTTCCAAGATAGTGAGTTATTGGTATAGAGGGTGCCAAGATTTTTCTTACCCCAATTGGTAGGCCTTGGAGGGGCCAATTAAGTACCAAGAGTCTGCCTTTTTCTCCACAGGGCACTCTGCTTGTTTCAGCTCCATACAGTATGGAGCTAAGGGGTTCAGACGATGTCTTTGAATCACAAAGGGCCATAATCACGGATACATGCAGATAAATGTCTGATCCTCCTGTTTAAAGTCTGTGTTTTAGCTTCACTTCAACTTAGTTTGGGCTGTACAATCATGACATATTGACACACAGAATGAATGATAATGGGCAGAGGAAATGATTTAGGAGATTAATTGTAAATTTAATTTTGAATGCAGGTCATTAAACAGGTTCAAGCCTCCAGGATACAACAGACAAGCAAAAATAAATAATTATTTAGGAGCTTCAAGGGTTTCCCCCTCTATTACAAACCAGTAAAATATCAACAAAAAACCAGTGCTAAATGTTGGAACATTATTGCTATTATTTAGAATCTTAATTTTACATTGAATTATATTCCATAAAATAATAAACAATAACAAAATCATATAAAATGCCAAAAACATACAGTTATGCTCTTCTAGATATTGAGCATAATTGCTTTGCAAGTGCAGGGATGATTGGCCAAGGGCAGTTTAAAAATCCTGCTCTACTGGCAATTGGCTTGTCCTGATAAAGCACTCCACAGCGAAACGCGTGGTGTGTCATTTTGTCCTATCATCATCTATTTATATAGCGCTACTAATTCTACAACGCCGTACAGAGAACTCACATCAGTCCATGCCCCATTGGAGCTTACAGTCTTAAGTGCTAACCACTGAGCCACTGTGCTGTCTTATCTATAATAGAATTTAAAAAAGCCACCTCTTAATTACTATTACAGAGAAGACAGCGCAGGTGTAAAATGCGGCATTGAGACCGAGAGGATAGGTACATCAGCAGATCTCGTAATCGTACTTTGTCTAAATGAGAGACCCGACTATTAAGATCTCCTAATCCCCATACAGATATTACCCAGTCAGTTGAGACAGGTAATTATTGTTGTCCTTGGTGGAAAGAATGTAGCACTGTTAAACATTTTCTAATACAGTAACTTTCTTCTTAGCTATATAATTATGGGATAGGAGCGACTGTTACAATTTATATATTTTGCTCCATTCATTTCAAAATGCTGGGCTACTTGTATTGAACAACAAGACTTAGAATTGTTACAAGATACGAATGTCTAGCGAACTGCACTGATACCATATATATGAAAAGGATGTATACGTCATAATAGGACTGGAGCACCACCTCAACTAATATTACATTTAATCAAAAGGATAATTTATTATAGAAATGTAAGGAATCTATTTCCACACTCAGCGTACAGTTCATTTAAATCATGTACTGTGGCTGGATCACGTAGAAATAACTTATTGAAGATATTTGTTTTAATTAGGAGTGCAATGCACCTCTATATCATTGCAAATGTACTTATCCTTTTATATTGGTATGTGTTTTGTATGGAAATTTATGGACTTCTGAGATAGTAAATCATGTTTGGATTTTGCAACTGTCTAGAGACAGGTAATCTCATGTTGATTAGACCTTTTTCATCGCTCAGTGAAAACTTCAGTTGAGCCTGAACAACAGGAGGAGGTAATTATACTTGCTGGTAGACTCTCTATACAAGTGATCACAGATGAATGTGAATTTTGCAACTTAAATTGCGTTTAAAGCAGGATTATAGAAATGTTATATCCTGATGGTAAACATGCAATAGAAAATCTCAGACATAGTGGAGTCACTAGTAGCATTGTAAAAATGTGTTAAACCCCTCCAGGCTGATTTATCTGCCGGATGCATGAATCAGTCTGGATTGGTTAAAGGGGCAGGAGGCCGGATTACCTCCTGCCTAGCTAGTGTCCAAAATTGTATTTAAAGAGCCCTATTTTACACCAAAATGTATTATTCCATCTGTACCTTTCTGGCTATCACTAGTACCTCAAACTAGTATGTAACTGTCCTTTTTAGGACTTCCTGAGCTAATAAATGTCACTGCTTAAGGAACCTGCCTTGACGCCTATTTACCTGCTGTAATTCCTGTGACCACAGATTAGACCAATCTAATCCTTTATCCGGCTGTTCTGAGGTTGGGACCCAGCATTCCAGTACCAATACTTTGCCTACCAACAGCTCTGGCCAGTGATCTAGGCCAGAGGTAGCCATCCACAGCAACCCTGATCTGAACGTGAGAGGTCAGAGGTACCAGCCAAGATGTACCAGCAAGGGGGTACACTAACCGAGAGTTACTCAGAAGGACACGGTTCTGGACACCACAAAGGGTCCATTGGTGGCAGCAGCAAAATCCCCTCCTACTGCGGTTAGAGGGCACATTTGGGATAAAGGGGACGGTGGCAAGACAAGCCCTACCGGTTCCAAGCAACACAACAGACAGGGTGACATAGGCGATCCATGTACACTTACGTATTTTAAATAATTTGCTGGTTTCTTTTAATATTTTATATATGACATGATAATTTTTTATGGATTACCAATAAAGATTATTTTTTTATGATAAATAATAGATCGCAACTAGATTTTTGCAATTTAGTGCTTCTGCCATTTTCTATTATGTGTAATGATCACATATTGTACATTTAAGAAGCACAATACTGGCATATTTGTCTTTTCTGATGGGTATAGCAGATCGGTCCAAACAGAAGTGATTTCAAATCTCAACAGTGGACTTAAACAAAAATGCCCTGATAGCCTCCTGCTATAGGTCTTGGTATGTTTTGGGAGCTACCGTCAGACTGACTATCTGGAATTTCCTACACTGGTTCTAGATGCTTGTACCTGTTTGATAAGCCGTATTCAAAGTTAAATAAACCTGGCCCTTTTTTTGCTCCATGTCTGTTAATATTCATTCTCTTGAGTCACCATTCCATGATTGTAAATCCGAACTTGAGTTTAAGTAAAACTAAGACATTCACCTTTAACAAGGTTGGATCAGTGAGCTATTAATTTCCTTGGAATTTGTGCACTGAAGGAATATTTGGTATTTGGGATATTATGTTAACTAGTATGGATTCTGTAGCCATCAGTACTACAGATTAGTTTTGTAATAGTTTGATTGGCAGCATTGTTTTTACTACAGCTGTAAAGTTACTTTTTCTGTAGCCATGTATACAGGAATTTGAAAATATAATCCTACATTTTACATTTGCAGAGGGCATTATATTTGCTGTGTTGTCATTTTCTACCTTTATTGGTTATTATCATGAAAATAATACAGAAAGTTTAAAAAGCTTTAAGAGAGGTTATTGGGAGTGGACTGTGCCCCTGATTGGAACAGAGTTAGGTCATGGTCCAGCACTGCACTGGAGACCCCGATATTTCTACCATTAAACAAGAGCACAGAGGAACAGCATCTGTTGGGTGGGTCCTGCTCCAGATATTATCATTAACCTTTTATTTATATGTCACCTACATGTTGCACAGCGCTTTATAGAGAATATATAATCATTCACATCAGTCCCTGTCCCAGTGGAGCTTACAATCCATAGTCCACACACACACTTTTAAACTAGGGTTAATTCTGTTAAGAAGCCAATTAACCTAGCAGTAAGTTTTTGGAGGAAGAAACCCCCACACAAAAAGGGGGGGAGCGCAATCACCTCACCACACAGATATTGCCATGTTCGGAACTGAATCCATGGCCCCACCGCTGTGAGGCAACAATGCTAATCACTTTGCCATGAAAAATGGATGTTCTTTGGTTCCATGATGAAGACTATTCTGTGTGGTAATGCAAAGAGGAGCCCAGCATACAACCCACCTCCTTCTCAGCCAGTCAAGTGAAGACGTATGCATTCCAGGAGGACATAAAGAGATCAAAGAGACAATTCATAACCTTGCCTGGGGGATGTCTTGAAAACAGTCAGTCCATTTAATGTGCTAGTCTTTCCCGTAACTAAATTGTATGGCACATGGAGAATGACTGTGGGCTAAAGCTGGGTACACACTACACTGTTTTCGTCCAATAATCGGCTCAAACAGCCGACTTACGACCGCTCGTTCAAAAGTCGGGTCAGTGTGTGCAGTGACACGATGGTCGAAAGTCTGCCCAAATGGATGATTATCGCCTCATTTGGTTGGTCGTACTGTTTAATATTTTCGTTCCAATCTCATTTGCGCTGTATAGTGTGTATAAACTTCTGACCAATCCACAACAGTGAGTACGAAATTACAGTCATTGCTCACGACAACATGGCTGTAAAAAGTCGCTAAAGGGACGTCCGCTCTTCCCTTTATCGTCCTAAACAAGGCTAGTGTGTATGCAGTCCATGGACCGAGCGATCGGACCATTCATCGCATGTAAAAAAAAAGTTGGTCGAAATTTCTGTAGTGTGTACCCAGCTTAACAGGCCCTTAGCAAGGTCGCAGCACCTTTAGCAATTGCTGTGGCGGCTGTGATTTGGTTGAAAAGCTTACTCAGGAAGCTGGGGAGTGACAAGCTCTTGGGACTTAGCAATTGTATTCTTCATTGCTCCTGAGTCACAAGGCCAATTTACCTGGGAAAAGCAACACTAGACATTGACTGGTAAACCTCAAGGTTACCTGCAATCACCTACAATCTGTCATGGACTAGTTGCAGAGACACAGCAGGTGTTGCTTTGTAGACATCAGCATTGTAATCATATGCTCACAGAAGTAAAGCACAAGTTGAAGAAGAGTAGTAAAAGTTGATTGTGCACATGGAACAAAGGAGATGGGTAATTAATAAAAACAAAGGATAGTATGAGAAGGGATTATAAAGACTATTTCACAAGAACCTTGGATTCTATTGCTCAAATGCAGGGCCAGATTAAGGGAATGGAGGCCCATGGGCTAAGGGGTCCTCCATTCCCCTGTGAGGGCCACCCCCCGTGATCCGCGCTGCCCCCTCCCCCCCCTCCCATGATCCGAGCTGCCAGCGCCTCCCCCCCGGCACTTACCTCCTTCTCTCGCGCACTGTACTGAGGAGATCTCGTGAGAGTGAGACTCACGAGATCTCCTCAGTAAGGAGACTACAGCGCGCCGGAGAAGGACCGCAGTGAAAGTGCTCAGCAGCACTGATTGCGCCAGGGGAGCCCCCGGCCGATCAATACTGCTGCTGAGCACTTTCAAGGGCCCCCTGGATGCCATAGGCCCCTGGGCTGTAGCCCAGTTAGCCCTATGGTTAATCCGGCCCTGCTCAAATGACTTCAGTAAATTAAGTATTGGCATTGTTTAGATTTTTGGTAAGCAATTAAACCACATCTGGGACTGATACTGAGACATATTTATGATGTACACATGGATCCCATATCAATTTAATGCTTTGGAGACAGCCAAAGAGGCTATATGTGTACACATTAAACTGGGACCCTTACAACACGATAAACCATTCAAACTGGATATTCCTGTTACAGAACACGGCTTGTCCTGGGGTTGCAGGCAGAGCTGACTGCAGAAAAGGGACAGAAAAATACCCTTGGAATGTTGGTCAAAGCAATTCAGGAAGTACAGCATTTTCGAAAAACAAATTGTCAAGGTATACAGCCCTCCGATACATGGAAAACACCAGTGACTGCGAGTACCGATGTAGCACAAACAAATCCCTGATGTCATGGAAGAGGTGCTTACAAGATAGGGCACACATGGAAACACAAGACCCTCAAACACTAACACAGTACCTTGAAGGATATGTTTAGTTGAATCAGTGTCACCGGAGATACCAGTGGTACTGTGAGTGAAGCTGCACTGTGGAAGGACTAACCACATTATGAGAGAGTGCTGATGGTGCTGCCCCACTAACACTATACTTGCCAACTCTCCCTGAATGTCTGGGAGACTCCCTGAAATAGGGGTGATCTCCCTCACTCCCTGAAGAGTCTGGCATTCTCCCTGATGCTGAGCCAGTACAAGACGTTGTTGGCTTCGCCATCTGTGGCATGATGACACAGTTCAGAAATTGTGTCCTATGTCCATGTATTGATGCCTATGGGGGTGGCCATTTTCATGGAGACCAAGATTTAATCAAAGACTGACAGGTGAGACAAACATGACTTCAGTATTGAAGAAGGAATGTAAAAAACACTTCAGTCTCTAGAGATTCATTAACTACTTTTCTTTAACGCATAGTTGCCTACTCTCCCGGAATATCTGGGAGACCTCCCGGGAGTGCATAATGAGCAAGCAGATGAACTAAAGAGTGTATATGTTACCTCAGATGAAGAAGTACTGAGAGTGTCAGGATGCTGGGCACGTGAGACGTGATCACAGAGGAGCTGCAGCTATATTTTATTATGACATCCAGATCTATATCTTTCACCTCTCTCCTTATTTGTGTCTCCAGCTGTCCTTCTGCAATTTCCTCTTGGATGTTTCAGCGCTTTCTTAAACATAATTTATCAAAAAATGAACACATTGGGCCTGATTCATTAAGGAAAGTAAAAAAAAGTAGGAAGTTATCTCCTTGAAAAAACCATGTTACAATGCAAGGGGTGGAAATTAGTTTATTATTTTGCACATAAGTTAAATACTGGCTGTTTTTACATGTAGCAGACAAACACTTGATAGCTTTATTTTTACACTGAAATTTAAAGTTGCTCTAGAACATGCCTCACCCCAACTATAAATCTGTCCTCACATTTTAAATTTACTTCCCTCTCCAATGCAACATGGTTTTGCCAAGGTGCAAAGTTACTCATTTTTTTGCTTAATGAATCAGGCCCATTGGGTTCCCTTCTTCCCGAGTCTCCTCCCCTCATCTCCACATCCATTGACAGTATTTATCTTCCTATGTCCCACATGTTTGCTGCCTAGAAGTTATCCTCGACTCCTCCCTCTCCTTTTCTCCCCGCACTCAATCCCTCGCCCACTCATATGCCCTATGCCCTCTTCCAAGAGAAGTGGTATAGTTAAACTATTAGGTTAATTTGGGTCGCAGTATCATTTTTATGTGGCTGACACCAATTTAACCTCTCAGGATCTTTCACCATATGTGTTGGCTCACGGTACGGATTGTCTTATTGTCATTTCATCTTCAGTATGCTCAAAGTTCATTTTTAGGAAGTTAATAATATTTTCATCAGTCAACCTGAAATCTCTATTTTTGTTGACAAGAAAACAATAAATCTTACCCCTAAGCTCGCTGCCTAGGTGTCATCTTTGAGACATAACGGCTCTTTATTACCCACATTAATCTATATCTAAATCCTCTTAAGGATCTGAGCGACTTTTTCACCACTGCATCTCCAAAATGGCAGATCTTGTGAGGTGTTCCCGATATGCAGTGGTAGTACCTACCAAAAGTGGTCCAAGATAGGTCAATCAGTGACCTGGCAACAGGGTTATGGGCGCCCAAGGCTCAGTGATGCACGTAAGGAGTGAAGGCTAGTCCATCTGGTTCAATCCCACAGAAGAGCAACTGTAGTACAAATTACTGAAAAAGTTAATGCTGGCTATGATAGAAAGGTGTCCGTACACACAGTACATTGCAGCTTGCTGCGTATGGGGCTGCTTAGCCACAGTCTGGTCAGAGTGCCCATGCTGACCCCGGTCCACCCCCTAAAGTGCCTACAATGGGCACATGAGCACCAGAACTGGACCATGGAGCAATAGAGTAAAGTGGCCTGGTCCCATGAATCACGTTTTCTTTTACATTATGTGGATGGCTGTGTGTACCTGCATCGTTTACCTGGGGAAAAGATGGCACCAGAATGCAAAATGGGAAGAAGGCACTCCGGTGGTGCAATGCTCTGGGCAACAAGTCAGAGCCATGGAGGCCCCACCTTGCAACTTACAGGACTTATAGGATTTGCTAACGTCTTGATGACAGATACCACAGGACAGGACACCTTCAGAGATGTTTTGGCAGCACGAGGGGGACCTACACAATATTAGGCAGGTGTATTAATTTCTGAATTTCTGACTGACACATTTTAAAAGATCCAGAGTGACTTGGAAATCCTGCACTTTTAGGGTTCCCTGAGGACTGGATTTGAGAACCCCTGGCCTATCCTATTAGCACCCCAAACTCAATATTGCTGTGTAACATCATATAGCCTCACTAAGCACTTATATCCATTGCAATGTGACTGGACCAATATGCAGTTTGTGGCACTTTTCCTCATGTATCAAACTCCTATTTTCCTACAAATTGTAAATTGCTTGTAAGCAGTGCCCTATTACCACTTTGTCTGTTTGGTAATGTCAAGTTTTGTTTTATTATTGTTTTTGTTCCCAATTGTAAAGCTGGAGAGTATGCTGGTGTTATATAAATATATATTAATAATAATAAGAGTAAAATCCATACAGGCAGAAGCAGTCACAAAGAAGCTGATACGGTAATAGGGCAATAGGGTGCTCTGGACGTGAGATGGGTCAGATAACAGGAGCCAATCAGGAGCAAGGTCCAGCGATATCACAAAGTCCCTGTTGTTCCACATTTTCTCCACTTACTGACGATAGTCTTCCCAGTGTTCCATGGTACATGTGATGGTGCCCTTCATCAATGAGATCCCTTAGATCTCATTGAGACGTTTTGAACGTTCCTTTAGGACCATGGCTATCTCAGTAGGATACAAGCAAGAAAACTGCAAGGAAATCCTACAGCAACAGCTGATCTTTATTTGGGGTTAATTACACTGTCACTGCTGACAGGTGTATGCTAATTACCCCTGGACATAGTTTTTAATGTGATTGGTTAACTCTGAACACAGCTACAACCCCATTACGAAAGGATGTGTACACTTATGCAACCACACACATTGTAGGTCTTTTATGTTTTTCCTTTTTTTCCATAAAAATTATGTATTTGTTTTTCACTTGAATTTTGTTGTTTTTATTTCAATAGAGGTGTGTAGACTTTTTTTTTTTATAACAGCTGTACATCTCAGACCCCATATGGAAATACTTTCCCCCGTGCCCTCTTAGACCTCTCTGACCTGAGCTTTGTCTTTTACTTTCCACCTACAAGACTTCTCCCGTGCTGCTACCCACCTATGGACTTTCATACCATGTCGGATCAGCCTTACCCAGTTTTATATCTTTAAACATCTCTGAAGACCCCGCTTCTTTATTAAAATACCTTACTCCTATCTATACAACTGACACCATCACAGCTTCTCAGGCTTACACTCGCTCCCCTTGTCTCAGCTCCGCCATTTTCCCAGCAGACTGTAAGTTCTCTCTCATGAGCAGGGCTTTCCATACACTTTGTTTCCACATCTGCATTTATTGTCTTTCCTTGTATGTCCTTAGTCTGTGTTCCCCACTGTCCACCGATACGGCACCGTACAAATCAACAACAATAATATTAACCTGTATAATTATTAGTATGCGTCAGCTGTCTCTATCCTGGATTGAAATGCCCCTTCTTTTATCTAGTGATATGAAAACAAGTGAAAAAGTTAATGGTAAAATATCCAACACATAATGTTTAGATCTATTGAGGTTATGTTTGTATTGTATTGACACATTTGGTCAGATTAAGATTTGTGATAGAAACAATATAGAAATGGCTTCTAGCTTCAGTAGGATTAACATGTGACTTCAGTTTGATAGGACAATATGAAATTGATCAGCATATAATGATGTTTCTATCATTGAGCTTGTACGAAATGTTCTTTTCTTTATTTTCTTATAATTAGGTGCTTCAAGACTACATCTCTCATTTACATCTAAAGTCCCGGATCCCACTGAAGTTGAGGGTTCATGCCTAGTCAGGTATGTATTACAGTACGGTACATGGGGGTGAGCGGAAACGGAACTCAGATGTCATTGTAACTGCTGCTAGGAAAACACTGTCATAAACAGCTAGACAGGATGGTATGACGATGCCAGGTGCAGAGGTAATGCCCAATGTCTTGGGATGTTTTCTATGCTGCCCTCCCTCTAAGAAGGGGCGGCAGAATAGTCCAGTCTGAATCACCACTGAGCACACTGACTATCAATATCTTTAACGACTGTAGGCAACTGAAGCGCTATAAGTAAAATGGAAGATGAGAAACGAGAAGGAGGCGTGACATTTATTATACTGCAAAGGCCAACATATTTTAAAAACAAACAGAAAAATAAATGTTTATATACGTGTTTTAATCTCATGATAGCTGTCCTTTAACTGTACATGTAATTAAAAGGAACCTACCATCTATATCATATATAGAAACTACAGTCAAGTCCACAATTCTCATATTTTAATTCCTACACCGTTCACCTGATTTGGATGTAAATACCCTCAAATTAAAGCTGAAAGTCTGCAGTTAAAGCACATCTTGTTCGTTTCATTTCAAATCCATTGTGGTGGTGTATAGAGCCCAACATATGAGAATTGTGTCGATGTCCCAATATTTATGGACTTGACAGTAAATAACTAAAATGTGCTACAAAATTCTAGTAAATATAAGCAATTCTACAACACTATACACATATTTACATAAAATGTCATGCAACTATTTACAATTTTAACACATCACACATTCTAATACAAAGCAAGACCACTAATGATGTAATACTATCCCAGTTCCTGTATGGATGTTTTAGGGCTCTTTGTGAAAACAATATTTTATCTTTACTGTGGAGACAGAAATTAATATACCTTTCTGAATACACATTCCGTGAACGCATGTATAATTATATACTTTCATTACTGAAATTAACTTCACAGCATTTCCTGCTCTATCGCTATTTTTGTATATATTACCTCATGGAACTTGGCTTTTCCAGTATATGAAACCTTTGGGATTCAAGAACATTTGATTTCTGTGTAAAACATTTCCCACAGTCAGAACATTGAAAAGGCTTTTCACATTTCTCACGCAAGTGAATTCTCTGATGTTTAACCACAGCTGATTTATGGGTAAAACATTTTCCGCACTCAGAGCATGGAAATGGCTTCTCACCTGTGTGAAACCTCCGATGTCTAATAAGAGCTGATATCTGTGTAAAACATCTCCCACATTCCGAACATGTAAATGGCTTCTCACCTGTGTGAATTCTGTGATGCTTAACAAGATCTGCTTTCCTTGTAAAATCCTTTCCACATTCTGAACATGAAAACGGCTTCTCACCTGTGTGAATTCTCTGATGTTTAATAAGATAGGATTTCTGTGTAAAATGTTTTCCACAATCAGAACATGCAAATGGTCTCTCATCGGTGTGAGTTCTTTGATGTATTACAAGATTTCCTTTCTGGGTAAAACATTTACCACATTGAGAGCAGGGAAATATTTTATTTCCTTTTTGAGATGTACTACATGTGACCACATCTGATTTATCAGGAGAACATTCCTCATGATTAGAGGCATCAGATGATATATCTGCACTGTGATGTACTGGAGGTATATTTGGTGTAATGGGGTTTTCTCCTGGAGAATCCTGTGTGATCTTATTATCTTCTATTTTACAATCTGGAGATAAAATTGGATGTCCTTCCGCTGTATTCCTGCTGTTGTGTCCATCTGATGGGAATAAAATAAATGTATGGAAATAAGAACGTTTTCACTACAGAAGTTTTTATTACTATGAGGAACAATGACCAAAGATTTATATACAATGAGTGACTTTACATTACAATGATAAATGTATTGATATGATCTTCAATGTCATTTTAAAGTCAGTTAATATTTAATGAATATTACATTTAAGTATGTAGACAGTTGCAGTACTAGGATATAGCTTAGTTCAAATAAGTCCATATGTGGCACTATTTCGCCATCTGTTCATGAGTGCAACTACTAAAGAGAGTGGTAAGCTGCCTACTGAGGGCCCAAAGTAACTAGATAGTGTCCTGAATGGGGCCTAGGCGTTAACTATTTTCAGATTCTGGATTGCCTCAATTAAAGCACTTTTATGATCAAAAGAGTTACCGGGTGAAGACCCTTATTTTTGCACCTAAACACTACATCATTGACATAAGTTCCCCGGTCATTGAGTACACCACTACATCATTGAGTAAGTTCTCCAGTGATTGAGTACATCACTACATTGCTGAGTAAGTTCCCCGGTCACTGAGTACTACATCATTGAGTAAGTTCCCCGGTCACTGAGTACTACATCATTGAGTAAGTTCCCCGGTCATTGAGTACACCACTACATCATTGAGTAAGTTCCCCAGTGATTGAGTACACCACTACATCATTGAGTAAGTTCCCCGGTCACTGAGTACTACATCATTGAGTAAGTTCCCCGGTCATTGAGTACACCACTACATCATTGAGTAAGTTCCATGGTCATTGTGTACACCACTACATCATTGAGAAAGTTCCCCAGTAATTGAGTACACCACTAAATCATTGTGTAAGTTCCCTGGTCATTGAGTACACCACTAAATCATTGTGTAAGTTCCCTGGTCATTAAGTACACCACATCATTAAGTAAGTTCAATGGTCATTCAGTACACCACTACATCATTGTGTAAGTTCCCCAGTCATTGAGTACACCACTACATCATTGAGTAAGTTCCGCGGTGGTTGAGTACACCACATCATGAAGTAAGTTCCCCGGTCATTGAGTACAGCACTACATCATTGTGTAAGTTCCCTGGTCATTGAGTACACCACTACATCGTTGAATAAGTTCCCCGGTCATTGAGTACACCACATCATTAAGTAAGTTCCCCGGTCATTGAGTACACCACTACATCACTGAGTAAGTTCCCTGGTCATTGAGTACACCACTACATCATTGAGTACGTTCCCCGGTTATTATCTCACAGAAAAGATCATGGGTAATAATCACATATAGTAGTGCATAGGGAGGGAATGGCTAATGCCACATGGTGTCTCTACCCATTGGTCAGTGCATTAACCACTCTCTGTACTGAGATATATGAGAGACACCAGAGAGTGTGTGGGGAGGAGATTGGTCAGATATATTGGCTGGTAGCTCACAGTAACATGATGTGAGGAGGAGAACAGGAGTCTAATAGGGGCTGGTTACTCGCTGGGCAGATACATTTTCCTCATTAGTTTGTACTGATAGAAGAGGGTGTATAAGATCTTGTTGTGGTGACTGGAAAAGGAGTGTATGTGACTCTCTTCTGTATTTAGTGTTTAATACTCACGAGTGCCAATATCTGTAGGGATTTCCTCCTCCTTCAACTGCCGATCACCTGTCAAATAAGTTTCTTCTTCGTCCTCTATAACTTCAACTTTAAGATCAATCAGATCTTCATCCTAAATAACCCACAAAACAATGAAAAAAAATGCATTGAATAATGTCTGATTTAATGAATTTAGATTAATCAGAAGAATATCCACACAGCTTCTCTACAGCTCATACAGTGTAGATTGTATTTGGTGAGATCCACAATTCCATCTACCTGATACTCCTGTGAGATACTGTAATTTTCCTCTGTAGAATCCTGTGAATAAAGAGGGAGGGAACGTCTCTCTGGGGTATTTCTGGTACTGGATCCAGCTGTGGGAAACACACAGTAAACACTCAGTGAATACAGTGGGCCTGATTCAGAGTGGAATGCAAGTGTAACTTGAGATTGACAAAAGTCGCACACAAGTGTATGCATATGTAAGCCGTATTCAAGGTTTGAAGATGCGTCTAGGTCTCACATGAGTAGCAAATCTGTCCACTGGAAGACAGACATAACCCTCAGTTACTTCCAACTTGCGAACATGTACAGAAATCTTTTATTTTATATGTTACAAGTGCAATTTATACTTGAATAACATCGCTAATAGAGCAGGAACATCTTCTCGACATGTGAGATTAGGATTTGACAGCGTGTTGAAGCAAACATAACGTATGGCTGAGACAATATTAAATTCTCTATTAGCAATTGCCAAATCATTCTCAAACCTCTTAATTACAAGCAGTTCACTAGTTGGGGTGTGTGTCATCATCAATACTTACATCCACTACCTACACCTGCTCCTGAGCACCCACAAATAAAACTCCTTTTTCAGCCGTATCTACAACTACATCGCACTCTGAATCCGTACATAATTGCTCGTATCCGCCTTTACTGCACATTATCTACGTTACAGCAGCCCCTCTCTCCCTTGTCGCGTCTCTTCAGGTGTAAAGAGTCTTAAGTCGCAGATCTGAATAGTCGCAGTTGCGTATGTTCACTTTCTGAGCACGCACAATGCAAACAAACGCAGATACGATATTCAAACGGACGTACGTCTCACTCTGAATCAGGACCATTGTGTTTATTACAAGAGATAAGTGTCCTCTTACCCAGCGATGTCAGGGGCTGGCGATTCCTCATCACATCTTTGCACAGATCCTTATGTCCTTCTAAATACTCCCACTCCTACAAGGAGAAATAAAGAGTCATCACCCAGACACATCCCCTGGTGTTACTGTATAATGTCCCATTCCCAGCAGTCACCTCTCCAGTCAGCAGCTGAATGATCTTGTTGGTGAGTTCTAGTATCCTCTGGTCATTGTTTCTCTCATGTATCAGTGAGTGAGGTGGAGGCTCCGTGATGGGGCTCTGGGTCCTGCTCAATCCTCCTGACACACAGGGGTGGCTGCTGGTTGTCTTCTTCACTACTGTGTAATCCTGCGTATTAAAGACACAATTATAAAAAGTCTTTGCTTCTGACATTAAAATCATGGATATGGTCTATTAGTAATTGTATTTAACCGTTTCATTGTATCCTGATAAACCTATTGGACACATTGCTATACACCTGTTAGTTCCAACCTCTTTTCATTCCAATGTCATACTCTTGCTGTCTTCTCTTCAATTCATCTGATTTTGGGGAAAATGTAATTCATGAAATACCCAGAAATCCACATCTATGCTGTCAGAAGCCTGTTTCATTAATAGACAAGTTATATATCACTGTGACATGATGTTACTGTGATATTCCCAGAATCCCTCACCTCTCCAGTCAGGCCCATGCACTATTAGTACATATAAGTGATGTCACTGTGATATTCCCAGAATCCCTCACCTCTCCAGTCAGCAGGTAGATGATCTCCAGGGTGTGATTTAATATCCTCTCTGCCATGTGACTCCCCTTCTTGTCCATCATGAAGACTATAAGAATAGGGTCTGGCCTTGGTGGAAATTAATTGACCTCTGCAGACAGAGATAAGTAATACATGAGTAATATTAAAAAAGTATGATAATCTAATTAAAATTGCATTGTCACAATCTTTGATTAGCCTGGACATATAATATGATCAATACGTATTAATGTCACTGCTATTCAATAAAAAGCTTTCAATATTGGTATTATTCATTACTATTTACAGTTTCAGTTATAGAGACACTGTTATTATTAACATTTACCTTATATAGCACCAGCATATTCCGTAGTGCTTTACAATTGGAAACACATAAGGTAAGAGGGCACAGCTCTCAAACTTACAATCTATAGGACGGTAGGAGTTTGAAACACAAAGTCAAGTGCTCCATATTGTATGTAGAGACCGAAACTGCACCCCGGACTATCCTCCTTAAAGACACCGGACTACTATTACTACTGCTGTCGGTGTTCCTTGTAGGATACCATTTTGACTGTCTATAATCCCATATTGCCAGTGCCTGAATTGGGAGTGCTGTAGACAAGAAGCCCAATTGTATCACCAGGAACACTATTACCGATATAGAGACACTGATAACACTGTGGGAACCTTATTCAGACAAGCGTACCGGACCTCAAAACGCGCTGTGTCTACAACCAGTAGGCATCTACATAAGGAACTATACTGGCAGTAATATTTACATGGTACATGTTTTGCTCAAGTTCTACTAAAAGGAGAATAGAACTATAGTGGTAACAGCTGACAAACTGCACTTGTTTTTCCTCCCCATAGACAGGCTAATACTAATTGTAGTGAACCTAGAGGAATTACAGTTATAAGGATTAACCCATAACATAATTGTGGGGAATAAGGCCTAATCGTAACTGCAGTGTAAATATGGATATAAAATGAATCTATTGATACATTGAACTACTAAGGTGTAAAATGTGAAGTCAGAGGATCTGGTGTGTGTTTACTCGGTGGCCACCTTTATATTAACAGATAACAGCACCACTTTCAGGGGAAGCCGTGCAGCTTCAAAGGCCCCTGGGGTGAGCTACATCCTGATATAGGAGAGTTTTTTTGCACCTAAAGAGACTTTGGAAAGACAGGAGGGAGCCGTTCACAGCTTGTGGTCTTATACAAGGAGACCTCATGATGAATTGCTATATTTTGTATAGGCAAATATATTTCAGTTTCCAAAATAGCACTTAAAATCAATAAAAGTAGTGATCAAGCATATATTCATAAATAGCATGACGAAGGGCAGGCAATACATCAGGTAAAGCATGCTGTCACACAGAGAAGTTGAGGAAATGAGTATAACCTCAACTAATACGCTGGACCTAGGTCTGTTTGGTATCAATACATTGGTAAATTCGTAGTGGATCTATTAATTATAAAATTGGGTCTGCATGACATTCCACAGGAAAGTTAGGTCACATAGCAGAATTGGGTGTTAAATCAGGGAACATGCAAATTGTGGTTGTAAACAGTATCAAAGACCAAACACCTAGAGGTGGGAAAAGGTGTACGAGTGTCTTTAAAAAGCTGAGACCATTTACAATAAAGGGTCAGCTCTTGGGGATCAATCTAATCTGCCTGCCCCAGACATACAGATTATTTTATGCTCTGTATATAACTGTTTATAACTGTTATAACTATAAAATGTTTATTAATTGTTTTTTATTACCTGTAAGCATTGTACTTTTTTAAATTTTAAATCCAAACCTTGATAAATGCTGTCCTTATTGCTCTATTCGAATTCACAGCCTTCTATGAAGAAGATTGCTTGACCATGCTAACCCTTAAAATGCCGAGATGTGAATTGTGAATAGGTTTGTATACAAAGCCTAGTGTGTGCCTGCATGTACATTAGTGTCATAGAGCCTTGAGGGGTTCAGGGTTAACCCTTTGATTGCTGGTGCCTTGCTAACTGTGTGTAACAAAGGGTGCTCATTGTGTGCCAGTGTGGGACAGGATATTGGGGTCCTATTGCCCTTATTCAATAGGTGGTGGCAAGACTGAAGTGAATGTGGTTGTGTGAGCGCTGTTTGGGGTGATTCATAAAATCTGTAACCTGTGCGATAGGTGAGAAGATTGAGTGCTGAGACCGTGTGTAACCCCATACCGTAAACACTTCCAAGTCACGAGTGTGCAGAGTGCAGTTTGTGCCTGGTAAAGGTAGTTAGGAGAGGCTTCCTGACAAAATAGAGGTGATAAATTGTTTAAATTTATGAATATATGATAAGAAATTAAATCAGGGAGTGGCGAGAGGTGGCTATTCCTGACACTAATCATCAAAATAAGAAGATAAACCTACAGTACAACAGAGGAATCATTTCCAGGAACAACAAAGATTTATTAGAGACACTGTATAGGTGTGTATCGAGCTTAAAACACTAGTATAACTAGAACAATGTAATAAATTTAGCAAATATGGTCAAATCTTGGAAGAACTGAAACTATGTAGTAGCCAGCAAAAATCAGTACATTCACTTTGCACAAACTCAAGAGATATTTTAGCACAATTTAATTCTTATCACACAGATTTATACAGTGGATCCCCTTTAGACATTTCCCTCCAAACCCAAATTTTGAAAGAAGCCAAACATCCAAAATTATGTCATTCCCAGAGGGAAATGCTGGAGAGAGGCAAAAACATACACCTTCCCAAAGCCCAAGGGCCAGATGGTCTTCCAGGACGATACCATAAACTTCTGCAGCACAATAGCATTCCAATTTTGTTGGGACTTCACCAGAAAATACACAGGCACACAATGTACTATCCATCCTTCAATGAAGCTCACTCAATTCTAAACCCCAAACTGAACAAGGACATACAACAATTGTCATCCCATAGGTCAATCACATTACTTAATATTGCTTTCAAAATGATAGCCAAAATACTGCCCACCAGGCTTCAATCTATTTGTAGAATCTGCTTACCGATCACAAAATTGGGATTGTAAAGGGTGTCACTCGATCAAAAGCATTCAAACTGCAATTGTTGCAATAGTAGCTTCCTTGCAAATTCCCAAAGTTAACAACATGTTACTTAGTTTGGACACTCAGACAGCATTCAACACGGTGCTATGGCCAAAGATTTTTACAATACTTGAGTACAGATCATTTTAGCTGGATGTTATAAGATTCATTTTATACTGATCCTACTACATACTTACTGCTGGTTACTGATGGTCAGAGGGACTCGCCAGGGATGTCCCATCTCACCACTGCTGCTTAACCCTGGACCTGTTATTAGGAATTCTACAAAAGTGGGAGGAAATAAAGTCTTGGCAGTTCTGGATCATCTTCTCCTTTATACTGCTAACCCAAGAGACTCATTGTCTGCAATATTGGAAAGGCTCAATTGATTTGGTCATAGTTGACGCTTATGTATTTATGCAAACTTCTAACAGCAAGTACCTATAATTAATTGTTTGTTAACATACTTCATAAAATGTACTAAACACTACATAAAAGTTTTCTTCACCCTCCCATAACTGCCTTAAATGTAACGACAACAATGCAGTGTCATGCCCGAGGCTCTATCTGTACCCGGGCTGGGTTGTGTCTCTGGAGCAGAACTGGTGACTACGTGCAAAAAGGTTCCTTTGCATTGAAGAGAAAGGACTGGTACAGATGGTGGTTGCTGTGAGTTCAGGAGACTAGAGAGTATGAAGATTCATCAATTATAATAAGTTAGAGGACAGGGGGTGTACCTTCTCATTTCTTGGGTGGATATCGGAAGGGTGTCCGATTGCGGATTTTATTTAGATATTGACCTTTCGTGTAAACAATAAATGTATGGCACGTACATGCCACGATGAGCGGGGAGATACTTCCAAACGAGCAAATAAATTTCATCATGAGCGGAATAGATTTTAGTTTACAACATAATTATTTTTGGTTTGGGGAAGACTATTACAAACAAATCACAGGAACAGCGATGGGGACGCGTTTCGCTCCTAGCTACACGAACCTATTTGTATCAAGGTGGGAAGATGAATATATCTGGGCAAATAACCCCTTCCAAGATAAACTACATTGTTGGAGGAGATATATAGACGACGTCCTGTTTATTTGGGATGGAGAATATGAAGATTTGAAAAACTTTCTCAGATATATTAATAGGAATACTCTTAATTTAGAATTTACTGCTGAAACCAGCCCTACCCAAGTCCATTTTCTACATCTTACCTTATCTTTATATTGAAAATAATAACATAAAAACCAAAACATACATTAAGAAAGTGGACAGCAATAATTTTATACCAGCAACAAGTAACCATCACAGAAGCTGGATCAAAAACATTCAGTCTGGACAATTTAGAAGACTAAAAAGGAATTGTACCAATGAAGAGATCTTCGATGTACAGGTAATGAACTTAAACAACGATTTCTCAAAAGAAATTATAACGAAAAAGAAGTAAACTTCACATTGGAAACAGTTAAATATATTGACAGAAAATAACTTTTACAATATAAAAAGAAGAATCAACAAGAAATGCCAGAAATTGCCTTTATTACACAATTTAACAGAAATACAGGAACCTTAGAGAGAATTATTCAAATACATTGGCAGGTTCTAGAATTAGATGATGAGGTTAAAAACCCCAGGATAATATACAAAAAAAGCTAACAATATACGCAGCATCCTTACCAAAAGTTATATATCTCCCACAAAAAATCAGATGAAAAATAAAAACACTACAGGATTCCATTATTGTCTAAACTGCAAAGGCTGTAAGAACAATACTTTGAACATGACCAAACCAGTAACTACATTTAAATCCAATACCAATTGAAAAAAATTTGAGATTAAACAGAATATGTTGGAATGCATGTGTGGCCTCCAATATATTGGAAGAACCAAACGCCCCTTAAAAATTAGAATTGCTGAACATCTGGTATTAGAAGAGGTTTGAAAACACATAGGGCTAGATTTACTAAGCTGCGGGTTTGAAAAAGTGGGGATGTTGCCGATAACAACCAATCAGATTCTAGCTGTCATTTTGTAGAAAGCACTAACTAAACAAAAGCTAGAATCTGATTGGTTGCTATAGGCAACATCCCCACTTTCTCAAACCCGCAGTTTAGTAAATCTAGCCCTTAGATCCCATTTCTTCCCCATTCTGGTGCTTGGTCTGAACAACAACTAAACCTCTTCACCAGGTCTGCATGCTTTTATGCAATGAGTTGCAGCCACATGATTAGCTGATTAGATATTTGCATTAACATGTACCTAATAAAGTGGCCATTGAGTGTGTATATATAAATATATATTCTTAGGGCTTTTAGTGAAATTGTTATGTCTCACTCTGATTTGTTACTATTATGTTTTTGAGGGGCTGTACTTACTACAGCGCACCTGCATTGCAAAAGGGTCAGCTGCAGTTCCTCATAAGCAAATGGCTACATGTTCCCCTTTTGAGCGCAAATATTTTTCAAAAAATGCAGACATCAAGACCCATATTTTATTTTACAGGCGTTACATAGAATATTTTGTTATTTTGGACAGGGGGACTTTGTTATTGTTATTTTGGACTTTTTCAAACCCGCAGCTTAGTAAATCTAGCCCATAGTGTTTCATAAATAATCATTTCATAAATAACAAGATATGTAACCCCAAAAAATTGAGACAAAGTGGATATATCAGATGAAAACACTGATACCCCACGGTCTCAACAGCGATTTTGATCTAGGTTCCTTTCTCAAGTTATAAATAATCACATCTGCTTTATTTGCTACAAATCTATTATCATCATGTATTAAAACCAGCAATATTTTTAAAAGTGCATAATTATTTTTATCAGATTTTATATTTTTATTTTATATATATAGTTATATATTTTTACATTTTCATCATGATATATATATTTTTTATCTACACATATATATTTTTTATCTACATATTTATTAAATCAGGACGCGTGGCAAAATAAATATTTTTATAAAACCCCGTTTTAATATGTTTTTAAACCCAATTGAAATAAAGATATTTTATCTAATATAGAACTGGAGACAGAAAATAAATCACTCCTAAGGCACTCGGCATGTGTCCTTCACAAAGTCTGCAAACTGGATGAAACGCGTTGGGGCTCTAATTTTTGAAACCTCAGAGCCACCGTAACCTTGCGTTCCACTGCGGCTTATACTCATTTCCGCGTTCATACATGAAGACAAGAGAAGATTGTACGCATCAGCGTTTTCATCTGGGAAAACAACTAAAGACCGGAGTATGGACATATAGGGTAAGAAAAGCCCATTTTTATTCCTTTTATTCCGCAAAAAAAGTTAGTTTTTTGAAAGCTGACTCCAGTAACGAAAACTATCTCAAGAAGAGCTATATAAACTGCACGCGTCCTGACTCATCTATTTTTATACCTTGTTACCTTTTATATTATCTGACTCACATCATTATTGTCAAATTTATTTTATTTTTGTTTGCATTTTACATTAATTTTATTTCATATTTTATATATATATATATATATTACATTATATGATAAGTATTGTGCCCTCTGTTTTTATTTCCATCTGTGTGAAGTTTGTATGAAGTTTGTATGTTCTCCCTGTGTATTTGGGTTTCCTCTGGGTGCCACGGTTTCCTCCCACACTCCAAAGACAAGATGGTAGGTTAATTGGCTTCTGCCAAACTAACCATAGTGAATGTGTGGTAGGGAATATAGACTAAGCTCCAATGGGGCAGGGACAGATGTGAATGATTTAATATTCTTCTGTAAAGCATTGTGGAATATGTAGGCGCTATATAAATAATTATCACATTTGTCTAGGAGATAAAGGGAGAGGGGTGTGGGGATTTGTTACAGATGCCTTGTTAGGTCTTCCAGTAAATTCCTTAGTCCTGTTTCCTTTCTAAAAATGTTCCGTTTGCCCAAAAAATGTAATATAAATTAACAACACTGTATTATGTGAGTATTATTTTGTATCTACAGGACTGCTACAGTGTGTAAAAATGTCTCTCCTTGTCTACTTTATTGTTTAGAGTACAGAAAGTTTACAGTTCCAAAGCCACTAAATGACAGAGAAAACAGCAACTGAATGGGCAGTACTAATAAAACAATTCTTACTCAAAAACAGATATTAATATAGAAAATAAAACAGATATCCCATAAGTCAACATTTAGGGCCAAACACATGACCCCTATAGCCGAATCAATTAGAAATAACTTATAATGTATAAATATATTTCTAATAGCGGCACAGTGCGCCTGTTGTATATTATTATAAATGTACTGATTTGTGTGAGTTAGTTTGCCATTTTGGAGGCAACTTGTTTTTAGAGAAAGGAAATCCAATGTTAATCAAGCCTTTGATCTGAGAATGACCAACAAAACTCCTTAGTCTGAATGCACATCAGGGGAGTCGCCATCCTTTGTATACTGTGTGTTAGAGATACAGGAAAACTATCTAAATAATGAAACCGCAAATAATTTGGAAAGTCACAGATTGATGTAAATTTTGTTAAATTGTGTTAAATCTCATTTTAGAGAATACATTGCATTGTAATGCTAAACACTGAATGTGATATCTGGTGCCAGGTATGGGCAGGGGGCTGAATAACCCTCTGCCAACATGTGTGTCAGAAACTGCCTAAAAAGAGCTGTATTTTTTTATTCTATCTGTACTTCTGGATTATCGCTAGTACTTTTAACTAGTGTGCTTATAAAGCAATAAGCCATAACTGCTTCAAGATTCTTCCTGAAGCTTATTGCCTGCTATAACCCGTGACCAATATATAAGAGCTTACACTCTAATCTGTCTTTAGCTCTCCTGTGCTGAACCCAGCGACTCTGTGTCAATGCTCTGCCCTTTACCCAGCTGTCCTCATCCATAGTAAGTGGTCAGGAGGACCCAGCTACCTCATAGCAAAAAGGGCCCTGCAGCAGCTATACCAGCTACCCAGAAATAAGCGGTTCCAGGTGCCGGTGAAGGAGTCTGGTGGTGGCAGCACTATCCTCCTAGCAAAAGAGGGTGAAGATTATGCGCTCACCTCCTGATGGTTGCAGGAGCTGCAGTCAGGACCAGGGATCCCTCCCTAGTAGTACAGTAGCAAACAAAATTACCCTGTGCGCTCACTGGCTCAATGATTAGAGTACTAATATGTATTATGAGGTGTACCTGATGTACGATAGTTAATGACCTCTACTAAACGGACAAAATTTTATGCCATATAGTTTTGTCCGTTTAGTAGAGGTCATTAACTATCGTACATCAGGTACACCTCATAATACATATTAGTACTCTAATCATTGAGCCAGTGAGCGCACAGGATAATTTTGTTAGCACTATCCTCCTACAACTATTGCTTAATTGGCATTTGCTGTTGGCGAGTATATGGTGGCAGGTGACATCAGATAGAGTCGTCAGTAAGGTCACAACCCCCTTTTGAAGGCCATGCCATGTTTCTTGTGCTGGACAACAGACGTACAAACAACAAACACAGTAGGTCAGCCATGAAATCAGCCTCTCCTCACGAACACCTTTTCTTTAATCACCCTTTCTACCATCAGACCATCAAAAGTCTGGCTTTACCACTAAGCCTCTTGATGCCACGGTATTCCTAAAAACAGGTTTCTCATCATCAGTGATTGTGATTTCCTTCATGGCCTACCATAATGTCTGTAAGTTCTACATGGGCTGGTGTCAGACTCATGACTGGACCACTGACAGGTTTGACCTTATTTGCCTCTTTCTGTTTCATCAGTATGGTGTGAAGAAAGGGCTGTCCCTCAAAGGTCCAGGCGTCTGTGTTTTGTTCCTTGATGACCACCTTATTGACTGGACCTTGCTCCTGTTGACAGTGGGTTGTCAATGAGCAAGTTGGTGCCTTTATGAAGACAGCTCACTTTCGCAGGAGTCAGGAGAGTGCCCCAATGTCTGCTGTGGTCCAGGGATGGCGTCCTAGACCCTTCCAAAGATGTTATCTACACATTGTAGGCTAACCCAGGGTGCTGAGTTTAACAGGAGTTTCTGGTTTCTCCAGAAGAGAGTTGTGGAATTAGTTGTAAAAATCCACAGATAGCAGCCTACCAGCTAAACAGCTGATGGCAGAAAGGAGAATGGTTAATGCTGGGAGCTCAGGTTCATAAACCAATAGAGTAGCCAGGATTAAGGGTGCAATGCAAAGCAGTCACTCCCCTAAATTATCATACTTCGGACATTACAGCCCTATAACCGGCGACTTTCTACATCTAACCAGTTATTGAATATTGGCTGGTGGCTGCCACTTTCCTGCTGGCCACAAGATAAGTCAAACACTGCGATTTCTTCAGTCTCCCATTACTCACATCTCCATTATTCACCTGTGTAACTGACTATATGTTAGGTGATCATAATAACACAAAAACAATCACTTACAATGTACCAAAAAAAACCAATTACTATATATATATATATATATATATATATATATATATATATATATATATATATAAAAACACATATGACAAGACAGGCATGTAATAAGAGGTTATGAATGTTATTACCTGCTGGCAGTCACATTAATGATCCCTCTCTGCTTCACACTTCTAGTCCGAAAGATGTCCTACACCACTTCCTGTTCATGCGTTCCACCTGGCTTCCTGCTCGTGCGTTCCACCTGGATTCCTGCTCGTGCGTTCCTCCTGGCTTCCTGTTAGTGCGTTCCACCTGGCTTCCTGCTCGTGGGTTCCTCCTGGCTTCCTGCGTTTCACCTGGCTTCCTGCTCGTGCGTTCCACCTGGCTTCCTGTTCGTGCGTTCCACTTGGCTTCCCGCTCGTGCGTTCCACCTGACTATTGCTTTTCTAATGATTACTATATACAAGATGTGTAACGTCATAATTATAAGCGCATCACCTGACTGGTCAATGGAACACTAGGACTAGATTCTGACATACAAAGACAATGTCCTCAATGAAAGAGAGCGGCGGCCATTTTCCGGTGGTCCAGAACTTCTACAGATAGGACATGGAGACGACCAAAAAAGACTCTCGTCTTTAACGTAGGAAGTTAATGAATAAATAGAAAGAGAATCCTGTACACACCGGGTTTACAGCAATGTCTCTCTTGTTATCTTGATATAGACACTAAGGGTTGCAAACATTACCAGTAATGCTGAGTCTCTGCCAGTTTGTAGTGCTTGAGCAGAGTAAATATTATATTTTTATTTATTAAGTGCAGACTCTATATAACTAATACTCCCAGCTCTGTCCTTTATTTCCTCTTAGGACAGATATGTAGAACGTCTCCTTGAAGACATAATACCTCTAATTTATTATTACTTTATTATTGGTCTGTTGCAGACACCTCTCAACGCTTCCTTTTTCCAATGAAAATCCCCATCTTTTGACAATAACATAAAAAAGTGTCTTTGCAGGAGGGGACCCCATGTCACACATTGACAGGACTTATCTTCCTTGTCCACAGTTTTTGGCGCTCCCATGCAGGTGAGTTGGGAAATTTTGGCATGGAATGCCGTCGTCTGATCTTCAGGCTGCATCCTTAGAGGGGCAGGGAGATTTTCGAGCTGTGGCCTGCAGGGATGCGGTTTATTCTGGATCATCATCAAAGATTATTTTTTGCACCTACATAAACTGGGTCCAGGTGTCGCAGTTGATAATGATGATTGACGCTCCTTGGCTCTGGATCCATCTATATAATAGATTTAATGTTGCAGTTATGTTACTATGCATGCAACATGAATCACAGACTTGGAAACACGTATTCAGATGTATCTTTACTTCGACTCAAGGTATTTTTATCTTCAGTTCTGAGTCAGACCCCAGGTGTCCAGGTGGTCTATAAAAAGGTGACTCTCCTGGGTAACTCATTAGCATTAATTGTTCCTAGCTTACTTGTTTCCTTGGAATTTATCTGTATGTGGGCAACATTTATGGTGTATTCTACACATTTCATTACTTTGTACTAGTTATTTTCAAGTTTTTTTTGGCAGGGTGGGTGATACGCTAAAACACCACCCCTAGGCTCCTTGGGATTATTGGAGCTGTTTTGTTGGCTGTCTAGGTCATTGGTAGATCACTCAGATACCCTACTCCTCTTAGGGCATACTTACCAACTTTTGTATTCTCCCCTCTGGGTTTACCCGGAGGGGAGATCAAGTGCCAAGAGCAGGGGGGCGTGATGCACCAAATTCCGTCATTTTGGCCCCGACCCTGCAACGCAATTGCAGCATTTCACCACAGTGGGGCGGAGGCGTTATCCACCATGAATAGGAAATGGGATCTGGGAGAAAGATCTCTCCCAGCAGAGAGCTACCCAAAATTCGGAAGTTTCCCTGACATTCCGGGAAGGTAGACAAGTATTTGGTGGGGTCTAGAGCTAACATTTTGTTGCGGCATTTGTCCTGTCTTTACAGAGCACATGCCTACTTGCTTTTTCAAGAACTAACACTCTCATATTTTACTCCTGCTAACTCAGAACTACTCTGACCTCCTGTCTCCTAAGGTACCCGGCAGGAGTGAAATCAGCTGTGATTGGCTTCATTCTTGTTTTCTAAAGGGTTTCTTTCAGTAAATCATTTTTAGAAATTATTTTGCTAGGAAGAAATACATTGAGAGCACCCCCCTTCCCGATTTCTTCTATTTTTGCATATTTGTCACACTTAATTGTTTCAGATCTTCAAATAAAGTTAAATATAAGACAAAGACAACTTGAGTTAACCCAAGATACAGTTTTTATTGAAGGAAAAAAGTTATCTAACACCAACTGGTCTGTGTGAAATAGTAAATGTCCCCTTAGTTACTCATTCAACCAATGAACCAAATTGAACTCATAATTGGGTTCAGTTGGACTAAACACAATCAATCTTAATTACTATCAGCCCTGTTGAACCTAAACATTACTTAAATAGAACCTTTTCATCAATGTAAAGTTGGCTAAAAGGTCTCAACAAGCAGCACAGTATGCTGCGATAATAAGAAATTACAGAAGAGATGAGAAAGAAATTTATTGAAATATAGCAGTCTGGAAAGGGTTACAAAGGCGTCTCCAAGGCTCTAGGACTCCAGTGAACCACAGATAGAGCTATTATCTGCAAATGGAGACTACATGGACCAGTGGTGAATCTTCCCATGAGTGGCCGACCTACAAAAATTCCTCCAAGAGCGCATCAAGGACTCATCCAGGAAGTCGCAAAAGAACCCAGACGAACATCTAAAGAACCGCCGGCCTTGTTCACCTCAATTAGTGTTCATGATTCCGCCATCAGAAAGAGACTGGGCAAAAATGGTGTCCATGGGAGAGCTGCAAGACGAAAACTACTGCTCACCAAGAGGAACATAAAACCTCTTCTCACATTTGCCAAAAAATATATTGATGACCCCTAAGGGCTAATGTTCTGTGGACCGATGAGTGAAAAAATTTAACATTTTGGAAGATGTGGTCCAGTTACATTTGGCGTCAAGCTTACACAGCAAAAACATCATACCAATAGTCAAACATGGTGGTGGTAGTGTGACCTGTGGGGCTGCTTTGCTGCTTCAGGACCATAATTGACTAATCATGAATTCTGCCGTCTACCAGAAAATTCTGAGATAGAGTGTCCATGATCTGATGCCTACTCTTCTGGAAGGACAGCTCTAAATTTGGGAGCCTCACGGAAATTCCAGGAGAGTATGCAAGTATGGATTTATAGGTATGTAAATAAAATCCCTTTTACGTCAAGAAATTCTTTGGACAACCATTGTTCAATGTAAAATGCCTGATGTATATAACAAATAGGTAAGCCCCCCGTTGCCTAAATCTGGGTGGCAAATCACACTGCAGCCTCCTTTTTGCTACAGCTACAATCCATCAACACTGTTTCAGTACAGACTTACCTTTCTTCTTCAGGAGAATCTTAGTTCTCTGAAAGTTACAGTGTTGTCCCATCTGAATTTTATTGTTTAACATAAGTGTTGTCTTTCAGAGTACAGAAAACAGACTATAAATAATTTTTCCTCTTAATACATAAGCAGAAATTATTCCTATTACTAAACATTGTAGGTATGATCAACATATGATATATGATAACGGCACAAAAATTGTGGCTTTTTTATATTAGTATGAGGAAAAATAAAGATCTTATAAATCCTGTGACAATAAATAGTGAATAATTATTTTTTGCCCATTTGAAAACATTGATTTTTTTTCTTACCAGTAAAGATAAATGAGATAACACTGCCATCTTGTGCTTAGAGCAGTTATTGCTGTAGTACAGAATTAAAACAAACGAGATATAATGGGGTAATCCTTAGACACCATTTCACACCCACAGTCTTAAACTGTTACTTTGCCGAACATGCAAGATATGCAGAAGTTTTGGGATGGCAAGAACAAAACTCAGCCCGTACATCCTGCAAGAGAGCTATGATCTCACCGATAAAGGAATTTTGAGTAGCGACATACAGCATTTTATATTTGTCAGTCCTCTAACTGACAAATTAGAAATATTACAAATTAAAACAATGTATAAGTATACATATCAGTGCACTGATAATAACACTTCTGCTCCAGATTGGAATTAACAGATAATGTACTATATATACTTCAAACTTGTTCAGTTATAATGTTAATAGGATAAAGTATCTCTATTGGGCAAAAGATACTTAGTATACAATACTCCGGGGATTGTTAGATACATGAGTGAAGTGATCCACTGATAGGGAAGTGAGTCAATCCCAACATATAATAAAGAGTGTTCAATTCTCAAGATCCTCTGGTGATTAGCACGATAGGAATATCCTCACTCATCAGAATATATCATGAGTAGCAGCAAACAACGGAGTGATGTTCCATAGACATTTGTCAATTAAAAATTCATCCGAACCCGGTAAAATGAGCAATTGATAACAATGCATATAAATTAATGGATAAATATTGTGGGTTCCCTCCGTATATGTTAGACAAGCACTAGAATCCAGCATGAATCATCCAGCTGCAGTGTCTGAACCGCCGTTTAAGCTGTAATCTCAGACAGCGCTACAAATCTCATTCCGACAATTCCTTCCGTGAATGAGTAGGCGTGAAATCCCCGACAGTAATCGGACCCACCATATGATGATCAGTTAGCCGAGGGTATTGCTGATAACCCTCCTACTCAGATATTCTTATATTGCGGTCCTGCGTTCTCACCTCTCGGGATTAAAAGGCTTGACCGCTGCAGTAAATACTCCGTAGCGAAACCAAGAATGAAGTAAATTGAGCATATGTTTACTCCCAAAGTGTGCCTGATAATTCTTAATGTGTTCTGACGCGTTTCATCATACACGGATGATTTCATCAGAGGTAGTCCCTTTTCCTTCCAAAGATTCACACAACTAATAGTTGACAAAAGGAGATGGTTTCTCTACTCCCCCACCTTAACTAGAGAAACAGGTTTTGGTCTTTGAAGCTGCCTATATTTACATATCAAATACTGGGAAACAACATCCTGTGTGCCCCTCCCCTTCGGTTGGTGGCTCTGTTCATTCACTATTAGTGGTAAAGTGTTTAGCAATGGAAGTTAGAAAAATGTGTGGTGTTGGTGTAAATGATTAGAAATTGTTACATGGGATAAATTAGGGGGGTATGAATTTGAATGGATTGTTGATTGTGCAATGATGGAAGTTTGTAATGTGAAACGTTTGAAGTAATGCAGTTTAGTGCTGGATCAATTGAGTGGACAAAATGGCACCTGTGTGACCCATGTGAGATTGGTGGAATGAGGATAGTGTTTGTAAGCAATTGAAATTGTAAATGAATTAAGTCAAGGTTTGTTTGTAGAGAGGTTAGTGGACAATGTGTAATGACTGCTAGATAATGAAATAAGGGATTGAAATTGTAAGTGATTTAAGTCAAGGTTTGTTTGTAGACATTCCTACCTCCCCGTGAGACAAAAGAGAGGTTAGTGGACAATGTATAATGGCTGCTAGATAAACAAATGTTATTGGTAGACTTGTAAGAATTGCTTTATCACTTTACACAGACTGCACTGTGTAATAGGGTTTACATGGTTTTGTGTTAATATCAAGTTATACTGCACTTGTTTTATAGCCAAATATCTTGAGTGGTATAAAACAGGCAGTTGGAAAAATGGCCACCATAGAGCCACATGCTATGTTAACATGTGATCTCAAAATGGGCAACTTCATACCGTGCTTTTGGTATGAAGACGGCCACTTTATTTAGCAGAGATGTTATTGTCTGTAAGATACATTTTGCCGGGATATATATATATATATATATAGTGCAATTAGGATTTATGGATATTGCTGCACTATATGTAAGGTGAAGATAATGCAGCCAACAAGCCAACATGGGAATGGTAATGAATTCTGAGGCACAAACACACCTACACGGGGAAGATATATCATCATCATCATCATCATCATTTATTTATATAGCGCCAACATATTCCGTAGCGCTTTACAATTGGGGACAAACATAATAAACTAATAAACAAACTGGGTAAAACAGACAAAGAGGTGAGAAGGCCCTGCTCTCAAGCTTACAATCTATGGGACAATGGGAGATTGACACATGAGGTTAAGTATACATTTTGCATCTTGGCCCAGCCAGACTGCAAAGGTAGGGTGACTCATAAGCTAAATGATCCTGTCACACAACAATGTTGGTCCGGGGGTAGTTGTCTTGTGTGAAATTGTGTAACAGGCTAAAGGTAGTAAGGTTAAGATGGTGGTTGAGGAATATTATAAGCTTGTCTGAAGAGGTGGGTTTTCAGAGAACGCTTGAAAGTTTGTAGAACAGAGGAGAGTCTTATTGTGCGAGGGAGAGAGTTCCATAGAGTGGGTGCAGCCCGAAAAAAGTCCTGTAACCGGGAATGGGAGGATGTAATGAGGGTGGATGAGAGACGCAGATCTTTTGCAGAACGGAGTTGCCGAGTTGGGAGATATTTTGAGACAAGAGAGGAGATGTATGTTGGTGCAGCTTTGTTGATGGCCTTGTAGGTTAGTAAAAGTATTTTATATTGGATTCGGTAGAAGACAGGCAGCCAGTGTAGAGACATACAGAGTGATTCAACAGAGGAATAGCTATTTGCAAGGAAAATCAGTCTTGCCGAAGCATGCAAAATAGATTTTAGGGGTTTGAGTCTGTTTTTGGGAAGACCATTAAGGAGGGAATTGCAATAGTCAATGCGGGAGATGATTAGTGCATGAATTAAGGTTTTAGCAGTGTCTTGTGTGAGATATGTGCGGATTCTGGAAATGTTCTTTAGATGTATGTAACATGATTTAGATATAGAGTCAATGTGGGGAACAAAGGATAGGCGTGAATCAAGGATTACACCTAGGCAGCGAGCTTGTGGGGTGGGATTTATGGTCATGTTATCAACAGAGATAGAAATGTCAGGTATGCTCTTGTTGGCGGGTGGGAATATTATTAACTCTGTTTTAGAAAGATTAAGTTTGAGTTGACGAGAGGACATCCAAGATGAAATGGCAGAAAGACAGTCAGTTACACGGGACAACACAGATGTCGAGATATCAGGAGAGGATAGATAGATTTGGGTATCATCCGCATAGAGATGATACTGAAAGCCAAAGGAACTTATTAGATTTCCAAGAGAAGCGGTATAGATAGAGAACAGCAGAGGACCTAGCACCGAGCCTTGTGGTACTCCAACTGATAGGGGAAGCGGAGCAGATGTGGCTCCAGAGAAATTAACAGTGAAAGAGCGATTAGAGAGGTAAGATGAGAACCAGGATAGAACTGTGTCTTGAAGACCTAGGGATTGCAGCGTTTGTATGAGAAGAGAGTGGTCAACGGTGTCAAATGCAGCCGAGAGATCAAGGAGAATTAGGAGAGAGTAATGGCGTTCAGTCTTAGCAGTGATCAGATCATTAACAACCTTGGTCAGCGCAGTCTCTGTGGAGTGTTGAGAACGAAAGCCAGACTGAAGAGGATCCAACAGGTTGTTTGCGGAAAGAAAGCGTGTGAGGCGAGTGTAGGCAAGTCTCTCTAGAAGCTTGGAGGGGCAAGGGAGCTGAGAGATGGGACGGTAATTTGAGAGAGAGTTTGGGTCGGAGTTTTGTTTTTTTAGAATAGGAGTAATCACTGCATGCTTGTATAGTGATGGAAAGATGCCAGTAGAGAGTGAGAGATTACAGATTTGAGTTAGAGGTGAAATGAGCACAGAAGACAGGGATCTACCAATTTGCGAGGGAATAGGATCAAGAGGACAGGAGGTAGAGTAGGAAGATAAGAAGAGCGTAGAAATTTCCTCTTCATTTGTGGGGTCAAATGAAGAAAGGGTGTCAGAGGGTAGTGGGAAGGAAATGAGCTGATGGCTTGTTGAGGAGGAGGATACCATTTCTAGTCTGATCTTGTCAATCTTGTCCTTGAAGTAGGAAGCAAGATCCTGAGCACTGATAGTAGATGGAGGGTTCGGGGTGGGAGGATTGAGAAGATGATTAAATGTATTGAAAAGGCGTTTGGGGTTAGAAGCCTGAGCATAGATAAGAGATTGAAAGTATGTTTGTTTTGCAGTGTCCAGAGCATTTCGATAGGAGTGGTAGACAGAAGTATATGTGAAGAAGTCATTAGAGCTTCGAGATTTACGCCAGTGACGTTCTGCTTTACGGGACAGTTTTTGAAGATTTCGTGTTGCTTTGGTGTGCCACGGTTGACATCGAAGTCGACGTGTAGTATGAAGTGTCGCTGGAGCCACTTGATCAAGGGCCGTTGCTAAGGTTAGGTGAAAATGAGGTACTGCCATCTCAGGGGATGAGAATGTAGAGATAGGGGAGAGAAGGTGTTGGAGAGAGGTGGAAAATTGTTGAAGATTAATAGAATTAAGATTTCTACGAGTATGAGGAGGCTTGGTAGAGTTAGACAGTAGAGAGGTTAGAGCAGTGGGGGTGAGAGTGTAGCTGATAAGGTGATGATCCGAGAGGGGGAAGGGTGTATTAATAAAATTAGAAACTGAGCATAGTCTAGAGAAAACAAGATCAAGGCAGTGGCCATCCTTATGAGTAGATGATTCAATCCACTGGGAGAGGTCAAGTGAGGATGTTAGAGAGAGTAGTTTGGAAGCAGCTTTGGAAGGTGGGTTATCAATGGGGATGTTGAAGTCACCCATGATGATGGTGGGGATGTCTGAAGATAAGAAGTGAGGGAGCCATGCAGAGAAATCCTCAATAAATTGTTGGTGTGCTCCAGGGGGACGATAGATCACCGCAACACGTAGGGAGAATGGATTAAAAATGCGAATAGCATGTACTTCAAAAGATGTGAACGTGAGTGATGGGACATTTGGTAGAACTGTGTATGTGCACTGTGGGGAGAGAAGTAGTCCAACCCCACCTCCTTGTCTGCCTTCAGGTCTGGAGGTGTGGGTGAGATGGAGGCCACCATGTGAAAGTGCTGCAGGTGAGGCAGTGTCTGATTGCATGAGCCATGTTTCTGTTATTGCCAGAAGGTTGAGGTTTTTTGAGAGGAAGAGATCATGAACGGAGGTAAGTTTGTTACAAACAGATCGTGCATTCCAAAGGGCACATTTAAAGGACTTGGGAAGAGAGGGTAGACAGGTGATGTGTTTGAGGTTTGCTATAGAACGGTAGTGTTCTGATGTATGTGTGTGTGAGGAGTGTGGGGGACCTGGATTAGGTGATATATCACCAGCTAATAGAAGCAGAGTGAGCGAAAGATAGGCAAGGGGATTGTAAGATGTGTGGCCTTTTATTTTCTGGCGACAGGTGGAGGCTGTACTTGTTAGAGATAATAAATAGGATTATAGCATTAGCAAGAAATTAGTAATATAACTTATTGTACCTACACACAGCTTGTCATTGATGTTGAATTATTATATGTCTCTCTCTCTTTTGCCCCCACATTCAATCTCTTGCCCAATCCTGTCTTTTCCATCTTCGGAAAATTGCCCACATCTGGCCCTTACTTTTTCAGGATGAAACCAAAACTATTATCCACTTTCTCATAATTTCCCGTCTCGATTATTGAAACCTTTTCCTCACCGACCTCCCTCACTCCCGTCCTACCCGCCTTTGCTCTATTCTCACGCTGTTCTTCCTCTGCCTCCTCTCTCTGCCTTGCCCTGCACTGGCTCCCTTTCCCCTACAGAATATTCTTCAAACTCCTCACCGTCACCTACAATGCCCTCTCCCATTCCACGGCCCCTTATATCTCTAACCTCCTCTCCATTCACACTCCTGCCCGTTCCCTACATACGGCCAATGACAGTCGCCTCTCCTTTGCACTGATCACCTTATACCACGCCAGAATTCAAGACTTCACCTGTGTTGTTCCCCTCCACTGGAACAACCTCCCTCGCTCCATCCGGCAGTCCCCTAATCTTAGCACCTTCAAATGGGCTGTCAAAACCCATCTTTTGCTCAAAGCTTACCAGCCATCCACCTAACCACCTCCAGCCTTGTTCTCCTCACCTCCCACTTCCCTGTCTCCTATTGCACCTGATCCCCTTCATTGTCTCCTCTCATGCCTGCTGTCTGTTTCCGCTCCCTTTAGTATGTAAGCTCCTACGAGCAGGACCCTCTTCCTTTCTATCTCAATTCCATTTCTTCTTCTCTGACGTCACTGTACTTGGAGCTTTTAAGAATCTTAGTTTTACTTGTTTTGCTCTGTCTTAGCCTGTGCTGTTTTGGTCTACTGTTTTTTTTAAAAGTTTGTTTTTTTTGTATATGTACGGCGCTGCAGAAACTTTGTTGCGCCATATAAATAAAGATTGATAATAATAATAATAATGTACCATGTGTACGTTTGTTATTGAAATTATATCATTTCATTACTGTACAAGTAAAGATTCAATTTCATACATACATATCTGCGTTGTGATTATGAAATTTATACTGTCTTGATATAGGAGATATTATATATAGAACTGTGAACCAACTTTTACTGTATCTCACAATGGACTGAAGTAGGGGTGTCACAAGAGGGAAATTGTAAAAGCGTGTGGTTATGTAACGAGCGTATCCAGGAACAGAATATGAAGATAGCATGCGGAATTAACGCGTAACCACAGGATCCTTAGCAGCCATTATAGATAAATATTTTTGGTAGATAATCACACTTGATGACCCCACTTGGTACAAGCATGGGACAGGTTGAATTCTAACTGCTTCAGTCTTGAAGGAATGTTGGACTTTTAATAAAGTCTAACAAAAATCTAAAATGAAACTGAAGAACCTTTAATCTTCGTAAAGATTTGCGAGTTTCATGGATGGCTTAATGTGTGTCAGAAATATCTGGCTGAGAGCACCCAGTCCAGGAAGCAGGGTAAACTTGTGGGTCGAAATTTAGCAAAGAATGGTGATTGCCGATTCAAAATATTGTTATTCACAAACTCTGCTATTTGCAGTAACTGAGACCATTTTCCTTATTGAAAAGTAATGTTTGTCTTTAGATACTTTTCCAAGGTACACTTTACTCTCTTGGTTTGTCCATCTGATTGTGGGTGGTAAGCGGTTGAGAGTTGTCAATGTATTTGGAGTATATGACAAAAAGCCTTCTGAAATCTAACTGAATGTCCCGGTCTGATATAATGTCCTCTGGACACACATAGAGGCTGTAGGTTTCTTTAATGAAGACCCAGGCTATATTAGGGGCTGAGGAAAGCCCTTCAGAGGCACAAAGTGGCTCTGCTTGGTGAACCTGTCAAAAATAACAAATATGGTATTATAGCCATAAGATGTCGATGGAAATGGACACCCAGTATCCTGAAGAGGTAATGGCTATAGGAATCCTGCTGGCTAAGTATGTGAGATGTTAGTCCTGGAAATGACATACTGTCGCACTGTTTGTCCGATTGTTGGCTTTATTCATTTCTGTGTTTTACGAACCCCTTAGGGAAGTGTCCGGCAGTTGAAGTGTTATTAAAATGACCTCTTTTTGTAAACTTTCAGTAGGAATAATTATTTTAGATTAGTATAGCAGACACCCATCTGCTTGTACCATAACTCTTGGATATCCTTTTCTAATATCAGTGAATAAGTGACCCTTGCTGACAATTGTGCAAAGATGACCACAAGAGTAGCAAGAATAGCTCCTTTAGGAAGAATATACCAGGGAAACGGGGTGAGGCTTCTGAGGTCAATATAGTTGATCCACTTTAACATTGCCAGTGCCTGGCACTACGGTACATGAAATTTAAATCATACAAAGAACAAGGTCCAGCCATGCCTGATGGGAGTTAAGTCATATAGCAGCCTTGAGATTTTCCAGATTATTGAGGTCCATAAAGACAGTAAAATGAAACTGTAGAACCTTTAATCATATGTCAACATTATTTGCAGGCTGCTTTCATGGCAAGAAGCTCTTTATCTCTGAATCCTTCATTTTGATTGTATGGTAATAACTTCTGGGAATATTAGGAACAAGGATGGAGAAGCATTTTATCCTGGTGCCATTGTGATAAAATGGCTTCTAGGCCTTTATCTGATGCAATTATCTCTAGACTGGATCAACTAGGATTTGTGCTGTGGCAAAAGCTCTTTTCAAAATGATGACGGCATGTTAAACCTCTATAGATCTGGTAGATGAAGGAGATAAAATGAATAGTTCCAGATGAAGCAATGGTAATAATTGGCAAAGCCAGTGAAGCATTCAACCTGTTTCATATCCCGTGGAGTAGACCATTCATTAATAGACTTTGTTTTGGCAGGATCCGTCTGTAAAGCTTGTAAGAAAATGATGTGGCCCAGAAACTTCAACGATTCAAATTCGAAAGGACATTTTCACCAAAAAATATATGTTGGTGGAGACATTTGAATACACTATGATATCATCCAAATAAACCTCTACAAACTAGTTCAATAAATATTTAAAAACATTGTTAATGAAGTGCTGAAAAGTAGCAGGAGCATTGCAAAGGCCAAAGGTATGACACAGTATTTGTAGTAGCTGTATCTGGTACTAAATGCTTTTACATTCATCAACTGGGGCTAGATTTACTAAGCTGCGGGTTTGAAAAAGTGGGGATGTTGCCTATAGCAACCAATCAGATTCTAGCTGTCATTTTGTAGAAAGTGCTAAATAAATGAAAGCTAGAATCTGATTGGTTGCTATAGACCAGATTATAGACCTGGTAAAAAGTTTAGCTGCTCGTAGTTCCAATAACAGTGGAATTAGAGGAAGTGGATAACAGTTTTGCACCGTGATCAGGTTCAAGTTATGGAAGTCAATGCAGGGACATAAAGATCCATTTTTTACACAACAAAAAAGATGGGGGCCCTGCAGGTGAGGTAGATTGCAGTATAAACCCTGTTTAAGGTTATTGTCCAGATATTCTAACAAGATCTTTGGCTGAGATTCTGATAATGAAAAGATGCATCCAAATTTAATTCGAGCCCCAGCTAAGAGATCAACATAACAGTTATATGGCCTATGAGGAGGCAATTTCACTGAAAGCATCTACAAAGTCATGGTATCCTGCTGGAAAATCCAGTGGAACAGGGGACATGTTAGAAGGAAGGATTTCAGGGAGCGTAAACTTCCACATAATGTACTGTGATTAAAAAGTTATTGTTCTGGTCGCCCAAAGCTGGGATTATGAAGAGCCAGCCATGGCATACCCAGAATGGCAGGAAAATGAGGGGGGTGGACAAGTTAATAATAAGAAACAGTTGGTCATTTGCAGAAGTAATGATCTGTAATGACCATGTCTCCTTAGTAACTGGTGCAAAAGTGACAGGGAAACCAACTATGGTCTGTAGTAGAACAGGAGAGGTTTTCCTGACATTGGGAACGCACCAGACTTACCTTTTTTTTTTTTTTATGGCACCTCCGGGTCATCTTCCGGCCACCAGTGGCTGTTCCCTGCACTAGGGTGCGTTTATCTAAGACACCTTTATTGAAGTCTTTATTGAATCCGGTACTGGTTCTACATTTGCTGCTATATTCCTGATGCTGTATCCTGTTGGCATATACCTGGTGCTATATCCTGATGCCTGTGATCCCAATGCCATGTCCTGCTGACAATATTCTTGGAATAGTATCCTGTCAGTGATTGTCCTAGTACCACATTCTGCCAGTGCCTTCCTTGTCCCTAAACTACAGTACCTCACGCCTACAACTATATTCCTACGTTACTCCATTCACAAACAAAAACAATGCTCAAGACTTAACCCAGGGGCCGTGACTTGCATGGCATATGCTGCCAATTCCATCCTGCTTGGTGGCTCTGGTGAAGACCAGCGTCACGTTAGACTCCGCACCCTGGGGATAGGTGGCACAAACATGATCTGGTTTCTGATCACATCCTTTCTGTTTCCTGATATCCGTGCTTTTGGAAATGATTTGTCCACGATGGACCCCCAATCAACAAAGGCTGGTGTGGTTACCATGCTGTTCTGTGGTATCTACTGGGGTTAAAGAGTTACAGAGTTACAGGAGTCCATAGTCAAAGTGAGAGCCAGGAAGATCGCCAAGGTCAGGCACAGCTTATCAGAAGCAAGAAAAGTGCTCGATCATGGTAAGGAAATACAATAATCTGTCAGTTTATGTAAACATCCAGGATGCAGGGGATTGGCTGCCACTGTGGCTCACTAGGCAGAGCCACTCCTTAGAATTCCGCAGCAATAGGGATCAAGTACCCTGCAGTCTCTCTGCATCTCCCTCTGGGAAATACATCAGCTGTCATTTTAACAGGCGACAACAACCTAAAAAACACAACCCTCACAGAGTTCTTTCCTCAATAGTTACTGTACCCAAACCGTACACACGTACAGGTTATAAACTACAATCACTATGTAAATAGATATATAAATCAAAAGTATTTTACTCACCATGCATTTTAAATCCTCAATTACACATTTAAAATCCTACACACAGTTCGCACATATATAAATAAGACTGATTTATATGAGCAATAAAATAATACAGAAATTAACTCTTTGCTTACCACCATTCTTTGTCACCCTGTTTTATTTTATATCGCTCTTAATTTTTGTAAATGTATTTTAATCTACTTTCACTTTCTATGTAAAATGTAGTTAAATAGTATAATTGGGTAAAATGTAGATAGTCCGATATAACCACCATATGGGCTAGAAGTTGTGGTTAGCAGAGTTCGGTACAGCAACAGCAGTAATAATTAGGTATAAACACCACATTACAAATGTATTTATGAAAGTACCTGAAGGACATGCAAACACAAACAACGCAGTCCTTATAGTAAAATAGATTATGTGTAAAATCTATACAAATAAACACACAAAAATACATATTAACTGCTTCCAACAGTTATGTTAATTCATTCTGGTTTCAGAGAAAGTTAGAGAACATTCAGTAAATGTTTCTATATTTATAATAAATAAATAAAACCACCAAAGAAGGAAGAAAGGGTATAATCCAAACAGTACTCACGAGAGAAAGGTTTATAGAAAATTATTTATTGTTAGAGAAATATGTATAAATATAGAATTTATTGCTGCGGCTGAATAAGAAGAATAAAAAAAACAGTCCATTCTATGACACAAACACGTATCAATTACCACTTAATAATAGAGGCTATATACTCATATAAAACCCGATCAATGTCGCAGATGATGCGGAATTGAAGACAGCAGAATAAAGAAGTTGAGTCCTTTCCTGCAGCTCCGTATATGCGAAATAGTGGACAGAACTTGTTCTAGATTCCGACACAGAGACTGTATGTTATATGTAAATACAGAGTCTCTCTACTTATTTTATATCCAATATTACTAAAATTATCTGTTTCTATAATATTTAATATGATCCTGTACTCCTGTTTCTGATTCATTAACATACACAAATTATTTTTTTAGTAAGTGAATTTTTTGGTGTTTCACTAAATGCGATTTCTCAGTAAAACATTTCCCACACTCAGAACATTGAAATGGTTTCTCACCTGTGTGGATTCTCTGATGTTTAATAAGATCTGATTTTTGTGTAAAACATCTATCACACTCAGAACATGGAAATGGTCTATCACCTGTGTGAACTTTCTGATGTCTAACAAGATCTGAATTCTGGCTAAAATATTTCCCACACAGAGAACAGTGAAATGGTTTCTCACCTGTGTGACATCTTTGATGCTGAGTAAGGCTTGATTTAGTAGAAAACCGTTTGTCACACTCAGAACATGGAAATGGTTTTGCACCCGTATGAACTCTCTTATGTCTAATAAGATCTGAATTCTGTGTAAAACATTTCCAACATCCAGGACATTTAAATGGTTTTGCACCTATGTGAATTCTGTAATGCCGAATAAGGCTCGATTTAGTAGAAAACCGTTTGTCACACTCAGAACATGGAAATGGTTTCTCACCTGTGTGAATTCTCTGATGTTTAACAAGATCTGATTTATATGAAAAACATTTCCGACACTCAGAACATGGAAAAGGCTTCTCACCCGTGTGAATTCTCTGGTGCGTAATAAAATCTGATTTGTACAGAAAGGATTTCCCACACTGAGAACATGAAAATGGCATATCTCCTGTGTGAAGTTTCTGATGTACAATAAGATCTGATTTATATATAAAAGATTTTTCACACTCAGAACATGGAAATGGCATTGCACCTGTGTGACTTCTCTGATGTGAAATAAGGTCTGATTTATATATAAAGGACTTCTCACACTCCGAGCATGGAAATGGCATCTCTCCTGTGTGAAGTTTCTGATGTGTAAGAAGATTTGATTTCTGTGTGAAGCTCTTGCCACACTCAGGACATGAATATGGCTTTTCACCTGTGTGAATTCTCTGATGTATAATAAGCAATGATTTATATGTAAAACATTTCCCACATTCAGAGCATGAAAATGGCTTTTTACCTGTGTGAATTTTCTGATGTTTAACAAGTTTTGCATTGCGGGTAAAACATTTACCACATTCAGGACAGGGAAATATTTTATCACCTCTAGGAGCTGTAACGATATCCGATTCATCAGGAAAACAGTTCTCATGATCTGATGGATTAGATGATATGTCTGCACTGTGAAGTATGGGATGTATGTTTGGGGTAATGGGGTTCTCTCTTGGAGAATCATATATGATGTCATTATCTTCTATTTCAACTTCTTCAGATAAAATGAGACATCTGTCTGCAGTATTCCTGCTGCTGTGTCCATCTGCTGAGAATAAAATAAATGCATAGAAGTATGAATATTCCCACTGAAAAGTAATTGGCACAATGTAGAGCAATGACCAAACATTTCCATACTAGAGGGTATATTTACTAAACTGAAAATATTGAAAAAGTGGAGATGTTGCCTATAGCAACCAATCAGATTCTAGCTGTAGAATGTACTAAAAAAAATACCTAGAATCTGATTGGTTGCTATAGGCAACATCTCCACTTTTTCAAACCCGCAGTTTAGTAAATATACCCCTAGGAGTGACTTCACCTTAAAGTGTATAATTTATAATCCCTTTATCACAATTGTAAGTGTACAGATCTTCAATGTCTCTGAATATTAAATGTAATTATGTACATAGTTGTAGGATTAGAATGTCATTTGTTACAAGGGTAACGTATAACATACAATAAGTGATGAATATCACATAAAAAAGTAGGGTAATGTGTGATGTCACATATGATAGTGACGCAAGTGATCATCGGGAACATCACACGTGGCAGTGAACAGGAAGGATCATGGATAACATTATGTCTCTTTCTATTGGTCATTGAATAAGGAGACGTCTATGTACTGAGATATATAGGAAATACCAGAGACTGTGTGGGGTGGAGATTGATCAGATTTCTTGGCTGGTAGCACAGTGACATGAGTCTAAAAGGGGCCAATGGCTCCCAACTGGACAAACACTTTTTCCTCATTAATTTGTACTAACAAAAGAAGGTGTAGAATAAGAGATTGTTGTAGTGACTGAAGGAGAATATGTGACTCTTCTCTGAATTTAGAGTTCATTACTCACCTGTGCTGATATCTGTAGGGATTTCCTCCTCCTCACACTGCTGATCACCCCTCAAATACGTCTCTTCTTCTCCCCCCGTAACGTCTAATTCAATATCAATTAGGTTTTCATCCTAAAAAATCCACCAAACAATAAAAATAACACATATAATAGTGTCTGACTTAATGAAAGGTGTCAACACAGGATAATATATGGTTTAAGTTCAACACAGCTTCTCTACAGACCATATAATATACAGTCCCTTTGGTATTTTGCCATTTGGTGAGACCCTCAAATCCATCTACCTGATAATCCTGTCGGATATTATGATTTTTCTCTGTACAATCCTGTGAATAACAAGGACTGGGACATCTCTCTGGGGTATTTCTATTACTGCATCCATCTGTAGGAAACATATAGTGACTGGGTACAATGTTTATATGTGTTTATTGAATGATGTGCATAAATAAACTGCTCTCTCCTTCACAATAAATGTAAGTATCTTCTTACCCAGTGATGTGAGGGGCTGGTGATTCTCCATCATCACGTCCTTGTACTGATCCTTGTGTCCTTCTAAATACTCCCACTCCTCCATGGAGAAATAGACAGTGACATCCTGACACCTTATAGGAACCTGACACACACAATGATACAGTCATCACCCAGACACATCCCCTGGTGTTACTGTATAATGTCCCATTCCCAGCAGTCACCTCTCCAGTCAGCAGCTGAATGATCTTGTTGGTGAGTTCTAGAACCCTCTGGTCATTGTTTCTCTCATGTATCAGTGAGTGAGGTGGAGGCTCCATGATGGGGCTCTGGGTTCTGCTCAATTCTCCTGACACACAGGGATGATTGCTGGGTGTCTCCTGCTCATCAGATGTCTTCCTCACTACTGTGTAATCCTGTGTATTGAGACACAATTATAAGGCGTCCAATTATCACATATTCTTTTCTGATGTTTCAATTCCGGACACTTTCTGAATGTGCTTATTTACCTGTATCCTGCTAAACCTATTGGATACATTGCTCTACATCTATCCATTCATGATATTATGTACCACTCCTTAATGTCTCATTCAGACATTTACAAAAGTGTATATTGCTGTTGTCACCTCAGCACAGAAGCACTGTACAGTTTTGTTTAGTATATATATATATATATATATATATATATATATATATATATATATATATATATATATATATATATTTATCCATATTAATAATTCACAGCAGTCCCTGTCACATTGGCGTTTCCAGTAAATTATTGGCTATCAGCCTATTAATCTACCAGTATGTTTTTCACCTGTGGGAGGAAATTGAAATCATGGGGAGAACATACAAACTACACACAGAAAGTGCCATTATCAGGGTTGACCCACAACAGCAGTGTCTGATATTGTTTGACAATTAAATTAACATTTCTCAGCCTCTATAGTAAGAACTAGAATAAGAGTGATGTACCAGTGACATTCCCAGAATCCTTCACTTCTCCAACCAGGTCCCTGTTCTTATTGATAGAGATAAGAGTGATGTACCAGTGACATTCCCAGAATCCTTCACTTCTCCAACCAGGTCCCTGTTCTATTGATAGAGATAAGAGTGATGTCACTGTGACACTCCCAGAATCCCTCACCTCTCCAACCAGGTCCCTGTTCTATTGATAGAGATAAGAGTGATGTCACTGTGACACTCCCCCTCACCTCTCCAGTCAGCAGGTAGATGATCTCCAGGGTGAGATTTAATATCATCTCAGTCATGCGACTCCTGTCCTTGTCCATCAGGAACAATCTAAAAATGGGGTTTGGTCTTAGTGGAGATTAGTAAGTGTGAGATGAACCTCTGCAGATAGAGACAGAGAATACATAGGTAATGTTAATAATGTGACAATCCATTTAAGGTGACATTGTGATTACAATCTTTCAATAGTAATGTCTAAATATTACAATAATCATCTTCATTTACTTATATAGCGTCACCAATTCCGCAGCACTGTACAGATAATTTGTGTCATTCACATTGGTTTAAATTCCATAATACACATACACAGACTAGGGTATATTTTGTCAGCAGCCACTTAACAGTATGTCTTTAGAAAGTGAGAGGAAACTGGAGCACCGGAGGAAACCCATACATACAATGGGAGTGCATACAAACTCCACACACATAAGATTCAAAAGTAAAAGTAACTACTGTTAACACAATAAAAAGTAGATCGCCAGAACGCTAGACCCAGGCCCGATTCCTGATGGACTCTTTACGAGATCTCATAGGACACTTTGCAGTCCTCTGGTATACCAGTTCAGGCTTGTCGACCAACCCTTGCTTCTTCCCGATACCAGCTTGTCACATCTGGAGTCAGGCCGAGACCTGCTACCCACCAGCAGTGAAACCCAAATCTCCTTTTAGGTGTCCCTGGTGAAAAGTGCGGGTTCTTTAGACTCTTCGCCTCTGTTCCTGCCAGCGCTAAGCCAGATTGGCAAAGACAATTTGGGACAGATTGTTTAAAAAATACAAAGGCTGAATATAGTATTAATGGCACTAAAAAGATTAACTACTAAGGAGCTAACGGATCTAAAAGCCACTATTTCAGGTGACTTAACTATTGGCAAGCAACATAACAAATCAATGGGAAGGGCCAGTCGGGTGAAAGGTTGCATAGGGAGAGGAATTAGCGGCAGGAAGAGAGGTGGTGACTCCACTCTATTGGTCATTGGTGCGACCACCTGTAAATCTGTGTTCAGTTTTAGAACTCATATCTCCAGAAAGTCATAAATCAATAAGAGATTGTGGAAAGAAGCGCTACTCAAGTGATGCATGATCTAACTCACAGGAAAGGCTAAATGAACTAAACATGTATAGCTTTGAGCAAAGAAGGGAGAGGGGGATATGATAGAAGCTTTTAAGTCCTTCAGAGGAAGAGAAGTAATAGAAGGGGACATGCACTGGAGGATAGTAGGCTTAGGGGAAATTTGCGGTAAAATAATTTTACTAGGTATAATAGCCACCCAACAGAGGTTAATACAATGAGGGAATTTAAACATGGACAGACATAAAACTATCTTAAAATTTTTTAAAAAAAGCTAAGGATGAAATAGGGACTGAGGTTATCAGGCATAAAAACAATGAACAGACTAGATGGTCAGATTAATAATAAAAAATAAAACAAAAACACAAAACTGTCCAAAAAAAATAATAATAGATTAATATTATAGCTAGTGGCATGCATATGTGTCAAAGATTATACCGTGTCAGTCATCATTCGGCATTTACACTTGCCCAAGTCTGAAACCAAGTGTACTTACAAGAGCCCCAGGGGGGAAATTTATCAAACTGCGTGTTTGAAAAAGTGGAGATGTTGCCTATAGCAACCAATCAGATTCTAGCTGTCATTGTGTAGAATGTACTAAAACAAATAACTAGAATCTGATTAGTTACTATAGGCAACATCTCCACATTTTCAAACCTGCAGCTAGATAAATTTACTCCCAGGACTTGCAGAGGCTGCATCTGCATCAAACGCCCTTCCTGTAAATTGCCTACATTAGTCTAACCCTTCCCATCCCTGTTCCAACCTCTCAGATCATAGACAGTCGTAAATGTGTCGTTTGCGTTCAGACATGAATTGCATGAAATTGCTATCACTGACCTAAGGCTCGTTTCTGAGTATGCGCAGATCTATTTCACACAAGAAACGCTATGCAAATTGGGGTATGTCCGAACATGAATCAGACACAGTTCCTGAATGGGGAGAGACAAGAAAGGCTCGCAGGAGAAGGAACAGGGAAAAATTGAGACGCTTCATAGCAATCCAGGATCCTACTACACAAAATGTAAAGTAATCTACAGGATTCCTCGATTTCATAGTTATAAAACATTCAGGGATTAATTATAGTGAAAATTGAGGAAATCTTGATTACTCTTTACCACTCACATTATTTCAATGGTGATTATGTTCAGGTTGAAAATTTTAAGTGGGCTCATCTGAAGTGTTTTTGATTATACAGCCCTGACACTGACAAGAGGATAACAGCTGTATATTTTAGCTGTTATTGCCATAACGGTTTCCCCACAATTGTAATGTATAACTATTGTGAAAAAGTCCTGTTGAAATATCTAGATTCTAATTTCTACTAATCTGTGTATTCTTTCATCGTATAAAGCAGGGTTTCCCAAACCCAGTCCTCAGGGCTCCCCAACAGTGCAGGTTTTCCATATCTCCTTGCTGGAGAACAGGTGTATTCATTACTGACTGACACATTGTAACAGATCCACAGGTGGTCCTAATTATGTCACATGTGATCCGGAAAACCTGCACTGTTGGGGAGCCCTGAGGACTGGGTTTGGGAAACCCTGGTATATAGCATTATTACAATAATGTAACTCCTTAGGCAACCATGTTATGAACACATTATATATGGGGGGTGGTTTTGGGGGGAAAAGAAATCAATTGTCCATGGAGTGGCTTCATAGATGTGCACAATAAAATCTGCGATGTTGGGGTACAGTATTACCCGGAAATGTGCTCATTGGCCACTATGAGCACAATGGGGGGGGGGGGGTTCAATGGCCGGTGATGTAACGCCAGATATCACTGTGCTATCTGGCTGTGCCCATTGCGACCATTAAGGTAGGTAATCTTCGTACTTTTTTTGATCTCGCACCTCTATGGGGTGTGAGGAAATATGACGGAGATTCCTGACAGAACATTGGCACGATGTGTCTCCATAGACGTTCAGGAGAGACACTGCACTGAAATTAATCTCCTCCTTAGATTCACAGTTGGCTTAGTTCCAGTGTCTCCAATATGAATCCACAGTCACTATCAGACATAAGGCTGTAAGCTGGTTAGCTGTATTTTAAAAATAAAATTAGATTAGCAGCCCCCCAGCAAATCTGCTCTGGACCATGAAATCCAATGTTGTTGATTAGTATCTAATAGTATCTGTTCATTTCTCCCTGCTCATGTGTCATTCTACTTGGAGACTAATAATTGCAGTTCCATAATAAAAGATATTTTGTATTTATTTGCATCGTTGTTTTATTGAGACTTCTCTCAACTAGATCCACTTCAGCTTCTATATATAATTAAGAAGCAGGGTTATACCCTGTCTCCATCAATATATGAGAAAAGCTGCCTGTGGAGCCCACCCTGAGAATAACAAGACACAGACATGTAATAATAGCTGATAATAAATGTCATTACCTGCTGCCAGTACCATCAATGTCTACTCTCTGCTTCCTCATACTCACCTCTCACCGGAAATATATTCAACAACACTTCCGGTCTGTGCGTTCCACCTGTCTTCCTGACTGTGCGTTCCACCTGTCTTCCTGGCTGTGCGTTCCACCTGTCTTCCTGGCTGTGCGTTCCACCTGTCTTCCTGTCTGTGCGTTTCACCTGTCTTCCTGGCTGTGCGTTCCACCTGTCTTCCTGGCTGTGCGTTCCACCTGTCTTCCTGGCTGTGCGTTCCACCTGTCTTCCTGACTGTGCGTTTTGTCTTCCTGACTGTGCGTTCCACCTGTCTTCCTGGCTGTGCGTTCTGTCTTCCTGACTGTGCGTTCCACCTGTCTTCCTGACTGTGCGTTCCACCTGTCTTCCTATGCGTTCATCGGCCCTGCACGGCGGAGAACTCAAGCCACGCCCTTTATGCCTGTCTCTTGGTTGTATCTAAAGTGATGGCCAGCTATGGATTATGTGACCGGTATTAGAGCAATTGAATAGATTAAATAGACATTATAGGAGATATATGCTTTCCATTAACAACTAACACTTGTCTTCAGTGCAGGAGAGTGACAGACATTTTCTTGTTTTCTTGTAGCTCAAACCTTCCACAGAAAGGAAGCGAAGGTGTGATTCTCATTCTCCATTCTATATGTTTAACCCTTTAGTTTTGGGGGAGGGGGTGAATGAGGAAGAGAACAGTACATACATAGATAAACTGTATATGGAACTTGAAGCACAGTGGATATTTTTATGTGGTCCAACAAAGTATATCAGTAACGTTGATGTTAGAAACCTTTTAAAAAAATTACTACAACTCAGAGAATCCTCTTTGCTTTCTTTTTAGAACTCTGGAAATTCCCTACTCTGTCCTCATTGTTTTCTTGTATTGCACTAATACAGTGACTCTTTGGAGCCCTTGATTATTGTAACATGGTGTCCAAAAGCAAAACTGCAAGGGGGGACAAGCCATACCCTCTACTGTCCTGAGGTAAACAGGACAGTCCTGTTTGAGGGCTCTGCCCCGCCGTCCTGATCATCACCGGCTTGTCAGATGTTTGGTAGGTACATTAGCCTTTCCCACACCAGCAGCAACTGCCATTTGGTATGTCATTTCCTCATGACTCCAAACATTGAAACTTGCAAGGTTGGTATAAAAAAAGTCCTCACCACGATCCACCCAAACCCTCCCCGATCCATCTAGAAAAACCTCCTTTTAGGCAAAACTCCACCCACTTTTATGTACACCCCCACCCCTTTGACGGTACGCAAATTGGGACAGGTGAGTGGTATGCTGCTTCCTCCTCTGGTGCAAAAGGATTGTGGGATTCTTAGTCACACTAGTTTATTAAGGACTACAATGCTCAATGAAGTAATTTTCTTTTCTTATAAAAATCCTTATCTAATATTGAGAGCAATTATTATTGAGGCGCTAGCGATCAGCTATAATTTATAACAACTGAAGAAAGACACAAAGCTGAATTGAATTGTGGTGCACTATGTAGTCCATAGTGCACCACAATTCCATTCAGCCCTTTGTTTCTTCTTCCTCTGGTGCATCAGTAAAGTGAAGTTCTTCTGGGAAGATATGTGGGTTCTCCTGGTAGCATGCCATTCTTGCAATGAAGGGGTTAGCTCAGAGAATGACATTGCTAATCTCATCACCCCTGATTAGGCTCTTCTCTGTGATTCTATTGGCATCTCTTGCATTACTATTGCTCCATCCCGCCCTCTGCGTTCAGCCAATGACCGTCACCTCCTCCCAGGCTCGCATCCAAGACTTCTCTCGTGCTGCCCCCTCCACTGGAAGCAGCTCCCCCGCTCCATCAGAACATCACTCAACTTGTCCAGCTTCAAACGGGCCTTAAAAACCCACCTCTTCCTTATAGCCTTCCAGTCCCCCACTTAACTGCCCTCCTTCCAGTCTCCCACTTACCCCCTCCCTCTCCTGTCCCCCTCCTACCTCCCTTCCCGTCGCTCTCCTCTCCCCCCTCTCCCCCTTTCCTCCTACCCTCGCGTCTCTGTCCGTCCTACCCTCCCCTTAGATTGTACGCTCCTTCGAGCAGGGCCTCCTCTCCTGTTCTCCAGCTCCTTGTCTCTTCCGTGAGGTCCTTCTACCCCTCTCTCTACCCCCGGGGGCTCTCACCTTTCATCTAGCTGTATTTTGAGCTTCCGAGTTACTGTGCTTTTTGTTAACGGTTCCGTGCTGTCTCACCCTGTACCGTGTTTCTGTCTGTCCCTGTACGGCGCTACGGATACCTAGTGGTGCCCTATAAATAAATATTAATAATAATAATAATAATTACTATTCTAGTCCTGAGATCACAATATGGACAACTTGGCTCAAATTTTATAACATTTAGGATGTTTTCACACACGGCACCAACCAATTAGACTGGTCCCTTTGAACTATCAAACTGTGTATGGCAGATTACTTGATACCAACAAACAATGCCCCTTAATTCTCAAAACTGTCCCTCACCATCAGTACATGCATTATTGAAAGTACTATATTTAATAAATTGAAAAATCAATATTTAATCAACTAATTGTCAGACAGTCGAGATATTTGGCAGAAATAATTGTTTTAACCTCCTCTCAACTAAAAAAAATTTTTTAAAAAATCTGAGACGGGTGGTGGACATTTCATGTTTTTTTGGGTGATCTGACCCACCTAGTTTTGCTATCAATGACAGCACTAGAAGTTTGTAACAGCAGCTGTATGAACAGTCATGGCTAAGATAAGCTATACATATTTATTAGCCAGATGTGTGCCATATACCGGTCCAAGTGGAGATGTATTTCATCTGGTCAAATGTGGACTATGTATACTGGTCAGTGGTGTTGTATTCCAACTTACTCTATACTGTCTAAATGTTTGATGCATAGCATTGTGATCAAATTTCAACTTTGTGTACTGGTCATCTTAGTACTGTATAGTGGACATCTAGATGCTGCATTAAATTATGGTCCAATGTATTTTGCAAGTGTGCTGACATTAGAAAATGCAAAATATAAGGAATAGGGACTACATTTTGATAACATGCTGTGCATTCCATATTTTTTTAGTTTTATTTTAAGCAAGAAAATAAAAGAAACTTCAAAATAAACACCTTGCCTGTCCAACACTAAATACTACTGACTAACAAACCAAAGTTCCAGCATGGTTTTCTCATAGCAAAAATCAGGGTTCCTCTCTCAGAAATTCTGCAGTCCCTTTCTCCAGGTAGTGGGAGGCTGAATGCAGTGCCTAGCAGTCTTTTTAACATAGCTCACAGGTGCCAGCATTAATCAGACTGACAGCAAAGCAGAAAACCTGGACTGAGCTTTGTAAATGGAGCCCACCCTTCTAACCGTTTACACCCCAGGAACCTTTACCAGCTTTTTCCTGAAGCTGAACAGCTCTCTAGGAAGCATTTCCCAAATATAAACACTCTCCCTGGGGTTTTAAAACATATAGGTTAGAAAAGTGTGACTAATATACGCTATATGGACAATAGTATTCGGACGCTTGATCATTACACCAGCAGGGACTGTAATAACATTGTATTCAAATACATATATTTTAAAATTGAGTTGGTCCCTCTTTTGCAGCGATAACAGCTTCCACTCTTCTTGGAAGGCTTTCCACAAGATGTTGAAGTGTTTTTGTGGGAATTTGTGCCCATTCATTCTGTAGAGCATTTATGAGGTCAGGCACTGATGTTGGATGAGAAGGTCTGGCTCACAATCTTCTCTCCAGTTCATCTGAAAGGTGTTCGATGGGGTTGAGGTCAGGGCTCTGTGCAAGCCAGTCAAGTTCTTCCACACCAAACTCATCAAACCATATTTTTGTAGTCCTTGCTTTGTGCACTGGGGCAAAGTCATGTTGGAATAGAAAAAGGACTTCCCCAAATTGTTGCCACAAAGTTAGAAGCATAGCATTGTCCAAAATGACTTGGTATGCTGAAGCATTAAGATTGCCTTCACTGGAGATAAGGCGCCTACCCCAACCCCTGAAAAAACAGCCCCATACCATTATCTCTCCTCCACCAAACTTAACAGTTGGCATAATGCAGTCAGGCAGGTAGCGTTCTCCCGCCATCCACCAAACCCAGACTCGCGTATCTGACTGCCAGAGAAGTGTGGTTATTCACTCCACAGAACACGCTTCCACTGCTCCACAGTCCAGTGTCGGTGTGCTTTACACCACTCTATCCGACATTTGGCATTTGTCTTGGTGATGTGGAAGTTCAGAAATCTTCAGCTACGGAATCAGCAGAGCGCTGGCGACTCTTACGCACCATGCGCCCCAGCAGTCATTGATCCCGCTCTGTGATTAATTTTTGAAACAAATATTTTTATTTAAGTTTTCAAACAATACAATTAAAACATAACAAAAATAGCTTAGCATGCAGTTCTTTCGAATATACAAGCCTGTAAGGAAATGTGTATAAAACGTTAAACATATAAACAACACACATTTCAAGTAAATGTCCAATGTAGCGTGTGGCCCAAACAGATGTAGCGTCCTCTCCCACCGCCACTCAGCAATGTGACCCCTGAACCTAACACCCAGTCGTCCAGCAGGTGCATACACACATAAGAGTAGGTTTATAAAAGGTATGGAAGGGACATTCAAGGTGGGTCAAAATCTGCCACCAGTGATCTCACAGCATATCTATACTTTGCCCAGCGAAACAGATATTATAATACTTAGGCATAGTGTTTGTGGATTGGTAGGTGAACCATTCATGTCCAACAGCCTCATTCACCAAAACAACCCAGACGGCAAAACTAGACCTAACACTGGCCATCCACTTTCAGGCTATTGTGACCTTGGCCGATGCAAGGAGATTGACATATCTGGTCGCGCTCCTGCCAAGCAGCAAATCCACTCCAAGACCGAACACAGGTCTTAGGAAATAACAAAGGAATCCTGATGCCACTACCTCCAACCAGAAGTCCCCAACCACAGGCCAGTCCCAGAGAAGGTGCCAGAAGTTAGCAGGGATGCTCCCACATTTTGAGCACATAGAATCAGCTCTGACACCTATCTGGTGCAGCCTGTATGGGGAGTAATAGACTCTCTGTAATATGTATAGCTGCACTTGCCTACATCTGGTACAAGAGTTGGCCTTCCTGGCACTGTCAAGAATGGCGCTCCAGTAATCATCATCCAAGGGACCTAAGCCTGATTTAACACACCTCTAGCAACGGGTCTGATTGAAACACCTCAATTCAATAATTAACAGGTGTAGCCAAATACTTTCGTCCATATAGTGTACTTACCTGCAAACACTATTCCAGGGACTTTATCACAATGTACATAATTTCTACTTTCTGTACTACGTCTGTGTCAGTACTTTAAGGACTTATTTTTTTCCCCACTATGAAACAGAGTACCCGGCTGATTTTTTTGTGGTAGTAATGTATACCTTTTTAAAATACCCCCCAAAAAATGGGATCCCTAATGTCAATTATTTTTGGATTCGGGAGGAAGAGTTACCTTAGGGGTCGAAATTTTGTGGTTATTCCTTAATAAACACCCGCGGTAGTTCAAATAAACTAGATAAAGTAGTCGCGATTAGTAAATTATTTAATAAATTGAAAAATCAATATTTAATCAACTAATTGTCAGACAGTCGAGATATTTGGCAGAAATAGTTGCTTTGACATCCTCTCAACTAAAAAAAAAATCGTAGAAATCTGAGATGGGTGGTAGACAACCCTGTTTGAACAGACATGAAATGACACAGCTGCCTCTGTTATCTCCAACAGCCAACTGCGATTAATTTGGCACTGACCAGTTGTTGGTAATCAAAAATTATATTCCACATTCTCTGCAGTGGTTAAACAGTGCAGCCATCAGGTTTAGTGGTAACTCAACAAAAATCCTGAAAGTGCAGGTTGCTGCAGCAAGATCTAATGGCTGTCTTGGAGAACCGAGAAAATAAATGTATTTGTATTGAATGTGTAGATGGCAGTGTCAAACAATATTACATGGACAATATTATAACTAAAAAACAATATAAAGTATGTAAAAAATAAGGAACAGAGTAGAAGGATCAAGGTGTCACGAGCACTAGGAGTCTTTGCCCAGGATATCACCAGATGTAGTCTTACCAGAGTAGTGTATGCACACAGTGGTCTTCTGGTAGCAAGGTGACTAGCGGAACAGGAGAATCAGCAGATGGTGAGAGAATGCTAGAGGAAAGTCTATGACTAGCAGCAATATGTTATGGGTTAAATAATATGAACACAAGGATCTTGATGGACGTGAAGACGTGAGGAAAGTCAGTGGTCTGCGTTCAGCAAGTTGTACCACTGCTTATAGTGAGGAAACTTGTAACTGGTGCCAATAGGAAACAGGGAGTCAGTGGTCTGCGTTCAGCAAGTTGTACCACTGCATATATAGGTGAGGATAGGCACTAGGGTAGATGAGTGGAGCATCAACGGTAACACGGAGAGCACAAGGAACTTGATTCCAATGGAATATATAATAAAATAGCAAATGACTAGCGCTGCTTGAAGATACAAAGTCACTACTGAGATCCAGGACATATGAGACAAAGTCAATAGCATCTATAACTTCGTGAGATAGAGGACTCCGTAGATGAGCAGAACACAGTCCAAGCGGATATGCAATAAACTGGTAAAGTCAATAAAAGATAAGCATATCGCGATTCAGTTGAGCAGGCTGTCACGAGAGAAACACAGGGATAGCTGAGCGGCTGAACGCCGACACGAGTAGAGACCACAGGAGAGTGGTAGCGGTAATCCGTGTCTGTGAAGCACACAGACAGAGAACATCACACGAGAGGAGCAATGATGATTCTTGCGGAGGTCAGCAGGAATAGTAGACACGATGAAACACAGGAGAGTTGAGGCGGTCTGGCAACCGGCAATGCAGTAGTCAGGAATCAGCTAGGACTGAAGACACGATGAACACAGGAGAGTTGAGGCGGTCTGGAAACCGGCAATGCAGTAGCGAGGAATCAGCTGGAGCTGAAGACACAATGAAACACAGGAACACCTTCAGAGACTCACAGGGAATGAGACTCCAAGATCAGGCAACGAGGTAATGACCACAGGTGCTTTAAATAGGGAGTGTTGCCTGATCAGCCAATTAACTAAAAGCAACAGGTCTGAAGGGTTCATAGAGGCTGCACATGCGCAGACCATCAGGATGGCGGATGGCCACGGTTCCTAACAACGGGAGAAGAGGCACTCACAGTCCGGTGAGTGACACAAGGTAGTACTCAGAGGAATGCTTTAATAAAAAATTGATCACTGGATACAACACCACACAGAGGAATGCTTTAATAAAAAATTGATCACTGGATACAACACCACACTTAGAAATGTACCAACCAGTTTTCATCTCTGTAAATGTGTGTGATGACCAATGAGTGATTTGTATATGAAACATAATCAGAATGTGGAAATTACTTCTCTGTGTGTATTTCCTGGTGTTTAAGTAAATCTGATTTATGTGTAAAACATTTCCCACAGTCAGAGCATGAAACTGGTAATCCATCTGTGTGACTTCTCTGATGGTGCACAAGATTTGATTTATGTGCAAAACATTTCCCACAGTGAGAACATGGAAATGGCTTCTCGCCTGTATGAATTACCTGATGCCTAATAAAATTAGATTTCTGAATAAAACATTTGCCACACTCTGAACATGAAAACTGCTTCTCTCCAGTGTGACATTTTGTATGTTTAACTAGATATGACTTATGTGTAAAATGTTTGCCACACTGAAAACATGAAAATGGTTTCTCATCCGTGTGAGTTTTCTGATGATTAAGGAGAAATAGTTTACGTGAAAAACGTTTCCCACATTCAAAACATGAAAATGGCCTCTCACCTGTGTGAATTTTCTGATGGTTAAGAAGAAATAGTTTACGAGCAAAACATTTTCCACATTCAGAACATGAAAACGGCTTCTCACCTGTGTGAATTCTCTGATGTTCGGCAAGAACTGATTTCTGTTTAAAACATTTCCCACAATCAGAACATGTAAATGGCTTCTCACCTGTGTGTATTCTCTGATGTATAATAAGATATGATTTCTGTGTAAAACATTTTCCACACTCAGAACATGGAAATGGTTTTTCACCTGTGTGAGTTCTCTGATGTCTAAAGACACTTGATTTCTGAGTAAAGCATTTATCACATTCAGAACACGAAAATGGCTTCTCTCCTGTGTGAACTCTCTGGTGTAAAATAAGACCTGTATTTCGGGTAAAACTTTTTCCACATTCAGGACAGGGAAATATTTTATCACCTTCATTAGCTGAAATATATGTAACAATATCTGAGCTATTATGAAAACATTCCTCATGATTAGAGGCATCAGAAGATATATCTGCACTGTGAAGTACTGGATATATATTTGGGGTAATGGGGTTTTCTTCTGGATAATCTGGTGTCATGATGTTATTTTCTATTTCACCATCTGGAGGTAAAATAAGCTGTTCCTCCGTGGTATTCCTGTTGATGTGTCCATCTGCTGGGAATAAAATAAATGTATGGATATAAGAAAGTTTACACTAGAATCTTATTTTCGTATTGCTGGACTGGCTGGTAATTGTGGTTCCCGCTGGCCTGGGAATATTGTAGATTATGAATGACATATTGAGGCTACCAGTGTAAGCACAGACATGTTAGTTTGTGCGGTTTTGAATGTTGTGGGCCCTCAAAAAGCAACAATGGAACGGGGGCTCCAAGTCTTAGGGAGGCAACTTTACTACCGAGGTCACTTGTAAAGCCTCGCTATTGTTGTACATATATTCATTATGTGTATGCCTCTTTGTTTAGTATTGTTATGTACACTATGGTTATAATATGGCCATTTATGTAACCTCCATGATAAATAATGTAAACTTGAATTTAAAGACTGACTATGTGCCTTATTGAGTAGGCATCTCGAGTGTTGCAGGCGAATCTGATGGGCTGAGTGCTGGTCCATAGGCATATTTAGAACTCTTGCTTCTTGGACATAGAGAGATAACCCCTTCCCTGGGGTTATTGTGACAGGAGTAGAATACAAATATAATAGGGAGTATTGACAGAAGAGGGTATAGAATAAGATAGTGTTGCAGTGACTGAACAAGGAGACTATATGTGACTTTTTTCTGTATTTATTACTCACCTGTGCTGAAATCTGTAGGGATTTCCTCCTCCTTACACTGCTGATCATCCCTCACACACGTCTCTTCTTCCTCTATAACTTCAACTTTAATTCCAAGCAGTTCTTCGTCCTAAATAACCAACAGAACAATAAAAATAACATTTAATACTGTCAGATTCCATGAATTGAGAATAGACTGAATAACATCAGATTTAAGATCAACACAACTTCTCTACAGATCATATAGTGTTTAGTATCTTGGTGCAAGACCAGACCCTCAATTCTACAACCTGATAGACTGGTGGGAGAATGTGATTTTCCTCTGTACAATCCTGTGAATAACAAGGACGGGGACATCTCTCTGGGGTATTTCTGGTACTGGATCCATCTGTAGGAAACACACGGGAGACTGAATACATTGTGTATATATTTTTTTATCAAATGATGTGTATCTAGGTGGCTCTCAAAACGGCTTTCTCATATGCATACTCCTCTTACCCAGAGATGTGAGGGGCTGGTGATTCTCCATCATCACGTCCTTGTACAGACCCTTGTGTCCTTCTAAATACTCCCACTCCTCCATGGAGAAATAGACAGTGACATCCTGACACCTTATAGGAACCTGACACACACAATGATACAGTCTTCACCCAGACACATCCCCTGGTGTTACTGTATAATGTCCCATTCCCAGCAGTCACCTCTCCAGTCAGCAGCTGAATGATCTTGTTGGTGAGTTCTAGAATCCTCTGGTCATCGTTTCTCTCATGTATCAGTGAGTGAGGTGGAGACACCGTGATGGGGCTCTGGGTCCTGCTCAATCCTCCTGACAAACAGGGACAGCAGCTGGGTGTCACATGCTCACCAGATGACTTCTTCACTACTTTGTAATCCTATATATTGAGACAGAATTATAAAAAGCATGAAACAGTCCAGTGATCACATCTTCTGCTCGAATGTCAGAATCCTCATCAATCCTGTCCCTATTTTATTAAGAGATAAGAGTGATGTCACTGACATTCCCAGAACCCCTCACCTCTCCAATCAGCAGGTAGATGATCTCCAGGGTGAGATTTAATATCCTCCGAGTCATGTGACTCCTCTCTTTGTCCATCACGAGGACAAAAATGCTTTGGTCTTAGTTAGAACGATTAACCGTGACGTCACCTCTGCAAAAAGAGAAATAAAATACTTGAGCATGGTAAATAGCAGGGTCATCTTTTTTTACAACAACAGAGTAGGCATGTAAAATGCTGTAATCTGAGAATATTGGCTGTGACAGCTAATCAAATAAAAGTTTTGATTCGTTAGTAACGAGATCTTAATGTTCAATGTTCAGTAATCAGACCGTTATGGTTACGGATATGATTCATGCACTGAAAGCAATATTTTGTACATCCAGGAAATAAAGATATTTAAAACCATGTTCTATTGGATATATCCGAATATGTAATGGACATGAGAGTTTCTGCCTCATCTGCTTTCGGACTCCCATGTCACCTTTTAAAAGAATCAGACAGACTTAAAATGGTGAAAACAGCCACTCTATCCACATACACGTGCAAGGCCCAGACCAAGGGAGCCATAGAGCTAGGACACTTTATCTAAAGAGGGACTGTGATATAGAGAAGGGAGAACAAAGTCATGGTTTATATGTAAAGTTACTGATATTGGGTCGGTAAAAGAAGAATGATGAAATCAGTCATTACATGGATACGGACATAAACTGACAGTATTACTGAACCCATATCAGTAACACCAATATATTTTAATATACATCAAAATAAACTTTTTTTTTTTTTTTTTATTTCTTAAAGGTGAGTAAAATAATAATAGAAAAAAAAAAAATAGTAGAGGACTCTTTCGCTTATTTGTCCTCTATTTCTCCATATGTTTTGGGATTCACAGATTTCAGGATTCTGGTTAAAATGATTTTGTGACAGAATGGACCTATGCCACCTGGTCCGTTGTTACTGGGGACCGGCTGGGCTCATCTTGCCACCGTCCCCTTTATTTATCCCAAATTGCCCCCTCTAAACCCAGTAGGAGGGGCTTACTACTGCCATCACTAGGCTCCTTTGTAGGCACCTAGAACCGTTTTCTTCTGGGTAACTCTTGCTGCTAGTGTACCTCCTCGCTGGGCATCTGGGCTGGTACCCCTAACCTCTTCTGTTACATCAGGGTTTCTGTGGATGGTTCCACCTGGCCTACCACACTGGTCAGAGCTGCAAGGCAGTGGGCAGAGCTTTGGTACTGGAATGCTGGGTCGCTACCTCAGAACAGCCGGATAACAGATTAGATTGTTCTAATCTGTAGGTCACAGGAATTTCCGCAGGTAAGTAGGCATTAAAGAAGGATCTTGAAGCAGTGATGTTTTATTAGCTCAAGTATCAGAATAAGGGCAGTTACACTAAGTTTGTGGTACTAGTGATCTCCAGAAAGGTACAGATGGAATAAGGATACATTACATGGTCAAACAGTCTGCTTTTATACAGATTTACACAGATACCCTGGCAGGAGGTAATCCAGCCTCCTGCCACTTTAACCAATCCAGGTGCTTCATGCAGCCTGCACTTAACTTAGCCTGGAGGGGTTTAACACCTTTGAACATTGCTGCTACCGGCACCACAATGTCTGAGGTTTTATATTGAATTTTTACCATCAGGATATAACATTTTCTCTAATCTTCCTTTTAACGCAATTTAACTTGCAAAATTCACACTAATCCGTGATCACTTACATCCTGAGTCTTACACACAAATGAAGTCTACCAGCCAGTCTAATTACCCCCCCCCCCACACACGTGCTTTCAGGCGCAAATGACATGTTGGTCATTCAGCGACAAAAAGGTCTAATTAGACATGAGATTACCGGTCTCCAGAAAGTTGCAAAAACACATCAGCTCCACTCATATGCTTACTTGGGACTTCCTATAGAAAAGTTAGAAAACTCAAACATGACATACTGTCTTCGAAATCAATACATTTCCATACAAAACACATACCAATATAAAAAAAAAGTACATTTGCAAAGATGTAAATTGGCACTTGCACCACTAATTGAAATAAATTTCTACAGTAAATTCTACAAAACATTTGACCTCATGAGTCCTCACTAAGTAGGAATTAGCCTTATTTGCACCTAGCAATCTTATCATTCAACGTTGCAATGTTTCAAACCCTGCTTCTCTATTTCCGTGATGAGACTTTTCAGTCTCAGAGAATGGAGAGTGGCAGTGATGAGCATGACTGTCTTTCTATTGTTGCCCAAAATTTTTCACCATACCCTGACCTGTGCAAAACACTGATTTGGTTCTGTTTGTGGATGTTAGTTGCTTGCGGCGAGAGGATGGCAGTCTTGGTTCTGCATATGCTGTATGCACACTAACTTATACCCTGTAAGCCAAGCCTCTGTCTGGTCTAGTCTTAGCCCAGTTAGCGGAACTTGTGGCTTTTGAAGGGCGGAACTTGAAGGGCTTGTGAAATAGCACAAGGTAAAACTGCTACTCCCGTTCCTCATTCGGAGTAGTGCATGATTTTGGAGTGTCATGGAAGTGAAGGAATTTCCTCACATCTAATGGTACACCTATTGCACATGCCAAGGCTGAACAGATGCTTTTGGATACACTACAGAAACCTAATCAGTTAGCAGTCATTAAGTGTCAGGCACACACTAGTGGTACAGATGAAATCACAAAGGGAAATGCCAGAGCTGACAGAGCAGCCAAACAAGCTGCAATGATAGAGAAGACTAATGAAAAAGAAATGTTTGATGTTTGCAACATGTATTCCAGATGAATGAATGCTAATATCTATGCAATCAGCCTCTTGTCCACAGGAAATCTCCTCCTGGGAGCAGGAAGGATGTCAATCTGATTCTGAAGGTATGTGGCGAAATAAGGAAGGTAAACAAGTGGTCCCCAAGTCACTTTCATCTGCATTGGCGGCACACGGTCTCACCCATGCCTCTAAGGGTGCCATGATTGAATTGGTCAGAGCTTACTGGCATGCCCCAGAGTTCACTACCATAGCTGCTAAATTGTGTCAAGCCTGCTTGACATGGCTCAGAAACAAGCCTGGAAGCTCTGTTCCTACCATACCTTCACATCTTCCTGCTACAGAAGGACCATTTCAGCATTTCAGGTGGTACAAATTGATTTTCATTCAGCTTCCAAAGGTGAGACAACAACAGTGTGTGTTGGTATGTGTAGACTTTTTAAGAAAATAGTACAAGAATCAGTATGTAGGTATGGATTGTCCCAAATTATTTAATCTGATCAAGGGACACATTTCACAGGGAGAGTGTTTAGGCAGATGTGGGACATGATGGGTATCAGACAACAATTACACATGCCATACCACCTTCAGTCAAGTGGCAAGGTTGAGAGGTATAATCAGACTATAAAAAATAAGTTACAGGAGTGTAAGAAGCAGACGGGCTTACCGTGGCCTGAAGCCCTGCCCGTGGTCTTGCATTCAATACGTAGTACGCCAAAAGGACCATTACACATCTCATCATTTGAAATTTTGTTTGAGACTACTAAATCTCATGCTGACACCTGCTCCTGACCTCGGCACAGCACAAGATATCACTGTCAAGTACCTGGTCAATATGAGCAGACAGATTAAACAGATAGATGAGGCTATAGCTTTTATCTAGCCTAATATTCCGGTAGCCTGCCAGCGGCAATGTGGGGACCCTTGAGGTTAAGTGTTTAAACACTTAACCTCACATTGCCACTTTAAATTTTATTCACACACGTTGCGATGATGTCAGGCTGCACTGCCTATCAGTTCTTCAATCAAAATGCCTTGCTGTCATTATGGTGCTTTCTTCCGTCATCTCCAAGCTAAGTCTCATTATTTTCCAGTCTGTTTTTGATTATTTCGTGTTTTTTTGGTAGGGATTGGCGATGTCAGACTTATCAGAATAGTTAAAACGTATTCAACCCCTTTGATGATGCACTTATCGTTTGTATTTGAACATGGCTCCATATGAAATTATACAACGTAAAAGATTAGAATTTTAAGGAGACAACTCCTGTACAAGGTTCCTTACTGTACCATGTACCTTGTACAGGCGTTGCACTGTCGGGTTTTCCACAGCCGGAAAATGGTACCCAACCCGAATACGGACATGCATATGCCCGATTTATATGCAATTTAAAAAAAAATCATAATACATTTGTTTAGCGCAACTTAATCTTTAGACCCCTTGTGTGTAAGTATAATACAAAAGGCAAAAGCAGTATAAAGTGAAGAAATTGGGGCATTCAGGATATAATACTGCTCTGTATATCTTTTGTTCTTTCATGGAGGATCGTCAATTCAAGAAGATTCCTACAGACATAGTTGAATCTTATATATCTTATAAGTACCACTCAATTTCCTTTTTTTTTCCTGTCCGTGACATAGGAGAGGTTGAAAACGTTTAGGATTGCTACCCCAAATGCTCTAATTTCCAAAATGATTACATTTAGCCTTGTGTCCTTTTGCCATATGCCCTATACCACTTGTGTGTGTAAGTGTGCACCCCAACCTCTGCAGCTGGAGTCTATTGTTAACACCACCCATTATGATCCTGGAGAGTGGTACTCCCTTGTCTTTCAATGCTGGAAGTTGGCACCGGCTGAGAACATTTCTGACACTCTAAGCATGATGCTCTGGTCCAAGGATTCTTGATTGTGGTAGAATAACTAACTTAAGATTCCTAATGTGCCGTCTTGCCCAAAGGAGGACACCTATCGTAGATAAAAACATCTAAAAGAGTCTGAGGTAGTCCTGTATTGACAATTGGCCCTTTGTTTGAATCAGATGTGTCAAATGCCATAGTCTGCACAGTCTGACAGTGATACTTTTCATCTTGTTGTATCTAGGTGTACACCTAAGCACTGTAGCTGATGTGAAGGTGTCATAATTGTGATACATCTGTACTCCTGAAAAAAATAGATTACCATGGCTGTTCTTGCTTGTTCGATACAGTTTAATTTCCCTATTACCGGGATATCATCCAGGTAGGGCCAGACAGCAAATCCTAGTTTCGTGAGAGCGATCATGAAAACTACCAGTACATTGGAAAATGGCCTTGAAGATGTAAACAGGCCGAAGGGCACAAAAGTAAGTACAAAGCTGTCCGGAAATTTCCAAATTGCATCTCTACTAGAATAAAAAAAAAATCTTGGAGAAGAAGCCAGTGCCCCTCTTATTGGTGGGGACGAGAGAAATGACAATCTTTTCCATCAATATCAGCAAAATATTGCACAATGCCTCCAGCCACATTGGGAATAATGTATTTTTGGACAAAAATACCTCCCTTTGGTAATTCTTGGAATTCTATTTTGCAACCTTTGGATATAATTATCCAACACCAGCAATTGTGTGTTGAGTAGTTGTGCCCATATATTTATGGCTCTGACTTGAAACGTTCTTCTCCACCACAATTGATGCCATCAGAACAGAGATTTCCTCCTCCCACTTCTCTCATATCCCCACTGCCCCCCCCCCCTCCCGTTGCCCTCCAAACATCATCCCATGGTTCTTTACTTTTGTTCTCTCCTCTTTCTACCTGCTCCCTTGATCCCATCCCCCCACCTCCTCAGATCTCTATTGCCTGCTCTCACCTAGCACACCTCTTCAACTTAACCTTCTCATCTGGAATTTTCCACTCATCCTTCAAAGATGCTCAAGTCTTGCCCATTCTTAAAAAAACAAATCTTGATCCCTACACCCTGTCAAATTACCACCCCATCTCTCACATCCCTTTCGCCTCTAAATTACTCAACCTGCCAGTCTACACAGCTGTCTCACTAACTACCTCTCCAACAGCTACCTCCTCGATCCTCTCCAATCTAGTTAACATCCCCTCCACTCCACAGAAACTGCCCTAGCTAAAGTCACTAATGACCTCTTATACACTAAATCTAAAGGTCACTAATCTCTTCTCATCCGTTTGGACCCATCTGCAGCCTACTATACAGTCAATCACCCTCTCCTACTAGCACTGTCCTCTCTTAGTTCACCTCCTATCTCTCTAACCGCTCCTTCTCTCTCTCTACCTCTTCCTCCCCTACTTCCCCACGTCCCGCAGAAGTCCCTAAGGGCTTCGTCCTTGGCCCTCTTCACTGGGTGATCTTATTAGCTTATGACACCCAAACGTACCTCACTTCTCCTGTTCTGTTCCCTTCCCCCTCACTAAGGTGAACTGCTGCCTCTCTGCCATTACCTACTGGATGTCCCAACATTTCCTTAAACTTAACATAGCCAAATTTGAACTTATTATCTTCTCTACCTCTAGAGACTCCTCCCCTCCCATCCTCTCCATCACTATTGGTAATACTATCATCTCCTCTGCTCCCTAAGTTCAATGCCTGGGGGATCATCCTTGACTCTTCCCTCTCCTTCGGCCCTACGTACAATCACTTGCCCAATCCTGCCTTCCTCTATCAGTCTTCACTATCCTCTCTCACTAACCATACTATACTGTAACTCACCCTCACTCTTAGCCTTGTGCACCTGTTCTCAGCCGAGTTTATACTTATTAAACTTTGTTTTTGGACTGCCCTGTATGCCGTGTACTGTTTTGGCCCATGCTCTGTATACGGTGCTGCGGACCCTTTGTGGCACCCCATAAATAAAATACAATAACTGTGATTGGATCACTATTAAATAACTTTTGGTATAAATTTATTTAGAGGACATAGCGCAGGGCGCTTATTTATATAATTGCACGTGCACTTATTTATATAATTGCACGTGCACTTATTTATTACATTGTGTATATTGTGAGATAGGAAATCATTATTTCTGAGACCAGGGTATAGAAATTAGTTTTTTCTGTTTTAACCTTTAAAAAGCAAATACCTTATTTCTGATGTATACCTGATACAATAAGTCTTTGTTTTGAAAGCCCTTTGCATATCTTGGTGCAAGAAAATGCATTCATGTCTAAGGTATATGTTTGATTTCTGATAAGCATTTGTAAGTCTGTTGTGTAATCTAGAGGATGTGTCCTCATTAAGGCTAATTAAGTCTATTCAATGTGAACGACCAACACTTGAATGCACAACAGGGGGCCGTTACCTGAATGCATGTCCTGTTAGACAGATAGGAACTCTAAACAATGGAGACAGAACATCTGAAGTGGGGATGTAGAAGTTAAATTGTGTTATATGCAAAACTAGATTAAATCCTGAGATCTGATGGAGATCAAGTTGATATGGAAGTTCAATTATTAGATGCAAAATTAGATTACATCCTGAGATCTGAGGGAATATTCTAGACGGGTTGGAGCCAGCTAGGTCCAAGGGGCTGGCTTACCTCTGCTAGGAGATATGTCAGAACTATATAAAAGGTAAGCTGTGTGAGCATGTAATGTATTCTTCTGATTTCAACTGACCTGATCACTGGGACCTTTAACTAGTGAGAGCAAATAAACATGTTGCTTCGAGACCTGCTTGAAAACATCTTCAATATTGCTGTAATCCTGTGACCTGACGATTAGACCCTAAAATCTCATCCGTTCTCCGTCTGTCTGCTGTTTGAAACCAAGCTTTTCCAGTACCACCGACTCTGCCTGCTACCCATGCAGCCCTGGTTAGTGTGATAGGTCAGGGGGGGATCCATCCACAGCAACCCTGATCTATAGTGAGAGGTCAGGAGTACCAGCCCGGGTACACCAACAACGAGGTGCGCTAGCAGCATCAGTTATCCAGAAGGAACGTGGTTCTGAGTGCCATAGAAGGAGCTCAGTGGTGGCAGCATTGTAAGCCCCACCTACTGCGGCAAGAGGGCGCATTTGGGATAACGAAAGGGAACGGTGGCAAAGTAAACCCAGCCGGTTCCCAGCAAAAACAGACAGGGTGGCATAGGCGGTCCATCCTGTCACAATAACATATTACCAAATCTTTTGTCTCTCAATAGTCTCTGGAAGATATGCAGTCTATGGGGCATATTCAATTAGCTTTCCGGTTCGCGGTAACGCGCGTTACCGCGAATCCTGCGCACTATTGCCATTAATACAGTACCGCATTAACGCGGATTTTCGTACGCAACCCTATGGGCTGCGAACGAAAATCCACGTTATTGCGGTACCGTGTATTGACTACTCGGTACCTTCCGGCGCGATCACGCAGACCGGAAAGCTAATTGAATATGCCCCTATCAGCCATTGGGAATTCTTTGGTCTGAATCCTCCTCCTTTGCATTGCCACCTAATGGTTTAGAAAACTGTTTCCAGGACAATACCTTCTGGCTTCCTTAAAGTGTTGAAGAGAGACTAAAGAGGAAGAAGACCTTTTAAGATCCTGTGATAATTGATGGGATCTGCCCCCTGTAATCTTATAAATCATCATGTACAGTCTACCTCCAAACAGAAAAGAACCTTTAAAAGGAAGTGTGGTTAGACTACTCTTAGACTGCGGATCTGCTGCCCAAGGACATAACCAGAGGACCCTTGTAGCTATAGATGTCTCGTGTAGAAAGTCAATCCCTTTCCTCATAATGTTCATACTTCTAACCAAGTATTGTATCCTACTTATCTTTGCACAAGGTATCAATAAAAATCATTTGTGCTCTGAAGATTGATTCCCTGATTTGACTGCTGTCCCTGAAGAAATACAACATTTCTCCGTCTCACTACCCATTGCAGCCCTTAATGGACCTCCATCTGCTCATTTGTGAAAAAATTAACAATTGAATAAAAATCAATAACAATCATGTACATTTGTCGTGATTACGCTACACAACAAATGTACATGATAATATCGAAGCATCTCATTGTTAAGTTAGATTATGACATTATGGTGTAACTATTATGCTGAGTATTAACACAGGAGATATAATAACCAAATCACACGTCTACAGGGATGAAACAGGTATTATCATTATTACTTAGAGATTAGTTACTGGTTTCTTCAGCCTTCAGCTATGACGAAGGTCAGGTCAGTTTCAGTACCTTCTACTTGGCTCTGACAACCAGTAATGACTTCTAACACATCCTGCGGCTGTAACTTGGAAGATGGATTACCCGCAGCCTGCAAAATGTCTGGCACAGGAATTTCCAAAATCTGCTGCCTCTGACCACTAGACAAATCTATCAAGCACGTTGCCCACCTCCATGTTTTTCTTAGGAGGCATAGCTGACCCCCATAGATAGAAGGCGAGTTCAGATAGAAGGAATCAAATGAAATCATGAACAGGACACAAACACAACAGAGGATATCAGACAAAACGGAGTTAGTAATAATACAAGGATAGTGAAATGGCCTGTCGCCCAAACAATTGGCCTGGATCAATTTTCAGTCCAGATTTCTGACAGATGGCCTCACATTTGGCTCTAATATACTCTGAAACCTTTTGGAATTCATCGTCGTCGTCTCAATAACAGCGAGCTGTCCAGGCTCTGTAACAGGAAAGTCTCTCCAAACCATAACACTCTCCCAACCAAGCTTTAAGCAACGGTTATAAGCTTCTTCCAATGAACAGAATGACTGAAATAATAGTCAGAGGCCTCCACCTTAACTCATCTGTTCAGAGCACACTGTCCCAGAGGTCTTGGTCTACACTCCAGTGATCTCTAGGAAAATGTAGGCTTTATATTTATGCTCTACTGTGAGGGCAGAGAATTACTCTGTATGCACATTGTCTGTGGTAGAAGAAGCCTGTAGATCCTTTCATTGTTACTTGGGGTCCATGGGTCCTTCGAGCACCTTTCCATCAGCATAAGGGTGGAGATTGGTGGTATGGCTTGTTCTTAGTATATTACTTGTGATCTGATGTTCTTACTCAGTGCTCCATGTTCCGCTGCAGGCTGGGGGTTCTGTAAAGTGTCTAAAAGTTTAAATTGATACTCTGCTTCCCTGAATCTCGTCCCCGCCACAGGAAAAAAAAAGCTCATCCCCTGTCCCTAAGGGGCAATATCTAGGGACTGTGTTATGTTGCTGACAGGGAGTCTCAGACACATGTTCATCTTGTTGACATAACTGAATGAATTAATTCAGTCATTTCTTCCCTAGATGTTCCCAGATTCTCATAGTTGGGGCTCTGCAGCACTATTGCTATTCTTGTTACTACTCACTGTCACTATTTATATTACTAGAATTCACTATATATATTTATATCACATGGTATTATCAATAACAAGCTGCAGGCATGCAATAAAAGCTTACAATAAATGTAATTACCTGCTGCCAGTACCACCAATGTCTCCTCTTATGCTCTACTAACCTGTCACCTCTCACCCGGAAGATTTTATATACCACTTCCTGCCCGTGCGTTCCACCAGATTCCCTCCCAGGTAACGCCGATATCAAGTGAAGACAAACCCAGACCACGCCCCCTCATATATGGAACGTGTGACGTTCCTCGGTCACTAGAAAAACAAGAGGCAGGGCAATGAAACGCCGCGGCCGCCATTTTCTTGTGGTTCAGATCATCTCCAAAAAAAGAGGTTTCAGGATGAAACTCGGGCTCTCGTTCTCCAGTCCTTTTGTTTAACCCTTTATTTTACCGGATAAATAAAAAGAGGACACATTATATACACCAGGGCCACAGCGGTATCTCACTGGTCACTTTGATATATAAACTCGTGGTTAGACATTGTGCTGCAGCGGTGGCCATTTTCTTGTGCCACATCAGAGTTAAACTTAAGAACTGTTCTCATAAAGCAGAATAATTACAGAACCCTCTGCTCTCTTTATTTACTGCTTGTTACATTTGTTTTGTTTAGAAGATTTGCAGGATGTGTGTTGCTTAACACAGTATTGTACAAAAATATCACCTGCTGTCTGGTGGAAGTTTGGGATTTCAAAGTAGAAGTTTCAATCAGCTGGAGAGAATTGACACAGACCAAGTTCTGTATACAAGGAGTATTCTCTGATTTATTGATACAAAGATACAATTTTTTATAGCCTACTGCAGTGGTTCCCAAACTTTTGCCGTTTGCGGCACCCCTAGAGTCTCCAAATTTTTTCAAGGCACCCCTCCAAAATAATTACTGAACAGTCCTGTTTTAGAGGTAGTTGGGTCAAAAAGTTGTAATAAGTATTTAGGTCACGACAGAAATACTTATTTAGTTGTATGCAAAAATGCCCCTCTGCATCCAGGCACACTGCCCCCTCTGCAACCAGGCACACTGCCCCCTCTGCATCCAGGCACACTGCCCTCTCTCGTCTGTCACGCTGGCCCCCTCCTCTGCCCTCTGTCACGCTGGCCCCCTCCTCTGCCCTCTGTCACGCTGGCCCCTCCTCTGCCATCTCTCACGCTGTCCCCCTCCTCTGCCCTCTCTCCCCCTCCTCTGCCACCTGTCCTCCTCCTCTGCCATATGTCCCCCTCCTCTGCCCTCTCTCCCCCTCCTCTGCTCTCTGCCTCTGTCCTCCTGGTCTGCCCTCTGTCCCCCTCCTCTGCCCTCCTCCTCTGCTCTCTGTCTTCCTGGTCTGCCATCTGTCCTCCTCCTCTGCTCTCTGTCCTCCTCCTCTGCTCTCTGCCCCCCTCCTCTGCCCTCTGTCCCCCTCCTCTGTCCTCCTGGTCTGCCCTCTGCCCCCCTCCTCTGCCCTCCTCCTCTGCTCTCTGTCCTCCTGGTCTGCCATCTGTCCTCCTCCTCTGCTCTCTGTCCTCGTCCTCTGCCCTCTGTCCCCCTCCTCTGCCCTCTGTCGTCCTCCTCTGCCCTCTGTCCTCCTCCTCTGCTCTCTGTCCTCCTGGTCTGCCATCTGTCCTCCTCCTCTGCTCTCTGTCCTCCTCTTCTGCCCTCTGTCCCCCTCCTCTGTCCTCCTCCTCCGCTCTCTGTCCCCCTCCTCTGCCCTCTGTCCTCCTGGTCTGCCATCTGTCCTCCTCCTCTGCTCTCTGTCCTCCTGGTCTGCCATCTGTCCTCCTCCTCTGCTCTCTGTCCTCCTGGTCTGCCCTCTGTCCCCCTCCTCCTCTGCCATCTGTCCTCCTGGTCTGCCCTCTGTCCCCCTCCTCCTCTGCCATCTGTCCTCCTGGTCTGCCCTCTGTCCCCCTCCTCCTCTGCCATCTGTCCTCCTGGTCTGCCCACTGTCCCCCTCCTCCTCTGCGCTCTGTCCTCCTCCTTTGCCATCTGTCCTCCTCCTCCTCTGCCCTCGGTTTGCCCTCTGTCCTCCTCCTCCTCTGCCCTCGGTTTGCCCTCTGTCCCCCTCCCTCTGCCCCGCGCCAGGCAAAAAAAAAAGAAAAAACAGAAACTTACCAATCCGCGCGGCGCCGGGACCCAGCAGCCATCACTGAATGACGTCAGTGACAGCTGCGGGAGAGAGGAGGCTGCTGGGTCCTGGCGCCGCGCGGATTGGTAAGTTTCTGTTTTCTTTCTTTTTTTTTTGCCTGGCCCACGGCACCCCAGTGACAGCGCCGCAGCACCCCTGGGAGCCGCGGCGCACACTTTGGGAGCCGCCGGCCTACTGAATAAATAAGTCCTACGTCATAAGCATACAAGTCTATGGGAAGCGCTACTGATCAACTTTCTTACATATTCTTGAGGTGTTTACTTTCTCCCCCTTCTCAGGACAGATGAGTATATTATTCTTATCTCAAGAGGAGCTGGAGGTTTTATATCATGTGCCATGTCCAACATCAAGGGCACAGCTCCCACACTACGAGCTGAAAATGAAGCTACTTATTGTTCTCATATCTTGATACATTCTCCAGGAGTTCTTTATGTCAGCTTAACCTCAAGGCCATGGGCTTACATCTTGTAAAACTGCGAATCAGCAGAAAAATTAATCTTTTTCAGCAAATAATATTTCTATGCAAGTTACAATAAATGGCTGAACAAAGGCTTTATGAGGCCTAAACAAAAAATCATATTTAACAATCCATATGGTGATGTTGGACGTAAATCCTGTAATGTCTGGGAGACTCCCGGATTCCGTGTAGCACTGCCGGGAGAGTATGGCATCCTCCCACATAGGATGTGGACATCGCAGAATTTTGCCCCGTCCCCCGTTGTAAAATTACGTTTGCCTCATTACGTTGTGGGGGCAGGACCAGAATGGCACAATTTGCATAGCTCCGCCCCTGTATCGCTCACCTCCCCACAGGCAGCTCCCAGACACTGTCTTCAGAAAGTCAGCAAGTATGCGTAAAGGAACACAATATGGGCAGCTTGAAATGGGGAAATTTGCTTAAAATAGGGACTTGCAAAAAAGTGATATCTATTCCCACCGTTGTGCCACTGATAGTCAAATCTAGTTTACAACAGTTTGATCACCAAACTAGGCACAGTAACTTAGGCCCTGAAAATTTGATCCGTTGAGCATATGTTTGCACGTCTACTAAAAAGCATATCTAAACGTGTAACCCAAATTGGGACGCATGTATGTGAATACATCTGGCCCGACACTTAAAATGCAAGGAGCGGTAAATGCAACTCTAACTACAAGTACAAGTTGTGGTCATGTGTAGTGCACAGTTTATGGGAAAAAGGCACGGTTATGATGCACTTATATATCTATAAGTGATTCCTAACTATGTATCTAATTTATCCTCCCTCCTGCCATTTAGGGATAAACCCAGTTTAGTATGTTTGAAGCAGATAGTTAACACTGGGTGGATAAACTTTTCTCTAACAATTTGATATTAATATTAAGGAGTGACAGATAGTTGGTCTATAATCATCACTTCATTGGTCTGCAGTTCAGTAATTAACGAAATTTAAAGTTTGCCTCGAAGATAGATTCTAGTTGAGCTAATTTAGTCGATCTACTCTGCCTCCAATGTGATCTGAACTTTACAGCCCTGTAGTACAGCTCTGTGTGCCTCCCAGAACTTTATTGGAAATTGGATTAAACAAGTTTAACGTACAGTAATATTGTATCTGTTTTCTCTTTTTCTATTATGAGAAATTGAGGGCTAATAAATGTACATTTCCAGGGGGCGAAAGATTAGCTGGCAACCAGGCTAGCGCAAATAATACCTACTGGTGTCTGCTCCAACTGAAGGGTAGAAAGGATTGAAGACTTAGAAGTATTTGGAAAATATCAGTAGAAGTAGAATACGACTAATTATAGAAAACATTTTGAGTTTGGATGAAAAATTCAACATATGTAATTCTCTTATGTCTCAAAAGTTATATGAGTGTAAAAGACTTTGGAGAAACTTATATTTGAAGTTCGCCTGGAGACGCCTTGTAGGACAGTAGATCTAAATAGTCTCAGGGCAACAACCATGTTTGAGCCACAACAGACAATAAAGACACCAAACTTTCAGAGAAGTCATTGGATGCTGCGAGCATAATAAACAGTTTACTTTAAAGCCCTTCAAAAAAGACCCATCAAGAGATGGTTCGTTCCCTCAGGTATGCAGATCTTCTTGTGATAAAAACATTTTATCCTAAAAATATATTGAGGGTCCAGGGATTAGCAGAACACACCATTGCTAGAATGAGGGGGGGGATGTCACACATTATTATAATTGTTTTAATTCAAAATCAATCATTTGTTTCAACTTCTATTACTCCCAACACATTTTTAGGATGGGTCTACATAAATCGGGCAACAATTTACATTCATATCCAAAATTTGGATTATATGACGTCACACATTTTTCCTCCAATTTTAAAACCAAGCATCAGAATACATTTCTTATTAGTGAACTGCAAAAATGTTTACTTTTTGATATAAAAAAAATGGCTAGACGTAGTAAAATATTTCTAGAGCGGTCACAAATCCATACCCATTTCAGAAGCAGGTGTCTCTATCAACTCTTGTCATTTGCAAGATATTTTAGGCACAAATCTCTTAAGATAGAAATCAGGGATTTCTTCTTTGCCAGAAACTGTCAACGTAGAATGTCAAGACCTAGTTGTTGTGTTACAAATAGAGAAGACCCCAATGTAAGTGTGACGGATTCCGGAAGTAAATTCTGAGTGACACAATCTATTTCAGCTAAACTGATTTTCTTTGCAAATCGTGTTTCATCTGCTGAGTCATTCTGTTAGTCTCTACATTGGTTCCCCGTTTTTTACTGAATCCAATATAAATTACTTCCACTAACCTACAAGGCCATCAACAAAGCTGCACCAGCATACATATCCTCATGTGTTTCAAAATATCTCCCAACTCCACAACTTCCTCCTGCACAAGATCTGCGTCTCTCATCCACTCTCATTACATGCTCCCATTCCCGGTTACAGGTAATTTTTTCAGGCTGCACCCACTTTGTGGAATTCCCTCCCTCGCACAGTAAGACTTTCTTCTGGTTTACAACCCTTCAAGTGTTCTCTGAAAACCGACATCTTCAGACAAGCTTATAATATTCCTCAACCTGGTGGTAGTTGCTTTAATGGTGCTGATAACACCAACAGTGACTACCACAAAGGGACCAAAATGAAAATGAGTTCCCCGACTTAGAAGATAGGAGGACTGACCTTAAGAATGACAGAACAAGTGCCCGGCAGTGTGGTAAGAAATCACGATCCCCAGAAACAACGGCATGTTGTTAGTTCGTCATTTTCAATTGCAACTTGTCTCTAACTATTACACTTAAGCCAAAGTCTAATTGGTGGGATGAGAAGCGGCATTGCAGATTTTAAAATGCCGCTTCTCATCCCACTTAAATTTCGTACCCCACCCCCTCAACCACCCGCTTAACCTCTCTAGGATACCCTGTTACCATCCTTTACAAAATTCACACAACACTCTGACCCCCTGACCAACATTACTGTGTGACTGGATCACACAGCATACTAATCACTTTTTACCTTTGTAATCTGGATGGACCGAAATGCAATATGTAGACTTAACCTCATGTGTCCGACTCCCATTGACCCCATAGATTGTAAGCTTGTGAGCAGGACCTTTTCATCTCTGTCTGCATTATTGTCTATTACTATGTTTGTTCCCAGTTGTATACAGCGGGCGCTGTATAAATAAATGATGATTATGATTTCTGTACAGGAGCAGGCCCGGCGCTCCCATTAGGCAACCTTAGGCAGTTGCCTAGGGCGCCGGGACCTGCAGGGCGCCGCTGACTAGATTTTCTAATCTAGTCAGCGGTTCAGCGGCACGAGAGAGATGCACAGCAGCGGCGGCGGGGCGGCCGCCGCTGTTTTTTAATGTCCGCATGATCACTGACGTCAGTCAGTGATCATGTGATAGTCTGTCCGGCGCCTCTGAGGTATCACACTGTCTGTCACTGACAGACAGTGTGAATAAAGTTATTCCCCCCTCCTCTTCCCTCTCAGCATGCATCGCGAGGAGCAGCTAGAGGAAGAAAAGGTAAGTGAAATCTAATTTTTTTTTTATTTAGTGTGTTCGGGGGGCGCGGGCGGGGGCGGCTTGCCTAGGGCGCCGAGAACCCTTGCACCGCCCCTGTACAGGAGTGAGGTTAGACTGGAACGGTATCGACAAGTGGTTAATAGATTGTGACACGACACAATTTCCTGGTGTATTTATTACAAAATAACAATATAATAACTGATACATATGTGTTTAAAGAGAAAGTAAATAATATATTTCTGTATGTATGAAACACTTGATTTTATTTCCAGTGTTGTCATTAGTATCTGTAGGGCATGTAAAGAGGACACACATACAATGCAGTCATTATGGTTATCTAGAAAAATATGTATAAAATACAACACAAACAGTATTCCATAATAAAAATCGCACAAAGGAAATTTTAATGACCAGACAAACTGTGTTTTATGTCATTGATTCATTATAAAAATATGTTTTACTACAATATAGAATCTTAGTGCAGATCTATATACCCTGTCCCTGAGTCATTAATTCTGTGTTTTAAAAAAACAACAACGTCACCTTCCATTTCCACAATGACATTCTACATCCAGCTGCTGTTGGGAGAATCACTGGATCCATTTTGATGGTAACTCAACAGGGAGAGGCCTAATCATTTTGCTGCCTACGGTGATGATTAAAATGGCGTTCCTCTCACCCTAACACAACTCTACAGAAACATAAATTTTAGTGTGGTGTACACTATAATGTTATAGTTATGCTGATATACCTTTCCGAGTACACATTAAGTAAATATATCTTTACTTTTATTACATTTTACTGTTTTTACACTATTAACTGAGCTCCGTTTTGTACTTATTTGCTCTCATAAAAAACTTTTCTAAAATGTTAATTTTTTTGCTGTGATTTCTTGCATGAAATGGATGGACTTCAGTTTGCAGAGGGTATCTTGCATGAAATTGCTCTGTGTATGGCCAGAAACGGACATTATGTCAATGAATGTAATTGCATGCAATCCACGTGTGCACGCAGCTGACACTTACGACTTCTATGACGTGAGAGGCGGAACGTGGGAGGGAAGAGGTGGACTAACGTGGGCTATGTAAAGTGTAATTACAAAGCAGATGTGGCCGAGTCAAGTCCGGTGTTTGCTGTAAGTGCGTTTGTGTTCAGCCGTATCTGGCACCCGCTAAAGGTCAGGTGTAAATGCCGAATGATAGTGATGACTGACACGGCACAGTCTGTGAATAAAAAGAGCTCAACTGTGATCGCTGTTACCATCTCTGGCTACTGGACCCCCTGCACCCAGCTATCAGCATTCTGGACCTCATTGTGTCAGAGTTACAGTAACTACTCTATTACCCCAGGGTGCGGTAAAGTATCTTTCACCTCCTTCATTGACCTAAATAATTTGGATCAGTTGTTCCTTCCTACTCTCTCATGACCTACCCCAGCTAATACACATTCATATATATCTCTCACATCTCTCCATCATGCACCTACTTAATTTACACTCTCTCCTATTCACTGTCACCATACTTCTCTCCAAACTCCTCTTCTCTCTCCATCATCCTATTCCTCCCTCCCCCATTATGATTTCCCCTTCACTACTTCCCTTCTCGCTCTTCTGTACACATGAACTGTTTTGTCTCCTGCACACACCACGCTCACCAGCCTACATAGACAGAAATAAACCTCACACATTCCTCTTCGCATGTCTTCTTTCTCACCGTGATCCTTCTCATGGCTGCTGGTGACATCTCACCTAACCCTTTGCCCTGTGCAATCCCCACTATCTGCTCATGCTCATCTCGCCTCCTCAATCCTTTCTATCCACCCCGTATTTGCAATCCTGCCAACCTTATGCACATACCTTCAAGACAAGGTGGTGGAATAGGCAATCTACTTTCTCCAAGCTGCACCATCCGAGTCATACTTTCTGAACCCTGTTATGAGCTGCCACGCTACTCATGATGGCTCACACTGAACAACTCAATCCCAGCTGGCTGCTAGTTAGCCAGGACACGTCTTTCTGTTTCCTGGCTAGTCACATGACCGCAATTGCAGCAATAGGCTGTGGTTGGGCTCGCTCCTTATGGAGAGCTCTGATTGGATATCATTAGTTTTAATGGCAGGCAGTGGATGGCCTTGCTAACAGTGATAGCATTTGCTGTGTATATTTGTCTAGCCTGCTATTCTGTTGTACCTGTGACTCTACAGGAAAGGCGGCTTGCAAAAGGGATTCATCTTGTGTCAAGCAAGGAGCCCTAACAAACCTTCCCTCTCTTTCTCTTCCCTTGAAGTTCACACTTTTCATCTGTTTTGGTCTCTCCACCTTCATGTTGCTGTTGTTTATCACAGCCCTGGTCCATTTTCCAAATTCCTTGACAACTTTTCTGCCTGGCTCACTTATTTCCTATAATTTGACCTGCCTGCTATCATACTAGGTAATTTCAACATTTCTATTGATAACAACACTGTCTCTGTTGCCATTGAACTTCTTTCACTTCCTCGCTTGGTCTCTCCCAGTGGACCTCATTTCCCACCCACTGTGATGGACACTTCCTTGACCTTTTCTCCTCTCGCTACTGCCCCATCTCAAGTTTCTCCAGCTTATCTTTCCCACTCTCTGACCACTACCTCCTTTCCTTCAGCCTCACCTCGCCACATGCTACCTGCAAAAGTGCTCCTGCCAGTAGGCACATGCATATGCACCCATGCAGATTTCTGTGATCCTACAACTTATACTTGTTTCTGAATAGGAAGGACGGGGTGGTTTTCACATTGGCAGGGTACAGTAAGGGTGGTGTGGGAAATTGCTGTCTGTGCTGATTGGTTATTTCTTCATGGCTTGAGGATATATTATGCTCTTATTTGCGTGGTTTATCAAAAAAAAGAACTCGTTCTCAAGAGTGTTGTTTTTTGCTGTATTAAATATGTTTTGACATTTTTATTGATGCCTAATATGGAATGCATTTGATGCAAATAAAATAAATGGTTAAAGACTAGGGCACAAGTGCGACATATGTGATGTGTGCCTGGTGTATACCACGCTCATAAGCTAATGTTGCCGACAGGCAAGCATCTTAAGATAGTTGTCACTTTGCATATGTACTTGGCTTTTTTAATGAACGTTGCTTCTGCAATTGCTGCCAATTGTGCATCAGCCCCTATATCTTTATCTGCAGAGGTCACTTCACACTTAGTCCTTCCCACCAAGACCAGACCCCATTCTTCATGAGTTATCGTGACAGACAAGAATAGGTTTGCTTTGTGGTTGCCTTATTGCGCATGCGGCTGTATTGCGCATGCAGGTCGGCTAAGTATGTTGAGCTAAGCTAAACACGCATGCTGGAAGGACAAGTAGGCTTTGAAAGCCAAGGCTGTCCTCAATAGCACTCTTCATCGTGGATGGCAAACGCAGGAATGCAGCAAGTACTTTCTCCCCTCCCTTTCTTAGACTGCAATGGGACAATGGGAATGCTATAAGGCTAAAATATGTTAAATGTTGAGGTTGCAATGGGTTAAAATAGGATGTATGTTGGCATCTAGAGAATTGTGAGATTATATATATATATATATATATATATATATATATATATATACAGAGACTGGTGATTGTAACAGTTAGTGTATATACATTTAGGACACTGCACATTCACAGAACTGAGAGATACGTCCGTGAGCACAGCCCTGTCCGCTGTGTCCTTGATCGCAAAGGACACTTACTGCAGTCTACAATTTCGGGGAGTGAACGGGGCGGGGAAGAGGCGTTTTTCCATAGTCAATGTACAGTAGGGGCGTGCGAAACTCAAGCGCATGCAGCCACATTCGAATCTATCTATGCTCGGGCTGCTCCCCAGCTGTGGAATGATCTTCCACGTTCCATCAGTTTAGCGTCTACTCTCAAAGGCTTCAAGCATGCCCTGAAGACTCATTTCTTTATTCAAGTCTATCAGTCCTCCTCCTAACTCCCTTGTCCTGGCTCTCTCTTCCAGTTAGTATCACCCTATTTGTGTCTCCCCCTTCCCTTTAGGATGTAAGCTCTCAGGAGCAGGGCCCTCTTTCCTTGTGTGCTCCTTCTACTATTCCATCACCCTCTGTACCTCTTGGCCTGCTTCCCTAGCCCTGTTTTCTTAAGCTTCGGCCTTCTTCTCGCTGATTTCTACCATCACTTTCACTCATTGTCCCAGAAATAATTGGATTTGCATTACCTTGTTACCTGTGTATATATTTTTGTTCATTTCTGTTATTTCTGTATCATGTTGTGTCTTGAGTCACTGTTTTCTGTATGCATTATGTATGGCGCTGCTGACCCTTTGTGGCTCCTTATAAATTAAAGATAATAATAATAATAATAATAATCTATGAGCATCTCAAAGTTACTTGTTTTTCTTCCGTAGCTCTTGCCCCAGCTATAGGGCTAGTCTAAGTCCTGGATACTAAGTGACGACAGTCTTGTATACATGCTAGAACTTGTGTTTGCAATCACAAGCAACTGTAATAATGTATTTTATGTTCAGTAGACATTAACAGCATTCTAATAAATGTATTTTATGGAAAAAAATTAAAAAACAAAAATACTTTTTTTCTTTTAAGTATTATATCCTTAATGACTTTATTACTAACAGGTGACGTTAATTCAATATTAATACTATGCTCAATAGCAGGCACGGGAGGGGTTAACTTAATAAATGTGAAATGTATTTTAACTGTGCGCTGCTGCACCGGCAGAGTAATACAGCGAGTGTGTAAATGTATATTTAATAAATGTTTGCAAATGTATAATGTGTTTATTCGGCACACAGGGGGTTATTCTCCAGCGCTAGGCCCCGGGAGTATGTAAATATGCAGAAAATATAATAATACGTCTCTTAAATGAAACTGAAAAAGAAATTAATAAAGATTGTCAAATAGGAATAGTACTAGAGTCCACCCCAGCAGTGTTTTATACAGCTCTGGATCTCAATAATTTTTAGCAGGACATTTTTGGTGGATGCCTATTTTTATTTTATCTCCATCAAAACTATTTATCACTTCTGGGGGTAAATGTATCAATATGCGGGTTCTTCAACACCCGCGTGTTCAGCCTCTTCCGCGATTACATTTCAAGCGGCGCTGCATTGTAAAGGGAAGTTAACCCTTTACAATGCAGCGCCGCTTGAAATTTAATCGCGGAAGAGGCTGAACACGCGGGTGTTGAAGAACCCGCATATTGATACATTTACCCCCTGATTTTGACAGCAAATGAATGTGTTTAACTGTGCATGCTTTTTAGCTGAAACCTTGTTTTCTCGTTACACAAACATATTGTCAGTAACGAATGATCCTAATGCTTGGATTTGAATTAAAAAAAAACAAAAAAAACCTCCACCCGCATCCTAGCTGCATTCCGCTAAGCCAGTGTTTCTCAACCCCAGTCCTCAGGACCCCCTAGCAGTACATGTTTTCCATATCTCCTTGCTGGAGCACAGGTGTATTCATTACTGACTGACACAGTGTAGCAGGTGGTATAACTATTTCACTGGTCACCTGGCAATCCTGCACTGTTAGTGGGTCCTGAGGACTGGAGTTGAGGAACGCTGCGCTAAGCCTTGGACTGTCAGAGGGTTTCAACAAAATCTAATTCTGGTGCCTGTTTTTTGAATTGAGAAAAGAATGTGTGATTATATTTTAGTGGCATTTCTATTTTTTGACTGTAAATTCCTATTTTATGAAAGCATGTCATCTGTAGCTGAATAGAATATATCCATGGCTGTGGGAAACCTGTCATGCCGTTAGGGAAAATAATATGTAGAAAAAAATATAGCTAGGAACGGTTTCAAAAAATATCTGGTGAGTGTCTGCCTTCATAATAGGGCACAAATAGCGGTGTACTCAAAGTCTGAAAAGAACACAGCCCATATGGCTTGATGAGAGGTTAAGCACTTAGCGTCTGGTATGTATTCACGGCTCTTGTGGTCTGTAAAGGTTCCTTGGTCCATGCCAAGTGGCAAATCCATGGCTCCAGAAGGCATATTATTTATAGTAAACCTCTCATTCTAATTTCATAGTTACAGTCTGTGAAGAAAAATGTCATATGGATGAGCCTTCCTAACATCCTTCTGGTACTGTGAAAGAATAGCCCTTGCTCCAACTTCAGAGGCATTGACTGCAAGAAGACGGAAGATCGATAAGTGTGTGAACACTTTGATTTTTTTAACGGAAATTGACAAGAGTAGGACGAGTTTTAGGCCGGTTTATATACTCATGCTTCAGTTTCGAGCAGAATAGGGACTGAAGTTTGGAAAGATTATTACTTTTATATCTTTTTACCATTCTGGGTTTACCTGCTATGCGGGTTGGCGGAAGTTTGCCTAGGAGAGACAAAACAGCACTTTGAATAAAATGCTTTCTACTGTGTGACGCCCAAGAACCATGTTTTGTTTGCGGACTGCATAGTGAACAACGCATCACATGACCTTAGGACAGACGCTCAGTAGAAAAAATTCCCTCTATATGCCTCCTGCAGTTGTCTGCTAATAATCCACGTGGAATATCCAGGGAGTGACTGTTCCTTTACTGATATACGAGAATCCAGTGTGTGAATGATGAACCCCAAAAGTATATTCTGGGTAACAGAATTTCTGCACTGGAGCGATAGTTTGACCAGAAGTGGCAAATAGATTGTGGTATAATGGCAATGATTCCTGGATAATGTTAACATGTGTCAGATATTAGCCTTATGACAGATTGTGTATTGATTACAATCTAAGCCACCACAGAGGTTGGGTGAGTAAATGTTTTATAAATTATTTAGAAATGTTTATTACAGGGAATCTTAACAAATAACTTAGTGGATCCATTGTGATAGTCACACAGGCTAATTATACAGATCAAGCCACCAAAAAGGAGTTTAATTATTCTGCTGTCAGAGGTGGTAATAATGTTAACAATAAAAAGGCAAATTATGCACAGTTTGACATGTTCATTTTTTAAATTCCCTAAATATTTCTGCTCCTCTCCCCAACCAAAATCTGCCAGCAGAGACAGCTGTCAATCACCCCCTGTGCATCAATCACACAATACCCTTCTATTACAAAGGCAGACCATAACGTAGAATGACATAAAATGTAAAGCAAATAAAAGGAGCAAAATATACACCTTGGCAAAACCACGTTACACTGAAGGTGGTGGTGGTGGGGGAGGGGGGTACAAATGTAAAATGTGAGGACATATTTAAAGTTTGGAAGAGGTGTCTCTCTAAGATGCAGCGTAAAAATAAAACTGTGCAGTATGTGTGCTACATGCAATAGCTGCCAGTATTTTCAATGCATGCAAAAAATAAATACCGTATATAAGCCGAGTTTTTCAGCACATTTTTTGTGCTGAAAAAGCCTCCCCTCGGCTTATACTCGAGTGATGCTCGGGGTGATCTAAGTGAGCGGCATTCCTAGTGGGGAGAGAAGGTGCCGTACTGAGAGCAATGCAGGATGCAGCAGAGCGTGACCTCTGACATCACGTCACACTGCGCAGAGCCACGTCAGGAACAGATGCTGCCCGGCAAAAACACAGATCGGTGCCACCAGCGGGGAAACTACCCAGCACTCAGTGCCAGCTCACACACCGCCCGGACAGGACACCGCTGCCCGCCTGACCTCACAGCCATATCAACATCGCTCCTGCTCAGACTGGTCAGCGTCTACCCAACCTACCCGGGACCGCGCACAAGACCCCCGGCATCCACCATAATGGTAGTTTGACTACCATCAGAAGGTAATTGCATACTTTTGTCACATCTGAACGGGATACACATTCACCATTACAGCCCCTACTGTGCATTCCAGGCTGCCAAAGTTAATACAGGCAGAAGCACCATTTACATCCATCTACCAGCGGCACAGACACTCTTATCAGTGCAATACCTACAGCATCCATTAGAAATACTGCTCTGCATGTTGAACACTGTAACATTTACCTCTGTTTAACACTGTGCCATATTTATACTGTCTACTGTTTATATTTGCTTTATACTGTACGAATCCAATACATCTATACTCATTCATTAATCAACCACTGATGCATCAATTAATGTAATTTTATTGGTATCTATTTTTATTTTTGAAATTTACCAGTAGCTGCTGCATTTCCCACCTTAGGCTTATACTCGAGTCAATAAGTTTTCCCAGTTTTTTGTGGTAAAATTAGGTGCCTCGGCTTATATTCGGGTCGACTTATACTCGAGTATATACGGTACATGCATTTGCACCCCCTTGCATTGCAACGTGATTTGTACAGGAGTAAATTTGCATTCTTTTTTTCTTCACTCCTAACTTTAAAAGAGACAAGTCTATTATGTAGCAGTAGTCCCAGTTTCCATATTAGATTTCCACAAACCTGTCTGGTTTATGCATTTGTTAGGACTTTTTTGTTGTAGTGATAACAATATACCTTTTTGAGTATACATTATGCAAATGTATCCACACTTATATTTTGCATTAACAGGTTTATTTATAGAAATTGTTTGATGCTGCAAACTTGTAGTCTGTGTATTAACTCATCACAATTACAGTTCTACTATGAATTTTTTGGTGTTTAAAAAGATTTGATCTCTGTGTAAAACGTTTCCCACAATCAGTGCATGAAAATGGCTTCTCACCGGTGTGAATTCGCTTATGTTTAACAAGGTCTGATTTGTATGTAAAGCATTTTCCACATTCTGTACATGCAAACGGCTTTTCACCCCTGTGAATTCTCTGATGTATAACAAGAACTGATTTGCGTGTAAAACGTTTCCCACATTCAGAACATGGAAACGGCTTCTCACCAGTGTGAATCGTCTGATGACCAACAAGAATTGATTTATGCGCAAAACATTTTTCACATTCGGGACAAGAATATGGCTTATCACCGGAGTGAATTCTCTGATGTTTAATAAGGTCTGATTTATGTGTAAACCATTTCCCACACTCCGAGCATGAAAAAGGTTTATCATCTGTGTGAAATCTCTGATGTTTAACAAGACCTGATTTCTGTGTAAAACATTTCCCACACTGAGAACACTCAAATGGCTTCTCGCCTGTATGAGTTCTCTGATGTCTAATAAGGTCTGCATTCTGGGTGAAACATTTATCACAATCAGAACATGGAAATAGTTTATCTCCCCTATGAGCCATATGATGTGTAACTATTTCTAATTTATCAGGAGAACATTCCTCATCATTAAAAGGATCAGATGATGTATATGCAGTGGAAAGTACTGGAAGCACGTCTGGGCTAATGGCGTTTTCTCCCGGAGAATCTCGTTGGATGTCATTAATTTCTATATTACAATCTGGAGATGAAATGAAATGTTCCACCAATGTATTCCTGCCAGTGTGTCCATCTGTTGAGAATAAAATAAATGTATGGAATTATGAATGTTTCATCATCATCACCATTTATTTATATAGCGCCACTGATTCCAAAGCGCTGTACAGAGAACTCATTCACATCAGTCCCTGCACCATTGGAGCTTACAGTCTAAATTCCTTAACAGACAGACAGACAGACAGACAGACAGAGAGACAGAGAGACAGAGAGACAGAGAGACAGAGAGACAGAGAGACAGAGAGACAGAGAGACAGAGAGACAGAGAGAGACTAGGGTCAATTTTTGATAGCAGCCAATTAACCTACTAGTATGTTTTTGGAGTGTGGGAGGAGACCGGAGCACTCGGAGAAAACCCACGCAAACATGGGGACAACATACAAACTCCGCACATGGTTAGGAATTGAACTCATGACCCCAGCGATGTGAGGCAGAAGTGCTAACCACTTAGCCACCGTGCTGCCCGTGTTTCCATTAGAAAGTTTTTATTACAATAGGGAACAATGACCAAACATTTCCAAACTAGGAGTGACTACCTCTTACAAACAAATCTCTTTATTACAATGATAAATGAGAATAATATGGTGTTTAAAGTCATGTTTTAATGATAGTCCAATATCAGATGCAACTAGGTAGAATATTGCTTGATTGAAGGTTACTCAGTAAAATACATCCAGATTCATATACAGGTATTACTACAACTAATGACCAGGCAGGATAACGGATAATATCACAAGTGATAGTACAGTCATGGCTGCCTCAATTTTTATGATGGCAATTTGCATATACTCCAGAATGTCATGGAGTGATCAGATGAATTTGCCATGGCAATGAACTTTATCCCAAAAACATAATTTCCACTGCTTTTCAGCCCTGTCACAAAAGGACCAGCCGACATCAGGTCAGTGATTCTCTCGTTAACACAGGTGAGAGTGTTGATGGAGACAATAACAGACTGAAAGCTTTAAAAGAAGGGTGGTGCTTGAAATCATTGTTCTTCCTCTGTTAACCATGTTTATCTCCAAGGAAACACGGGCATTCATCATGGCTTTACACAAAGGCAAGAATATTGCTGCTAGTAAGATTGTACCTAAATCACCCATTTATCGGATCATCAAGAACTTCAAGGAGAGAGGTTCAATAGTTGTGAAGAAGGATTCAGGGCGCCCAAGAACGTCCAGCAAGCGCCAGGACCGTCTTTTAAAGTTGATTCAGCTGCCGGATCGGGGCAGCACCAGTGCAGAGCTTGCTCAGGAATGGCAGCAGGCAGGTGTGAGTGCATCTGCACGCACAGTGAGGCGAAGTTTGGAGAATGGCCTGGTGTCAAGATGGCCAGCAAAGCCACTTCTCTCCAGGAAAAACATCAGGGACAGACTGATATTCTGCAAAAGGTACAGGAATTGTAATGCTGAGGACTGGGATAAAGTCATTTTCTCTGATGTTTGGGGCATCTGGAAAAACGCTTGTCCAGAGAATGAAAGGTGAGCACTACCACCGGTCCTGGGTCATGCCAACAGTAAAGCATCCTGAGACAATTCATGTGTGGGGTTGCTTTTCAGCCAAGGGAGTGGGCTCACTCACAATTTTGCCTAAGAACACAGCCATGAATAAAGAATGGTACCAAAACATCCTCCAAGGCAACTTCTCCCAACTATCCAAGAACAGTTTAATGGCGAACAATGCCTTTTCCAGCATGATGGAGCACCTTGCCATAAGGCAAAAGTAATAACTAAGTGGCTCGGGGATCAAAACATCAAAATTTTGGGTCCATGGCCAGGAAACTCCCCAGGCCTTAATCCCATTGAGAACTTGTGGTCAATTCTCAAGAGGCGGGCGGACTAAAAAAAACCCCCACAAATTCTGACCAACTCCAAGCATTGATTAGGCAAGAATGGACGGCCATCAGTCAGTATGTGGCCCAGAAGTTGATTGACAGCATGCCAGGGTGAATTGTAGAGGTCTTCAAAAAGAAGGGTCAGCACTGCAAATATTGACTCTTTGCATAAACTTAATGTAATTGTCAATAAAAGCCTTTGACACTTATGAAATGCTTGCTTTACTTCAGTATACCATAGCAACATTTGACAAAAAGGTCAAAAAGCACTGAAGCAGCAAACTTTGTGAAAACCAATATTTGTGTCATACTCAAAACTTTTGGCCATGACTGTATACAGGGAAGAATATAAGTAATGTCTAATGTTGTAGTGCACAAATAGGATCATAAGTAAAACCATACAGAGTCTAACTCCGTTTTTCAGCGAATGAATCACTATGTACGTACGTACGTACGTACGGGGTCTATGAATAATCAGAGGGAAGAGATAAATGAGAAACACCAGATTGTATGTGGGCCCGATTCATGTTCGGATGTATTTTCGTTTGTGTGGCGCATCTTGTGTGAAATAGCTTTGCAAATGCCTAGAAACGGACAATACACCAGTTAGCTCAATTGCACGTAAGTCATGTCTGAAGGCAAACGACAAACTCCCTAGAACTTGAGAGGCAGAACTGGGGAGGGAAGAGGTGTCAAACGTAGGCCATGTACAGTAAGGGCTTCCTGGCACATATGTGGCCGATTCAAGTCTTGTGTTTGTCGCAAGTTTGTCTAAAGCCATACAGTTTGCATTACAGATACTGACTCATAATGATGACTGGCACAGTCTAAAAATTCCACGTAGGTGTGCTACTAGATATCGCAGAACAACTATATGCAACTAAGATATACTATTAAAACGCATTGTATGTATAGTACGCATTGAAATCATCTTGTGTCATTATGTAATTCATCTAAAAAAAATAATATCTTTGAAAATAAAGATTTATATAAATGATTATAATGTTAAGAGTTATTTATGATCAAATAAAAGTTGTATGTGTCCTAATGTGACCTGTTATTTGACTTTACGCATGTGTGTACACTGCAGTCTATTCTGTGTGTCAACGTCCAGCCAGGACTGGTTAGGCAGAGCGTATTTCTACCCAGATTCAGATCGAAACATATCTTGAGATATGCTTGGATTTGAATACGGTCAGAACTTAAATGATGATGATGATGATGATGAACTATGCACAAGTTACGTTCCGTGATCTCAATGCCTGAACCTGATACATAGTTGTCTGGTTGTTCACTGCTTGAACTTTTATTGTGATTTACACAAACATTGTTTGGATTATTTGCCGGGACTGTGAAACAGAATTGAGAGACTGCAGTTTGTTTATTGGTACATTATTTTGAGATATTATGCTGTCATCTGATACCTAATGGTGTTCACTCGAGACTATTGTTGCTGTTGACACATCCTAGCTGCAATCCAGCAGGTTACATTGTATATGTCCATTGTTTTTGATATATGTGTTCCGTACCTGTTATCGAGGTTGTTTAGATTTTTTTAATATACTGTGAATAAACATTGGTTTTGCCATACTTACCTAAGCAACCACTATATTTACGGCACCAGGGAGAATACCTCTTAGCTCTCATACTGTGTTCGACTCATGGTGAAGGGGAGGTGGACGTGCTGAGTTTAGGGCTGCCCAATTGGCTGTTCCTTCCCTAACAAGTCTTGCTAGACCAGACCACCCAGAGCCTCCGATAGTAGATGGGGACTGAATAGTGTGGGATGAGATCTTGTTGTACAGAGTAATTGACATGCGGTCACCTGACTGGCTTTGGACAGCCACTCAACAATTGATCAATTAATTGTATTAGGTCATCTATGAATCCACAAGGCTAGTGCGTGATTTCAGAGCTTCACCTTCTTCTAGCCGGGCATCTCCCAAGATGTGAAGCACTTCTACAACACCAGCAATTTATGTCAAAGGATAGTGGGCCAGGTGCAAAGCTTTACTATAACCTACATCTATCAGAGGAAAGACTTTTCAGAAAGTGGAGTTATACATAATTGGTCCACTACTCAAGTACAAGGAAAAGACATATTCACCCTGGTAGATTTGGCCACTAGATGCACCAAGGCCATAGCTTTGGCATCCATAGATGTCGAGCATGTAGCACAAGCCCTAATGGATGTTTAACAGATTATGGTTACCTTACAAACACTCACTACCTAGGGTGCAAATTTCAAGAGGAATCAATGCAAACTCTCTGGGAATGATTTGGCGTACATCCCCTTCGCATCACCATTGTACTACTCGCAAAATAGCATGTTATGTGAGCGGTTCAACGGTACCCTCAAGCATTTGATATGCACATATGTCCAGTTAAAAGATAGTGGACTGGGAGAGATCCCTGCAGAGACTTCCTTCGGCATACAGAGAGGATTCTTCCTGTATGAGCTGCTATCTAGGTGGACGGTCAGAGGATGGATAGACATAGTGCGTGAAAGATGGGAAGGGATGTTTAGCTTCAACAAGGTACCTATAAATGAACATATGGAGAAGCTGCAGGAGTGATTATCAAGACTGAAGAAGATAACTCACTTCAAACTCCAAGCCACACAATACAATCAAAAGTTGGGATATGGTTGCCTAGGTCAGGGAACTGCTAACAGGACAAAAAATCCTGGTGCAAGAATAAGCTGCAGTTGACTTGGGCTGGATGGTACAACTACCCAACAACGCAAGCATTTTGTACCATGGTACTAGAGAAAGAAGCTTTGCACCTTCCACATCAATTGAGTAAAAACTTTCCTGGTGAGTAGAGTGGGCGCGAAGGCCGACTACTGTTCCTCCATGGAGTTTCAGGGGTTGATCCACTCTCAGATTTACAGTTTACAGTAATGGAATTATGGTGGATCACATCTTGAAGTGGGACCAGTGTTTTACACAGGCTCACTTGGATGATATAGCCATCTTTAGTAACTCCTGTGTGGGCCCACATCCAAGAGGCCGGTCTGACCATCCAACCTGACAAATGCAAGATGGACATTGCAGAAGTATTATATTAATATTATCGTAGATTTGTACGGTGCAGCACCAGTTTAAGGGGGAAAGATTTGGCTTGAGCTGGCAAAAGTCAAGGACATTCTCAGTTGACCTCGGCCCTCCAACCAGAGGCAGGACTGGGTTTTCCTGGGCACAGATATTTATTATAAGATACTTGTGACCCAATATAACACTGCTAAGCCACTGACTTGACAGCCAAGAAAAATATGATGAAGTCTCCCTAAGGTGAGCAGGCTTTCATCAACCTGAAAATGGTACTGGCACATTATCCAGTGCTAAGAGCTCTGGATTTTCATGCAGTATGTATGCAGATGGTATTCAGATGAAGGGGAACTTATGACCTGTTGTGTGGAGGTAAAATCATGTTTGTAAGCCATATTGGTGAAAAGTTAGGACAGGGTAACCAAAGCCTGACTTAGGGTTTTATGACTCTGCTGGAGAAACACCTTCTAATTTGCATTTACACAGACCTTTCAGTTCTGACATAACATGAAGGGGGGCTGTGGGCCCTCCAGAATGGGTTTAAAACTGTAATGTAACTTTACAAATTTGCTCACTGTTGGGAGTTAATCTGATATTGAAGAGTGTCCCATTTTCTGATTCTCCCAGAATCTTGATCATTCGTGAGTTATCAATTCTGTGTTTTTTCCTTTTATTTTACAAGAAACCATTGCATTATATCTTTGTATGTCAGTTTTGTTAATTGTTTTATCTTAAGCATTGTGGATGTATTTTCCATATAAAATTACACTTATAATAAGTTCAAGTCTCTGTTCTTACGAATTCACGCGATAGTTTGGTCAAAACACTACATAGTTGAACATTGTGTTTTATGTTAACTCTGATTAAAGTAAAGTGTGATAGATGAATTCTAGGGAGAACCTAAGGCTTCCTAAAGACGTGTGTCAGCTCTTCATAAAAAACCTTGGTGGTGGCATAGTTGGTACAGCAAAGCTAGTGTGTGGCATAGATAAGGAAGGATTTAATAGTTTTAGACAGACCAGATGGTTGTTTTTTTATTAACCCTTTTACACACACACACACACACACACACACACACACACACACACACACACACACACACACGGCACGCAGGCTTAAGTGACAACTACAACAGGCACAAGATTAATACTAGGAGGAAGCCACCGCTCATTACAGGTCTGAAAGGGACAATCGGGAGGATCCTTCCTGAACTTTCTGAATCTCTGCTCTTGCGTAGGACTGCGGAAAGTGGTGTGATATTTGGACTTGATCACTGCCTTTCTGGTAAGAGTGTTGCCAGATATACTGTGCCTAACATAAGGTACCATTTTGAGTATGGCTCTGTGTACTGTATGTTCATTACTACTTCTCATAGCATTATAATGTGCAGTGTGCAATATGTTAATATATTCTTAAAGTGCTATAGCTCCGGTGACTTCTTTAAATATAACTTTATTTTGTGTTCATATTTGCCTAGGTGTTCAACTTGTATCCGTGTTAGCAGTAGCGGGTAAAGGGTTAAGGCTGCAGAATAGCCTGGTGGTTCTGAAGTTGGTGCCGGTTAAGTCCGAGTATACTCTTCGGGTTGGCATGGCTAAAAGACCCAGCATGAGGCAAGGTATTGTGCCAACTGGTCAGATCTCCTGGCGAGTAGCAGACAATGAATTTATGCGAGAAACAGAGTAAAGGTCTAAAAGGGTCTCATGGCACCCGACTCCCCCACTGGGCAGATCATTTGTTCTCATCACACTGTACTGATAGAGGAGTATGTTGTATAAAGAGATTGTTGTAGAGAACAAGGAGAAAATGTGAATCTTTTCTGTACTAATGTTTATAACTCACCTGCGCTGATATCTGTAGGGATTTCCTCCTCCTTACACTGCTGATCACCCCTCACATACGTCTCATCTTCCTCTATAACTTCAACTTTAATATTGATCAGGTCTTCACCCTAAATGACCCACAAACAATAACAACAACAGATTTAATAATATCTCATTCAATGAACTGAGATTAAACAGAAAAATACAATTTCAAAAAAATAACACAGCTTTTCGACAGGTCATATAATGTAGATTCAATTTGGTATTTTAGTATTTGGTGAGACATTGAATTCCATGTACCTGATAATCCTGTAGGATATTGTGATTTTCCTTTGTACAATCATTTGAATATAGACAACAATCTGGGGTATTTATTTTACTAGATCCATCTGTAAAAAACACAGTGATGTAATACATTGTTATATGTGTGTTTATCACACAATGAGTGCATCTAGGTGGCCCTCAAAATGTACAATAAATAGGAGCCTCCACTTACCCAGTGATGTGAGGGGCTGGTGATTCTCCATCATCACCTCCTTGTACAGACCCTTGTGTCCTTCTAAATACTCCCACTCCTCCATGGAGAAATAGACAGTGACATCCTCACACCTTATAGGAACCTGACACACACAATGATACAGTCATCACCCAGACACATCCCCTAGTGTTACTGTATAATGCCCTATTCCCAGCAGTCACCTCTCCAGTCAGCAGCTGAATGATCTTGTTGGTGAGTTCTAGAATCCTCTGGTCATCGTTTCTCTCATGTATCAGTGAGTGAGGTGGAGGCACCGTGATGGGGCTCTGGGCACTGCTCAATCCTCCTGACACATAGGAACGGCTGCTGGATTTCTCACACTCACTATATGTCTTTACTACTGTGTAATCCTGTGTATTGAGACACGATTATAAACAATATAACAGAGTCCAGTTGTATAATCTTCATCTCTTATTTCAGAATCTTGGGACTTTGTCTATATTACCTGTAGTTACCACTTTCCTGTTACTTGCTAAGCCTACTGGGCACATTCGCTCTACATCTATCCATTTGTGGCCTCACGTGTCACTCCATATCCCAAAATGTCTTAGGCTTTAATACAATGAACGTTTATCTACTACTCTTAATCCTTCAATCTACCTGTCTCCAACTCAGCTCATATAATGATATGACACCCAATATAAAGCCATAGGGTTTATTCTGATCTATTTATAGAACTGGACATATGTAACAGATACTTGTTCTCGTATTCATGGACCAAACAACTCAACAGTGTTCTGAACACTCAAAGCTCATCTTTCCAGCTACAAATACTAAAAGTAACTGACAATATTTAGGGTGGAGGTTATTGGACGGAGTCTGGGAAGAATATGGACAAGTTTGCCTGTAAAGACGTTTTAAATCTGTCCTGCAAAGTCGACAAATATTGGTGACTTGCAGAATGCGCACATTGATACATTTACCACCAGGTCCCTGTTTTATTAGTAGAGAGAAGAGTGAGGTCATTCCCAGAATCCCTCACTTCTCCAGCCATGTGTTTGTTTTATTAATGCAAATAAAAGTGATGTCACTGAGACATTCCTCACCTCTCCAGTCAGCAGGTAGATGATCTCCAGGGTGATATTCAATATCTTATCAGTCATATGACTCCTGTCCTTGTCCATCATGAAGGCTCAGGGCCTGTTCTTGGTGAGAACGGTTAAGCTCGAGTTTACTTCTGCAGATAGAGATATAGACTAAAAGTAATGTTAATAATATACTAATCTATTTAAAATCTGGTATTGGTCATGTAAAATGTTATGACTGAGGAGTATTGATGTTACTATTAACCAATATAAGTAACCAATATAAGTAATGAAATCATAACACCAATGTTCAAGAATAGGAATTCCGTCTCAGCTTATGATTAAAGAGTAATAACTTCCTATGGAAAGCCAACTCTGTACTGTGTTCTGGAAGTAATATCAACACCTTCTTTAAACCACTAAAGAGCAGACACCCTGATCTTTAAAGGATTAATGGCCAACAGTGTTTCTTCAGACCCTCCTGATCATTCCAGGGCAAAGACTGGATTGATCAGAAGCTTAGGAAACAAGGACTGCCAGTTTACACTCAGCAAGGAGGATACAAATTGAGAGAACCAGGATCTCTTGAGACGAACAGAATAGTCAAGAACATGGCTAATAAGGTCAACGTAACAAATAACCAGAGGCACACCATATAAACCATCTAAGGAACACAGAGAAATTAATCACAAAACCAGTGAAGGAGGGAAGGCACGTGTCTCTGGAGATCGTCTCCTGCACTCTGTTCCTCCCAGATGCTGCATTAACGGAAACCTGGTGAAAGAGGAAAAGATACGTGGCTCCCTATGCCAAACTCCCAGCTTCTTGGATGTTGGAGCAGTGAGATAGGTAAAAGCTGGAGGGCCGTATGTCACCAAATTTATCCAGAATAAGACTGCAGTACTACTACTTGAAGGAGTATATTTTAACAAAATCTGCAATGCTCAGAGAATGGAGAAGAGAAGAAATGACACATATCATATGGATAGAGGAGATTCCAAGAAAACCTGGTACCTTCTAGTCCATCGGACTAAACAAAAAAAGAAAACGATAACTGGAGGATACGATCTGGGTCACTGCTCCATCTAGGTCTCACCATCATTCATCCTTCTGCACTACTTCAACCTGACGCCATGACCTGATGCCTCCACACAAACTAGGCCTCTGCTCCATCTAGGTCTCACCATCATTCATCCTTCTGCACTACTTCAACCTGACGCCATTACCTGATGCCTCCACACAAACTAGGCCTCTGCTCCATCTAGGTCTCACCATCATTCATCCTTCTGCACTACTTCAACCTGACGCCATGACCTGATGCCTCCACACAAACTAGGCCTCTGCTCCATCTAGGTCTCACCATCATTCATCCTTCTGCACTACTTCAACCTGACGCCATGACCTGATGCCTCCACACAAACTAGGCCTCTGCTCCATCTAGGTCTCACCATCATTCATCCTTCTGCACTACTTCAACCTGACGCCATGACCTGATGCCTCCACACAAACTAGGCCTCTGCTCCATCTAGGTCTCACCATCATTCATCCTTCTGCACTACTTCAACCTGACGCCATGACCTGATGCCTCCACACAAACTAGGCCTCTGCTCCATCTAGGTCTCACCATCATTCATCCTTCTGCACTACTTCAACCTGACGCCATGACCTGATGCCTACACACAAACTAGGCCTCTGCTCCATCTAGGTCTCACCATCATTCATCCTTCTGCACTACTTCAACCTGACGCCATGACCTGATGCCTCCACACAAACTAGGCCTCTGCTCCATCTAGGTCTCACCATCATTCATCCTTCTGCACTACTTCAACCTGACGCCATGACCTGATGCCTCCACACAAACTAGGCCTCTGCTCCATCTAGTTCTCACCATCATTCATCCTTCTGCACTACTTCAACCTGACGCCATGACCTGATGCTTCCACACAAACTAGGCCTCTGCTCCATCTAGGTCTCACCATCATTCATCCTTCTGCACTACTTCAACCTGACGCCCGACCTGATGCTTCCACACAAACTAGGCCTCTGCTCCATCTAGGTCTCACCATCATTCATCCTTCTGCACTACTTCAACCTGATGCCTCCATACAAACTAGGCCTCTGCTCCATCTAGGTCTCACCATCATTCATCCTTCTGCACTACTTCAACCTGACGCCATGACCTGATGCCTCCACACAAACTAGGCCTCTGCTCCATCTAGGTCTCACCATCATTCATCCTTCTGCACTACTTCAACCTGACGCCATGACCTGATGCCTCCACACAAACTAGGCCTCTGCTCCATCTAGGTCTCACCATCATTCATCCTTCTGCACTACTTCAACCTGATGCCATGACCTGATGCCTCCACACAAACTAGGCCTCTGCACCGTCATGGCCTCAGCATCTTGCAATCTATTCACTCTCTGTTTCCCTCGCTTGTCCCTGTCTGGTTTTCTGCTGAATTGTGTCTGTATTCCATGTGGTTTTTTTCTTTTTATTGCATCCATCCATTTATTATTCCGCTTTCTATATCCATGTACCCGTTATTGTCCCAGTCTTCTCTTTTGCCAAACTGCTTCTGTACGCCCTGCATTCACTATTCTGCTTAACTGTAACCATTGTTGGGCTTACTGTTTTTATGTATCTTATCTGTACTGCGCTGCAGATCCCTTTGTGGAGCTTTATAAATAAGATACCAATATCACCTATAATATTACTGTGGATTCTGAACGAGTCTAAGGGAGCCCAACAAAAGCATTTAAAGAAGTGATAGTTTCATAGCAGAAGCATATGAAACTCAGGATGAATGTATACAGCACTGTAAGTAAACGGTCACTGATCCTCCCACAACCAGATCAGGGGCTCATTAGAGACATTTCAAGCCCAGAGAATCATTCTCAGTCAGAAGGAGTTAAGCTGAGAATGTCGGCCTACAGCTTCTGTTTAGGAACCCAGCAACAAAAGCAAATATTGACTGCCAGGCTTGTCTTATGAAATGTTATAGAACCCAGTGATCCATTTGCTCATAAAAACAGTGTTGTATAGAATAGAACAGTGTTGGCTAACCTGTGACACTCCAGGTGTTTGTGAAACTACAAGTCCCATCATGCTTTGCCAATATATAGCAGCTTATTGCTGGAAGGGTATGCTGGGACTTGTAGTTTCACAACACCTGGAGTGTCACAGGTTAGCCAACACTGGAATAGTATATAGAGACAGAGGCATGTCACTGTTATGACAAGAAAAAAAGAAACCTGAGTATTGAAAATGAATCCTGTCAAAGGCTACTGTATAAATACAAACAAGGACATATCTGGAGAAAAGAGAGATCAGCTCATAAAGCATACAGGACAGGTACAATCCTATATTTACAGCTCACCCGTCTCAAAGCCCAGATTCTACCTCTGGAAATCCAGAACTTGTATTGTTCTTTCTGGCAAAAATCAAACTCTGATGACACTGTTATAGGGACATATAGGATCAGGGTTCCACAAGAAACCAACATGAAGGGAGGGCCCCCACCAAAAAGTAAGGAGTAACATCCCAGTCTTCTGCTTCAAAATTTCTTGACACTTAACGAAACCCCATAATAAAGCACTGCCACATAAGAGACTGCTCTAGAATAGTGTAAGGTAGAATTCCCTTGCAGGGCTCTGTATAACAAAATATCTCAAGAAATTACAGATTGATGGAAGGTGACCACCATCAAACGTTTCTGCTTTCTGTAGGTGGGAACAGAAACCCCATGTCATCACACACTCCATAGTCTCACACAAGTATTTTAGTGCTCTGTAAAGAAATGGCAAATGCCACAACTGAATGTTAGGATTACGCAGGATGAAGGTTCTGCATGATCCCACAACCACCTATATTGCAGCATAACTGCTGCAATAAACCCAAGCAGCCTTGGTGGACTTTTATAGCTCAAATTCAGGACATGCTTTCTCTCTGCCTGTGTGATTGTCTGTAGAGGTTGTTGTGAAGTAAATGTGCTGTCATTAGAAGGAGCGGCCTCTATGAAGAAGATACCAAACTTCCTTTAGCAAGCACAGCCCTACTATGCTCACTCATGCTGATGGTAATAACTAGAGATGTTCACTGACCCCCGTATTTTGGTTTTGGATCTGGATTAACTGCCCTCGAGTGTTTTGGTTTTGGATCCCTATTTATTTTCTAAAATCACCAAATTTGGCTCCTTTTTTGTTCCTACATTATTATTAACCTCAATAACATTAATTTCCAGTCAATTTTTGTCAAGTGACAAGAACACGACTATCCCTTCTGTTTCTGTACTGGAGGCACTGAGCAATGTCACTGGAGACTGGAGAGTGAGAAGAACATTGCTGCCCCTGTTTCTGTGTGAGCAATGGCACTGGAGAGTGACAAGAACACTGCAACCCCTGTTTCTATGTGAGCAATGGCACTGAGCAATGTCACTGGAGACTGGAGAGTAACAAGAACACTGCTACCCCTGTTTCTGTGTGAGCAATGGCGCTGGATCTCCTGGGGAGGGAGGTAATTACGGAATCCAAAACCCGCGAGATCCGACAACGCAACAATGATGTTTTGCCTCAATTCAGATCCGAGGACGCACAAAAGTACCGAGCCGGCTCATGAGCCTACTCGGATACCCTAAGTTCGGATATGCTCGGTTTTTAGAAAACCGAGCCTGAGCATCTCTAGCCATAACATGACAAGATCAGGAACCATAGGAGGTGGAGACTAGAGAGCAGTCTCTGATGATAATCCAGAACAAACTCTGCCCCAGCAAGGCATAGCTCAAAAACCTCCCAACAACCTACAGATCAGAAGACTACATCTCAGCCACCAAACCAACACCGTCATCCACTGGGAAAACCAAAACATGCAGTGGTAGACAAAGTGCTCCATCAACGTGTGCTCTTGTCCTCCTTCTGCAAAGACAAACTCTTACTTTTTTTTTACTTTTTTTTTTTAAAAAAGGAGGTTTACATCCAAAAGAAGAAGCAGATGGTGAGTATCTGCAACTAGCACTCTTCCAGCAGATACTACATTCTGTAATAATAATACATCAGATAGTATTTCTTCCTAGAAACACTCAGTTCAGTAATAATAATAATACATAATAGTTATTACCTCTCCCAGGAGAAACTCAGTACAGTAGTAATGATAATACATCAGTTATTACTTCATCCAGGAGACACTCTGTTCATTAATATAGACCGTGCACATCTTCCCATAACACAAATAAAGAGAGGAGAGCGCAGGTAGTTCTGGGAGTTGTAGTCATGTATCAGCTACAATCCCATTATGTACTGTGCTGGACCCCAAGAAAATGGCCGCATCCCTGCTGCATTTGGGCATTAGTAGTAGGTATCTAATGTAACCCTTGTGTTTATATCAAGGCGACCAGTAATATCTTGCTTTAGTCCTGGAGTACACATTACGTCTCCTTTTAATTTACCCAGTGAAATAAATTCCTAAAGATGAAGATTGAAAGGCGATTATTTGTGCTTTATCTGGTCTACAAGAAAATGGCTGCCGCTCAATTGCACTGAGGATTTTTTGTGTAGTAGAATTTAATATTTGAATTTACCGTATTTCCTCTATGTAGACGGTCGCGTCTAGTAACGTTAACACGGGATGTGAGGGGGCGTGGTCTTGGTTGTTTTCAGCTTGGGAGGAATCCAGGTGGAACGCACAGACAGGAAGTCTGATAGCATCTTCCGGGTCACTATGAGGAAGCCGAGAGCAGACATTGATGGTATTGGCACTAGGTAATGACATTTATTCTAAACTCTCATTACATGTTTGTGTCTTGTTATTAGTAGAATCATAAGATATGTTAGTAGAATCATAATATATAAATATGTATACAGTGAGGTATAATAATATAACTAGTGCTCAGTGATAGTGAATGAGGATAACTGACTTACTATTAGTACATTGTATGTGATTATTATTGTCTCTCATATAATCTTATTGTACAGCAGCTTCTGTTCATACCATAGTTATATCTGTATATATTATGTGACATTAACCCTTTTATAGTTAATTTTTTTATGGGGCTTCCCAAGCCCTGCAGGTTTTTTTGTACTCTAATTTTTTTTTCCATCCACCCATCTCCCACACCCCAGCTTTGTCCAGACAATAGGAATCCACTGTAAAATCTACATTTTAAATATAGCGCCATCCAGGAACTATAGACTAGTTGTTGATGACACCTCCCACTGCTTCCATAAGGGAGGGTCAAAAGCACAAAAACATTATTTGGATAGCACTGGTACACTGGATGGTACACAAAGGGCTTTCCTACCTGCCTAACTTCTATCTAGCATTATACTCCACAGTTACTTCCATTAGAGGTCTGTCCTCTCCCCTCCCTTCCCTCTACTCCGCTTATTTATATGTGCCTTCCACCTACGTCTTTGCTCTTTCCCACAATTTAATCCTCTCTTAATCACCCATCCTCCCTCATATCTGGTATCCAATAGTACTACCTCCATCCTCCCATCACCGTTTACCCACCTCTAGTACTCTCTTCTGTGTCTTTATCACACCATCTCAGCCTATCCCTTATGTCATGTCTTCTTTGCTTCCACTTTCTCCTTGCTGCCTTTGCCTTCCCACCTGTCACTTTACACATCCTCCCCACTCCCAAACTCCATAGCCCCCCCCCCATTTCTTACTCCCCTCAGCCACATAATCCATAAACCACCACTATCAATTTCTCTAATCCCATTCACTGCCCTTAACCACTTTCTCATCTTCCATCCCACCTGTAAGTACTGCTTCTCCCATCTCTGGGTCCCATCCCATTCCCACCATCTGCTTGCGGTGCACATCCCACATTATCCCCAACCTCCTTTTAATCTCCACCCCTTTATTTGTGCTCTCTAGAGTGCCAGATCCATCTGTAACAAGCTTGTTCCCAGCCTTTTCCTCTCTCGCTCTTTTTACCTCCTTGTCCTGACTGAAACCTGGATCCCACCTTCTGACACATTCTTCCCTGCTGCTCTCTCCATTTGCACTATCTTTTACACTCTCTCCCAGCTCTGATGGCCACCAAGGTTGTGGTGTAGGTATCCTTTTATCTCCTAACTGTACCTTCATCATTGTTCCCTCTGTACTCTCCTTCTCCTCCTTCGAGACTCACAGCATAGTCCTTTCTGCCCTTTCCACCTTTGCGTTGCAGTCATCTACTGCACCCTGGGCTCTACATCTCTCATCTTCAACAACTTTGTCACCTGGGATTCCCAGTTCCATTCCTCCAACCTACCCACCCTCATCTTTGGGGACCTCATCTCTATTAATAACCCCAATAGTAATTCTACCTCCAAACTCCTCTCCATCACCTCCACCCACTGTCTCACTCATTGGACCTCTTCTAGCACACACGGTCATGGGCACTCCCAACTCCCATAACCTTTTGTTCTCTCACCTCTGCGACATCTCAGAGAGTAGTCAGACGTTTGCCGGGTCGGTCCACAAGCAGGTAGTCACAGATGCAAGGTAGAGTAGCAGGAGCTGAGCAAACAGAATACTCAAGCACATGTCTGAACCAGGAAGTGCCATTTATAGGCTCAAACAGGAAACATGATCCAAGATGGTTTCTCTTCGATGCCAAACTGGCCATCTTGGATAAGGGCAAATCTAAGGGCAAGTTTGCAAATACAGAGACCTCTAGTGGTCGGAGGTGCAAATGTCAAAGTAATTCCTCACATCCTTCCTGCAACAGAAACTTATGGCTGCATGATTTTGAAATTTCATACTTCTCTGCCACCCATGAACCACTACTCTCTTCACTTTTATTGACTATACAGGAAAACCAGTAGTCCCCTTATAAGAAGCAACATTTTATCAGATTTGTTTTTTAGAAAAGATAATAATGTTTTTTAAAGAGTTGTATCAGTTATGCGCTCTGATTTATATTATTATTTTTGATATCCAAAACTGAGCTTATAGTCTTTCCAGCACCTAGTTTCGCATCCTTTCTAACACCTCCATTAAGGTTGAGGTGGTTATCATTGACTCCGACATTAATTTCACTCCTCACATCCAATCCCTTGCCCAATCCTTTTGGAAGAAGTACAGTGTTGTCACCTGAGCCAATTGTGGGCAACATGAAGTAGCTTCTCCAGCCTGTCAATCTTCAAAGGAGTAGAGCAGAGCAGGTCACATGAGGTGGAAGTTGGCTGCCCCCTTTCTCATAAGATCTGGAGCAGCCAGCTGGGGGCCGGAAGAGAAGGCTCGGGAGTAAATGTATCATTCACTGATTTTTTTCAACTCGCCGGAAATCGGCGACTGTGCAGCTAAAATTTAAAGCAGCGATGGCTTGTAAAGGCGAGTTGAAAAAATCGGCGGATGATACATTTACCCCCGGGCCTTAGACTTTTCCTAGCGTTATTATTTTAGCAGTGCGGTGACTAGCACAGGATGCAGGGTTGGAGCTCTGCATCGACGGGCCCCTTGGCAGAGTGGTCCCCTCTGGGTAATGTGGGGGCATCGTGGGTCTCATGCTGGGGCCTCAGCGCTGTAGTGGTTGCATCCTCTCTTGTAATCTCCTTTGCTCATGCTGCTAGTTCAGTGAGCAGGATAAATTGCAGGTGATCTGTGACGCCTTGTGCTTCCTCTTCCACTAAGTGCTTCAGTGAGTGGCAGACATAGAATCCAACTCAATTAACAGTGAGGGTTTAATACGCTTTACATCTAAAAGGTGCAAGCAAAAATAAGCAAATATTTTAACCCTGACTTTGCACGAAGCTCTTAAGGAACTTTGCAGTTAATTAAATCTGCCCCACATAATTTGACCTTGAATCTAATCTGCCCTTCTAGTGCATGCTTGTTTGTTTTTGTTTTTTCTTTATATTTTTTTTTTATATATTTTTTTTTATATTTGTCTCCATACAGGATCTGTTTGTTTTTGCCCGCCCAGTTTCTTTTCCAATTCCATCCCATGTTGGCTGTTGACATGACCTGGATCACCTAACAATTAAGTCCCTTTCTTTGCTAGGATTTTCCTTTTCCAGAAGTGCATAGAACTTCTCTCTAGCTCTGTTAAACAATCAGATTTTTGGATTTTCAGTTTGCAAAGAAAGCCCTAAGTGTAAGGGGGAAGGAGTCAGATTTTTTTTTTTTTTAAATCCTTACTAATTATAGTGCCTCAATACACAGGATTACACAGTGCTAAAGAAGATATCTGGTGAACGTGTGACACCCAGAAGCCATCCCTGTGTATCACGAGGACTGAGCAGGACCCAGAGCCCCATCACGGAGCCTTCACCTCACTCACTGATACATGAGAGAAACAATGACCAGAGGATTCTAGAACTCACCAACAAGATCATTCAGCTGCTGACTGGAGGTGACTGCTGGGAATGGGACATTATACAGTAACACCAGGGGATGTGTCTGGGTGATGACTGTATCATTGTGTGTGTCAGGTTCCTATAAGGTGTCAGGATGTCACTGTCTATTTCTCCATGGAGGAGTGGGAGTATTTAGAAGGACACAAGGGTCTGTACAAGGACGTGATGATGGAGAATCACCAGCCCCTCACATCACTGGGTAAGAGGACGACAGTCATTTATTGTAAAGGAGAGAGCTGTTTTGAGTGCCATTTACATACACAGAATCTGAAAAACAAATATAAATAATTTATTCAGTCACTGTGTGTTTCCTACAGATGGATCCAGTAACAAAAATACCTCAGAGAGATGTCCCCGTCCCCTTTATCCACTGGATCATACAGAGGGAAACATTCCACATGGTTATAAGGTAGGTGGCTTTGAAGTTCTCACCAACTAGTGAATTACCAGAGTGACTACAGTACATATGACCTGTAGGGAAGCTATGAATATCTTCTATGCTGATTCTTCTGGGCAATCTCAATTGATTAAATTGGATATTATTGGATGTGCTATTTTATTGTTTTGGGGATTATTTAGGAAGAAGACCTTATTGATATTAAAGTTGAAGTTATAGAGGAAGAAGAAGAGATGAATGTGAGGGGTGATCAGTGTAAGGAGGAGGAAATCCCTACAGATATCATCACAGGTGAGTAATAAGCACTAAATACAAAAGTGTCACATATTATCCTGGTTCAGTCACTACAACAGTCTCTTACTCTACATCCTTCTCTGTCCATGCAAACCCTATTAGACTCCCCACCCAATCTTTGGCGTTTTTCCTTGAAGCAAGTTATATACTAACACTGCATCTATCTACATAATCACAGTTAATGTTCAGCTGTCATGAAAATGTGACATTGTAGATTATATCAATCTATATTTAAAAAAAAAAATATATATATATATATATATTATGAGAAAGTACAGCATTCACAGGTATGCTGAACCACTTAACTGTTTATTAGCAGTTGTCAGAATGGTAAACAGTTCTAGTGATGGTACAGCAGTCATCCAAAAAAAGGAACACAAAATCCCCACCACCTACACCTGGCTAAACATCACTTCCCTGTCTGCAAGCCGGCCACTTACTGGCATCGGTGGTCCCACCCACACATACAGAGAGTGTTTTTAGCCTCCACCCCAAGCACTACAAACACATCACAGCAAAACATCACAGCAAAGCATAACCAATCACACCCATGTGGGACGTGTGTGTGTGTGCGTGCGCTAAAAGAGGATCCCAGGGAACCCTGTCTGCAGACTAGCTGTGTTTTTATCAGTTCCCTTATTTACGTATATATGTATGTATATAATATATATATATATATATATATATATATATATATATACACACACACATACACAATTAGTAGTTGTAATAAAGTTACCATAAATTGTAATGTGTAGAGTAAGTTATAGTATGCAAATGTCATTGTTCCACATTGTGAGAAAAACTTTTGTAATGGAAACATTCATATTTTCATACACTTATTTTGTTGCTAGCAGATGGATACAACAGCAGGAATACCTCGGAGGGCTATCTCATTTTATCTCCAGATTGTAAAATAGAAGATAATGACTTCACAGGAGATTCTGCAGGAGAAATCTCTATTACCCCAATTATACCTCCAATATTTCACAGTCCAGATATTTCATCTGCTCCTTCTAATCTTGAGAAATGTTCTCCCGATAAATCAGGTATTGTTACACATAGAACAGCTCATAGGGGGAATAAAATATTTCCCTGCTCTGAATGTGAGAAATGTTTTATCCAGAATGCAGATCTTGTTAGACATCAGAGAATTCACACAGGTGAAAAGCCATTTGCATGTGCTCATTGTGGGAAATGTTTTACACAAAAATCAGCTCTACTTAATCATCAGAGAACTCACACAGGTGAGAAGCCATTTTTATGTTCTGACTGTGGGAGATGTTTTACACTTAAATCAAATCTTTTTGCCCATCAGAAGATCCATGCAGGTGAAAAGCCTTTTCCATGTACTGAATGTGAGAAAGACTTTACCTGTAAATCAAAACTTAAACAACATCAAATTGTTCACACAGGAGAAAAGCCATTTCCATGTCCTGAGTGTGGGAAATGTTTTGCACAGAAGGCAGATCTTATTATACATCATAGACTTCACACAGGAGAATTGCCATTTTCGTGTTCTGAATGTGACAAATGTTTTTCACGTAAATCAAAACTGATTCGACATCAAAGATTTCACACAGGCGAGAAGCCATTTCAATGCTCTGAATGTCAAAAATGTTTTTCAGATAAATCAGTCCTTGTGAAACATCACAGAATTCACACAGGGGAGAAACTGTTTCCATGTTCTGAATGTGGAAAATATTTTGTAGATAAGCCAATGCTCATTAGGCATCAGAGAATTCACACAGATGAAAAGCCATTTCCATGTCCTAAATGTGGGAAACGTTTTTCAGAGAAATCAAATCTTGTTACTCACCAAATAATTCACACTGATGAGAAGTCATTTATATGTTGTGAATGTGACAAACCGTTTTTAAGCAAATCAAGACTTATTCGACATCAAAGAATTCACACAGGTGAGAAGCCATTTCCATGTTCCGAATGTGGAAAATGCTTTATGGATCCATCAGATCTAGTTAAACATCAGAGAATTCATACGGGTGAGAAGCCATTTTTTTGTTCTGAATGTGGTAAATGTTTTGGACATAAATCTATGCTTGTCACACACCAGAGAATTCACACAGGAGAGAAGCCATTTCCTTGTTTTGATTGTGGGAAATGCTTTACTCAGAAAATAAGTCTTATTAAACATAAGAGAATTCACAAAAGTGAGAAGCCATTTTCATGTTGTGAATGTGGAAAATGCTTTACAGATACATCAGGTCTTGTGAAACATCAGAAAATTCATACAGGTGATAAGCCTTTCCAATGCTCTGAATGTGGGAAATGTTTCATTAATAATGCGATGCTTGTCACACATCAGAGAACACACACAGGTAAGAAGCCCTTTTCATGTTCTGATTGTGGGAAGTGTTTTACACAGAAAAAAAGTCTCATTAACCATCAGAGAATTCATAGAGGTGACAAACCATTTTCTTGCTCTGTGTGTGGGAAATGTTTTACACAAAAATCAAGTCTTGTTGTACATAAAAAAGTCCATATAACAGAAGAGAATTTTCAGTGATTTAACAGATATAAAACAATATTGCAGCAGGTTGTTTGAAGTACTTAAAACATTAAGTTATTAATGAAAAATTTAAAAATATATGATCTGCCAGTAGAATGTTTATTAAACCCTATTTATGCAATGCCATTACCGTATGGCTTAATTGAGAGCTGTACACATATCTGGTCTGTAGTGAAACATAGACTGTATATATATATATATATATATATAAACAAAAACAGACATAGGTCCTCTGCACTCACCATGTACAGACTGGGGTGCAAGAGGGGGTTGCCCACATTGTATAGACAAGAAAACAGGAATACTCTGCACTCTCCAAACACATAATTAATGCTATATCAAGTACTGTTCTATATTAAAAACAGGGAATGTTAGTTCCACATATTGCAATATATGTTAAGCTGACCAACTCACACCAAAGTCTTCCCAATCTGGTCAGTCCTAACATGATCAAATGCTATGCTATTTTATCTGGGCTTAAGGCTTACCTGCACACAGCTTTTAAAGGCAAGTCTTTCCCTAGCACTAGCAGCCATGGGAGACCTGGGACTCACCTGACACAAGTTGGATATAGCATTAATTATGTGTTTGGAGAGTGCAGAGTATTCCTGTTTTCTTATATATATATATATATATATATATATATATATATATATATTATATATGGACTAGTGATGATCTGTTCAAATGATTTTTGGAAATTAGTGCATATCAATTTCAATTGAAACTTAACCTATCGCTGGTTTAACTTGGTTAATAATAAATGATAATTATATCATGGCCAATATTTGGCAGAAGCCACTAGGTGCAAATTGCTTTATATATAGCAGGATTCTGACGTCAAAGTTAAAAATGTTTAATTAACTATGAAAGGCTGTGATCCAAAATCAGTCTAAATTGACTAGACATAAAGTGGTGGCTTTTCTATTATTATCAATGTAGTTTTACAGAATCAGTTATTTTTAGAAGTCCTTTTTTCATTTATATTTTTCTATTATAATTGTATAATTCAGTTTATTTGCATTTAATGCATTTGTTTTCCTTCAGTAATTTGTTTTCCTTCGAAAATCCATAGAAATGTATTTGCAAACGTGTAACTATTAATTTATTTGCACTGATTTAATATGACAAAAACACTATCGGGGTAAGAACGAGTATTCATTCCTAATAAACAAGGGGTTAACGAAGCTTGTTAAATTGAGACAACTTAGGGCTCCTGAAGACTTTGGTGTGTTTTGACCTCACAACCTCAGTCTAATACCCGGCACCATCAATAGAGGGACCACATTATTCACTGCAATACTTTGAATACAATGGATTTCCACACACAGACAGCATTATAGATGCAGCGTTTTCACTGATTCCTTTTGGTAAAGACTGGAAAATCTGATGTTTGTTTAAGACCGTTGTGTGGAACGCTGAATAATTATATCCATAGGAGATAACTGTTAAAGGATGCTATTTTCACTATCCCATGGATCTATTTTCCCCTTTGCTGTTTTAACTAACAAGAAGAACTGTATATTTTGATGACCTTATCTATATAGGTATTATATTGTTAATTCATATTATACTTAATATGTAAGACTGAACTGATTAACGAAACAATTTGCAACACAATAAAATTAAAGCATAATTATTTACAATGCAATGAGTGATCTATGCATGATAAAATGATTTGTAACACAATACAAATATAATTACCATGAAAATGCTGCAGCATAGTTATCCTTTTTCCGCTTTATACCAGTGCTTTGCTGACAATATAGTTTTGCTATAAGCTGTTTATTAGGCTACTTATTGGAACCTAAAGGGCAGACTAATATTTATTTTCTAAGAACTAAATTAGAATTCAAATATTATGTGCAGAATTTAGAAGTTTACATCAATCTGGGATTACCTCTAGCAGGTTACATATTTGCATACATCCAGGTTCTAATTCCACCCCACCACCTTACAACAATGTTGCAGACAACTGTGAAATTAATGTATATAGTGGCCAAATAAAAGAGTAGTAGACACTAAATGTGGTGGGGGGTTCTTGGTGATGTGTTTAAGGAGAATCGGAGCAAGAACATGTTACACACTGCACTACGTCTAATAGAGTGGGCATCACAGCCTTTATTGTACTAAGCGTCACTGGTTCACCTTTACAATAGAACATATGTAGTCCAAGTCACAAGCACCAAAAACCCATTCATGAAGCTGTGTAGATCATCCACTGATTACATAAAGTGCATCCCAGTGACCAGACTGACTGACCCCTGCCAATTAGAAAAACAAAGTGACTGAATATATTGTTTATGTGTTTATCTAAATGGCCCTCAAAACTTCTCTCTTTTTTACAATAAATGAATGTCTTCTTCTGCCCAGTGATGCGAGGGATACTACTCATCACTGTGAATAAACTAGACTTTCCTGATCACCAGACACCTTGCTATTTGTAGCCCAAAGTTCTTCAGATGCACCCATGTTCGATCAGAAAAGGATACCAGGCACTTTCAATAAAGGTTATTAGGTATCCTTTCGTATGCGATCTCTGCGGTGTTAATTTGAAGGTACGATGTGAATTAAAAGTTTTTTAAATATATGACTGTGTTCCCTGTCCCAGAAAGAGTGGTTAATAACATGATTGTTAATGTCATGCGGTCACCCTGATCATTTGTATGTACAGTCCCTGTATAAGTTTTCCATGGGTTTCGGGTGAACTTTACCTAAAGTGTTAAACTGATGGGTTAAAGGTAACTCATTCCTCCCCAGCTAATGAGGTTGGTAAGGTACTATTTACTGTGTGTACTCCTCATTGGCTTAGAGTCCTCACTACCAGACCTGCAGGAGCTGATCCCAGTAGGGGCTGAGAGGAAGACAAGCAGTACCCATTCCCAGGACCAGTCCCATATGCATAACACCTTTCAAAAGGATTGATATCCAGGGAATCCTTTCACCCTCTCCCAGCTGGGGGAGGGGCAAAGTGCAGGAAAATGGCAGCGTACAGAAGTCCCAGCTGATAAAGCAAAGGAGTACTTATTTATAGTTTGGTTAGCAGTTTTTGCAGCAAGGGCTGGTTGGGGATTACAGTTTCTGCTGGCCTGAACTGCAGTGATCCAACCACGTTCAACCCTACTGATAGCCAAGACACCACACAGCAACAACCTGAACACATTGGCACATTACCCTCTTTCTATGTCTGCGAGAGAGACTTGGCTGAAATCTGGAAGAAAATAAGGAGTGTCCCCAACAATAGGCTTAGGGTAAAGGTCTAAGGTTCAGGTCACAGGAAACATATCATGTCTGGTATCATTCTGTCACAGGAAACATATCCTGTCTGGTATCATTCTAATCCCCTATTTATCCGCAGTCGTCCGGTTCATTAGCTGAAACAATCGCACATTGCGTATGCTAGTTATAGATGATAGGGTATAAATGATTGGAATGGTATTGTCTGTGTAATGCTAATAGACCATTTTAAACCAGTTCTTGGTGGGAAGATTAAATATGCATCTCCTGGAGATCTGACCCCACCCCTGGATGGCATTGTTTGAACTGGCCAATGACCTGCATTACACTGGACCCTCCTGAAGCCTGGACCTATGGAACAAGCCAAGTCATCTGTATTGTATTTACTGTATCACTGACTGTATATAAGTGGGGGCTCTGGGACCAGTGTTCAGTATACTTGACCACAGCCTTCAGACCTGAATGACTGTACACTGGATCCAGAGCGCCTGCTAAAAGTAACGGCTCTACTTATTTTATTCTGACTTGTTACTCTGCTACTTTTGGCTATTAAATCACATTGTGCTTTAGAACCACATCACTGGAAGTGGACAATCGTTATTGAATAGCAACTAGACTTACTTAACAGACCAGTGGATGGACCTGTACCCATTGTTTACCAGAGAAGAAATTATCCAGGTCTCAGGTGGGTACTGTACCCTGACTTTGTCACCCGCAAAGAGCTGGCTTAATACAAAGAGGCTATTAAAGCCATTGATCAGTGCAGATGAACATTTATTTGTCAGTGCCCTGATATTGACATGGAACATGCCCAGTGAAATCCGAAGTTATCATCCCCAGATAATCAAGGGATTAACATGTTTATCCAGTTAGAGCCAGAACCCCAGCAGAATTTTTTTGGAGACCGACCACCCTCTCAACACTACCATTTACAGAGGGAAGGCAGCAGAGAGCAAGCCAAGGGTATTGCCAAGTCTCTAGAGGGAACCTGCTTCATGGCTATGAAATGGAGCAATAGACCTCTGATGGGCCATCGCACCTCCTCTCCGATGACCACGGAAGTGGAGACACTAATGGCATGCCCCAGGGCAAACCTAGTTTTCCGTATTAGGCATTAGGAGAAAACAAGATAATTAGACGAATGTCAGCTGTTGAGGGCCTCATTCAAACAGGATTCTGTCAGTGTGAGTAGAAGCCGGCACCCTGCCCAGTCTGCACCTGCCCAACTGATGGACCAGCCAGCTTGACCAGTGGCCAGCGCGAGTAGCAACCTACCAGAGGCAGTAGCAGATAAGTACCAGGCAGTCTCACTGCACTACAAGTCAAAACATAAAGTGAAAAAGTTATTCCAGTAAAGGGCACCTTGGGGGCCATAAAAAAGTAATAGTAAAATATAAGTTGATTGGTATGCATTAAAAGCAATCATCCACTTTTTATTAAAGGTAAAATATAAAATCAGAATTGTGACAAATGGCAATTTGTTAACTATTTAAACCAAATGAAATAAAAAATCGGTCTCATTTTATAATTTTTAACAATTTGTGAAGACTTTTATATTTCTTCTTTTATTATAATTACCTTTCAATGTTATCCATTTCCTTTTCTTTAGATTAGAAAATAAGTACTATATACATTACAATTAATGGAAGTCTTTTTTGTATTAGCAACAATAGTATTGGAGAGAATAATTTATTATCTGGATTAATTGCTGAGGTCACAATAATTTACCTTTAAATGAAAGGTTTTTCTTTTGTGTAAAAATATGCAATCAGGTAGTTTTATGTAATCATGGAGTTAGAATATTATTTTAATCTAGCAAATACCAATTAATGGTCAATTGTTGGACATAACAAATAGATTATATATTTTGGAAACTCATTACTGTTATATCTACCATGCGGATCATGTATGAGATTGTATATATAATATATATTTTATAAATATTAAATACATTACATATATACTACCAGCGCTCTTCTTTATATTAGTTTGTCAAGGTCAATTGATTAGCTTTATGAGGATCATATACTCCTCTTTTATCTGTAATCCATTACATGTATGTATTGCAGAATTTTGATCTTATTTCTTGTATCAAGTCAAAGGAAAGCTACAATGAAATCTCATTAAAGAGGTATATAATGTGACACTATGAATTATGTTAGAAGGGCATTATCGTGTTTAGGACTGGTGCGGATTTAAACTACATTGAGTCACATCGGGAAGTCAGCAAAGAGACGTTGCTGAAGGATTCCTGGCAGGTCCTAAAGACTCCCAAAAGATCCAACATTTTGCTTTCACTTGGTAGCCAAAGGTTTCTTTCAGGAATGGGCTGACGACCTGCAATCTGGAGATGGCTTCAGATGGGTTCCTGAAAGTCCTGCAGGACTCCCAGCAACTTTCACACATTTCTGCCATAAGATGCTTATTTGGGGGGGAGAGCAGAGCCTTTGTGTTCATTGCCTGGAATGCATGGCCAGAGAAAGGAGGATGTCTGTAAGTACTTAGTTCCCTGTCAGCTGCTCAACAAAGGGAGTATGTAAGAGAGGCCCCGAGCTGCATTTATACTGTAAGATGGAGCCCTACAAAACCATCTCAGTCTCACCAGACTCCCAGAAGTTACGATGATATCCTGCCACCTGGCATACAACAGGTGTGAGTGTGTGGGAGGGAATTTGAGTCTCTATAGTAGACAGGATAGGAAAGGGCAAAGGAATTTATGGGACTTTCAGGATCCCTTGTTACTGTCCAGCTGGAAGAGAATTTGTGATGTAGCTCAGAGGTGGCTTTTTGGACACAGCCCTGTCAGGCATACAGGACCATCAGAGACCCCAAAATGACCTCCACCGCTTAAACTGTTCATTAAAAGTGCTATAGTGCTGTTAGCGCATTTTGAGTTAAACTGAAGTATTCTTTATTGAGATACTTTAACACATCCACGGTGTTGGGGTAGGTAATGTACTGAAAGGAAGCCGGGTAACTGCTGTATTCCAGCTGAGTCGAGGGGTCAACTCTGGGTCCACTCTCAGTTGGTGTGGGCAAATAAGCCTGTAGGTGCCCCAGTATCGGGATGTGATCATACCATTTTCTTCTCAAAGTTCTCAAACAGCTTCTCTCCACTCCAGATAGCCCACAGAGCCATACTGTTACGGATTTTGGTTGATTTACTACCCTCTATTATTATCTATAATGTGGATGGTAACATCTCATTGGTGTGCAATGCTTTTATAAAAGTCACAACAAAGTATGGGTGTGATGACTCTTGTTGGTATTATTACTGTTACATTACTACCAGCCAGTAACTAGCTTCCCCTGTGGCCTGACCCTTATCCTATCACTTGCTACTTCTGATACTGCTCCGAATTCTACTATCATTGTAATGCTCTATCATAATATTGCTGTGCCAAAATACTGCTTTGCCATAGTATTGCCTTGCCATTGTTTTACCACTTTGATTACATTGACACTTTCATACCTCACTTGCCACTATCCATGCTTCTACACTACCTAGGCCCAGACAACATCGTAGCCTCTGCCCCTTCCTGGGCATTGCCCAAATAGGCCTCTGCAGCATCTGGACTCTAGAGAACTCTGTGCCACTTAGGCCCCTGTACCATCATGACCCATCTAGGCCTCTCTACATTATATCCTCAACATCTTGCAGACCTCTGCACAATAGTGAACTCCACTATGCCTATTGTCCCATGTGCTCACCCCTCATAAGCAGGGTTCTTTACCCTATGTCTCAGGTCTGCCCACTCTCCGCCGTCCTTGATGTTCCTGTTTTGTCTTACACTGAAGTTTTTGTATGCCATGGGGTTTGTTCTGTTAATTGCATCCAATCATTCATTATTCTACTTGTCTGTACCCATTGTTCCTATCCATGTGAGCTTATGTACTTTATTTCATTTTAAAGAGAAATCATTCCCAGCTGCTAAGTGAATGGTGAAAAATTGTTGAAGATTAATAGAATTAAGATTTCTGCAGGTAGAGTTAGACAGTAGAGAGGTTAGAGCAGTGGGGGTGATTGTGTAGCTGATAAGGTGATGATCCAAGAGAGGGAAGGGTGTGTTAAGCATAGTCTAGAAAACAAGATCAAGGCAGTGGCCATCCTGATGAGTAAATGATTCAATCCACTGGGAGAGGTCAAGTGAGGAGGTTAGAGAGAGTAGTTTGGAAGCAGCTTTGGAAGGTGGGTTATCAATGAGAATGTTAAAATCACCCAGGATGATGGTGGGGATGTCTAAATATAAGAAGTGAGGGAGCTATGCAGAGAAATCTTCAATAAATTGTTGGTGTGCTCCAGGGGGACGATAGATCACCGCAACACCTAGAGAGAATGGATTAAAAATGTGAATAGCATGTACTTCAAAATATGTGAATGTAAGTGATGGGACATTTGGTAGAACTGTGAATGTGCACAGTGGGAAGAGAAGTAGTCCAACCCCACCAACTTGTCTGCCTTCAGGTCTGGAGGTGTGGGTGAGATGGAGGCCACCATGTGAAAGTGCTGTAGGTGAGGCAGTGTCTGATTGCATGAGCCATGTTTCTGTTATTGCCAGAAGGTTGAGGTTTTTTTGAGAGGTTAGTTTGTTACAAACAGAGCGTGCATTCCAAAGGGCACATTTAAAGGACTTTGGAAGAGAGGGGAGACAGGTGATGTGTTTGAGGTTTGCTATGGAATGGTAGTGCTCTGATGTATGTGTGTGTGAGGAGTGTGGGGGACCTGGATTAGGTGAGATATAACCGGCTAATAGAAGCAGAGAGATAGGCAAGGGGATTGTAAAATGTGAGACTTTTTATTTTCTGGCGACAGGTGGAGGCTGTACTTGTTGGAGATAATAAATAGGACAACAGTTCATGGGTGTTAACTAGAGGTGAGTGGAGTAATGCAGGTGCAATGTGGACAAATGTTTATGTTGGTATGAGGGGTGAAAAATTATACAGTCCTAAAGATAATGCCATGAGAAGAGACCAAGAAAAGCAATTTGTTAAACATTGTGATAGAAGGAGTAAAAGCAAAAAGTTTGTCCAGCTGTGTTGTCTAACTGTGCATTTTCTTACACTTTGTGAGAAAACCCACTTAGTGTAGAAAACACATACGTCTCACCCCACACACGTCACCCCGTAGACTGAAGCTAAGATGTAGTCAGGCTAATTTAGGAAAACACTACAGCTGTGCTAATTGGTCAGCTAGTCAAAGTAAAGGAAAACATTTGTTGAATAGGCTAGAGGAGGCCAGATACCTATCATAAATTAGGCATCAATAATACTCTGGCCGACCGAAGTTAGAACTGATAACAATTTCCTATAACATACTTTAAACACACAGTTGCAGAGATTAGATACAAATTAATGTAGTTCTGCACAAATTATATGCTCAATATTGACAGTTGTGCAATTTGGTATAAAGTACGGATTTTGTGGGTGAAAAAATATACACAAATTATCAGCTCCCAAAGTGGGTCAATGGTATTTAAACTTATTTTTCACTTCTTTTTACTTTTCACTTATTTTGATTTTAAATATTTCGCCTCTGTGGACCAGTATAATTAATTGATCAGTATTTTAATTTGTGAGTTAATAAAATTGTGGCGCTATATAAATAAATGATGATAATGATACCCTAGTAACTTGCAGCGGTGTACATATTGTCTTTTGGAACACATACAAAAAATTCAAATAAGGGAACTAGGGTTAAACTTTGGGCAAGATGGTAATGATAGCAATGACATGGAGGAGGGGGGGGGGGGGGGGGGGTTGGGAATTTCCAAAAAGGTTGGCTAATTAAAACTAAAGAAAAACTTAAAAATAATGAACAACAGTGAACACTTCATTCATCATGGAATATAGTCAAGATTTTAAATCGCTTGAAACCATAATAAAAACTCATTGGAAGGTCCATCTAAAAGACGAGAAACTGAAAGGGATTCTACCTGAAAAACAAATAATCGTTTATAAGGGGGCAGACAATCTAAGAACAAAACTTGTCAAAAAATTTTATACCCCTAGAAAACTAAGCAAAACTGGGAACCTGGCATAACGACAATAGTAATGGCTTTTATTATTGCAACAGGTGTCAGGTGTGTAAAAGTCACTGTTCAAAACAAAGTCCATTAAAAAATTCAGGTAACACCTGAAAAGAATATGACTAAGAGCAAAATTACTTGCGATGCCACGGGGGAAATTTACCTATAAGAGTGCCCCTGTGGAAAACAGTATATGGGCTACATCATTTGGAAACTCCATGTAAGGATTTTAGAGCACCAGAGAAGTTTAAAAAGGGAATTTGAGGCCCAGTGTTTCCGATCACTATCTAAGGTGCCACAAAAACAAACTTGCTTTTCCATATGTACCCGGATTGTCGAACAGTCAAATCCCACAATAATGTTTTAACTTAAAAAAGTTCAATTTGACCAAATATCCTATTTTTTAGTGATTTACAGTGCAATTTGCCTTTAGTAGATTAGGTGAATACCAAAATGCCATGTAAAGCAGCAAAATACAGGATATTTGGTCTTTTTGTCTGATGTCTGTCTCCTTTGTTACTTGGCATCAATAAAGATTAATTTATGAAAAGAAATGAGCAGCTGTTCCCTTTATCCGGTCGCCTCTTTGCTTCCATTTTTACTGTTCATTGGGAAAATCCACTTAGTTTCAGACTAAGACGTTAGTTCTATAAAGCTGCCTCTGCGCCAATCATGTCTGACAACCGCCCCACCACAAAAACACCTAGGGGTATATTTACTAAACCGCGGGTTTGAAAAAGTGGAGATGTTGCCTACAGCAACCAATCAGATTCTAGCTGTCATTTATTTAGTGCATTCTACAAAATGAAAGCTAGAATCTGATTGGTTGCTATAGGCAACATCTCCACTTTTTTAAACCCGAAGTTTAGTAAATCTAGCCCCTAGGTTGCATTGATGATAACCATTAAAATGTTTTGATATCTGGTGATGTATGTTACCACTTAGTATGTTACAAAAATGCTCAGAAACACGGTTTACATTTTGTTTTTCCAAAGTATTTATTATTATTATTATTATTATATGGACTTTGTATACAGTAAATAGCTTCTTTTGTATTACATGATATGCGTTATCAAATTGTTCCCTTTTTTACAAATGTGAAATCAGTGGTTGTTAAATAACCAGTCAGTCTTCAGAATGAATCCTAGATAATCTTGATTTGGATTTATACCACAGAATTATGGAAGTAACAGCCGGGTGTAGAAAAGTCTCCCTACTTCTCTACCTTTCTGTTAAGAAACAAATTATGATTGGTTCATAGCATGCACAGGAAACTCTATGGAACATATTTTCAGCTTCAAAAATCAAAAAATTATGCTGCTATTATGCCTTAAGCAGACAAATGGACGTCTGTATATTCTATAACCATCTGAATAGCAGCTTATAGAAGGTACAACACTATTTACATCCACCAGTTTCTGGCAATTTATTTTTGTTATGATAGTAAAATTTTCTCCAAAGATAATCACTACTTCATATAAACAAAATCATGCCCATATAGAGGTAAACATATTAATTAAAATGACAGATTGTCCAGAGTCCTTAGCTATGCTTATTAGTATATTTTGTATCAGTAAAATTACTTTTCAAATAAAGTGCTGCTGCAGTCCTGTTTAATCCTTTTTATTGAATTTGTTTTTCTACTGTGTGAATTTTTTGGTGTATACTAAGATGTGCTCTCTGTGTAAAACATTTCCCACACTCAGAGCAAGAAAACGGTTTCTCACCTCTGTGAATTCGCTGATGATTAACAAGACTTATTTTTTGGGTAAAACATTTCCCACAATCAGAACATAAAAATGGCTTCTCACCTGTGTGAATTCTCTGATGGGTAATCAGACTTATTTTCTGTGTAAAACATTTCCCACAGTCAGAACATAAAAATGGTTTTTCACTTGTGTGAATTCTCTGATGGTTAATAAGGCTTATTTTCTGTGTAAACCTTTTCCCACAATTACAACAAGGAAACGGCTTCTCTCCTGTGTGAATTCTCTGATGTTTACCAAGATCTGATGTATCTGTAAAACACTTCCCACATTCAGAACAAGGAAACGGCTTCTCACCAGTGTGAACTCTTTGATGTCGAATAAGTTTTGATTTACATGAAAACTGTTTGTCACATTCAGAGCATGTAAATGGCTTCTCATTAGTGTGAATTCTCTGATGCTTAAGAAGGTTTGACTTCTCTGTAAACTGTTTCCCACATTCAGAACATGAAAATGGTTTTTCATTTCTGTGAATTCTCTGATGTCTAACAAGCATTGATTTATGTGAAAAACTTTTTCCACACTCAGAACATGGAAACAGCTTCTTGACTGTGTGAATTACTTGATGTTTAACAAGAGCGGATATCTGTGAAAAATATTTATCACACTGACAGCATGGATATGACTTCTTAATTGTGTGAGTTCTCTGATGCCTAATAAGATATGAATTATAAATAAAACATTTACCACATTCAGGACAGGGAAACATTTTATCACCTCTATGAGCTGTAGTTTGTGTAACAATATCTGATTTATCAGAACATCCCTCATGATTAGACAATATATCTGCAATGTGAAGTACTGGATGTAGATTTGAGATAACGGGCGTTTCTGCTGTAGAAACCTGTGTGATGTCGCTATATATTTCACAATCTGGAGGTAAAAGGAGATGTCTCACTGAGGAGTTCCTACTTTTCTGTCCATCCGCTGAAAATAAAAAAATAAAAAATCTAAAAATATGAATGTGAATTAGGAAGAAATGCTAAAAATTTCCATGCGCCATATAACTTCACATTACAAATTTTAATCGCTTTTATTACAATTATAAATGTACAGATATGATCTTCAATGTCACATATTAATAATAGCTAATTCAGTGGTTCCCAAACTGTGCGCCTAGGCTCCCTGGAGTGCCTTGGAAATCTCACAGGGGTACCTCGGCCAGCGCCAGTGGTAAGCAAGGCGGGGGACTACTTGGTAATTATTTTGGCTTAGGGGTGCCTTGAAAAAAATTTGGAGACCCTAAGGGTGCCTTGAACTGAAAAACTTTGGAGTCCACTAAACTAATTATTAAATGTAATTTAGACAGATGCAGTGTTCATGGGAAATATTAATGCAAATATTAATGCAAAAAGGGTCACATACACAGGTTTTTTAACGATTAGTGCAAGAGGGACGATTACAGGTAATATTATCATTAGTGCACAGGGAAGATCATGGATCATGTCACACAAGGTCTTTCCCTACTATTCAGTAAATAAATCCCAATAAAGTTTTGGGAGTCTGTGAATAAAGCTCAGACTGAAGTCCCCATGTATGTGAAACACCAGAAAGTGTGTGGGAATAGACTGATCAGATCTCTTGGCTGGTAGCTCACCATGACATGACATGAGGAGAGCGGGAGTCACATGGGGGCTGATTGAGCCTTACTCCCCCACTGGGCAGATGCATTTTCCTCATTAGTTTGTACTGACAGAGGAGGGGGTAGAATAAGACATTGTTGTAGTGACTGAACAAGGAGATTGTGTGACTCTTCTGTATTTAGTGCTTATTACTCACCTGTGCTGATATCTGTAGGGATTTCCTCCTCCTTACACTGATCACCCCTCACATACGTCTCTTCTTCTACCTTTATATTAATCAGGTCTCTACCCTAAATAATCCACAAAATAACAAACTTAATTCATTTAATAATGTTTGATTTAAAGAATAGATGAATATGAGGTTATAAGAGTAACAACTTCAAATCCATCTACCTGACAATCCTGTGGGATCTTGTGATTTTCCTCTCCACAGTCCTGTAAATAAAGAGGATTGGAACATTTCTCTGGGGTATTTTTGTAACTGGATCCATCTGTAAGAAACACAGTGGCTGAATACATTTTGTATGTGTTTATCAGAGGATGTGGATCTAGATGGACTCTCAAAACTACTCTCATCTTTACAAATAATTAAAGTCCTCTCTTACCCAGTGATGTGAGGGGCTGGAAATTCTCAATCATCACATCCTTGTACAGACCCTTGTGTCCTTCTAAATACTCCCACTCCTCCATGGAGAAATAGACAGTGACATCCTCACACCTTATAGGAACCTGACACACACAATGATACAGTCATCACCCAGACACATCCCCTGGTGTTACTGTATAATGTCCCATTCCCAGCAGTCACCTCTCCAGTCAGCAGCTGAATGATCTTGTTGGCGAGTTCTAGAATCCTCTGGTCATTGTTTCTCTCATATATCAGTGAGTGAGGTGGAGGCTCCGTGATGGAGCTCGGGATGCTGCTCAATCCTCCTGAGAAACGAGGATGTCTGTTGGGTGACCCACATTCACCAAATGTCTTCTTAACTACTATATAATCCTGTGTATCAAGACAATGATAAATGATAAAGAAAAATATAAAATTGTCTTGTATTCACATCTTCCTCACTAATGCTAAAATTTTCACCAATCCAGTCACTGTTTTATTAAAAGCAATAAGAGCAAGATCACTGCAACATTCCCAGAATCCCTCACCTCTCCAGTCAGCAAATAGATGATCCCCTGAGTGAGATTTAGTATCCTCTCAGTCATGTGACTCCTGTCCTTGTCCATCATGAAGATTCTAAGAATAGGGTCTGGTTCTGTTGGAAAAGAGTAATTGTGAGGGGACCTCTGCAAAAATTGAATGCATAAATAATGTTAGCTTTGCTACAATCTTGGATTATCATCATCAGCTATTATATAGCGTCACTAATTCCGCAGCGCTGTACAGAGAACTCACTCACATCAGTCCCTGCACCGTTAGAGCTTACAATCTAAATTTCATAACATACACACACACAGACAAAGGGGCATATTTAACAAATTGTGATGGTGCACTATCGTGCACTTAACGTACAATCCATGCCCCGATGTGTCCCCCGCATATTTATTAAAGGTGCATCACAGCAGATATCATGGATATCTGCTGCTCTGCATTCTGCTTCGTTTTGGGGAGCAGTCACCATTCAATAGTATGGTGACTGCTCCCTCTTGCAATCGAACAAGTTCCGAAAAATATTTTTTTTCGGGAACTTGTCTTGATAATGTACGCCAGCTGAAGCTGGCATACATTATCATAAATGAGAAATCTCAGTGCTGTCAGCTCTGCTCCGAAGAGCAGAGCTGGACAGCGCATGTGTGGAGGGATCATGTAATCCCTCCCTGTCAATCACTGCTCGCTCTCTGCAACTATAGTTGCAGAGATCAAGCGAGATGTTTGTGCGCATGTGCATTTCTTCAAACTGCACATGCGCAATTGCTGAAAGAAGAAGAGTGAAGAGGACGAGAAGGTGATCCAGGGACATTGCGTTCTGAAGAGGCGGGTAAGTATGATTTTTTTTATCACAGAAACAGCAGTTTTTCGGAACTGCTGTTTCTGTGCTGGGTTGTACATAAATGTGAGAAATAGCTCAATCCTTATCATTGCGATAAGGATTGAAAACAATTTTTCACTTAATGTTAATATTGATAAATGTGCCCCGAAGAGAGACAGACAGGGGTCCATTTGATAACAGCCAACTACCCTAATAGTATGTTTTTGGAGTGCAGGAGAAAACCGGAGCACCCAAAGGAAACCCACGCAAACACGGGGAGAACATAGAAACTCCACACAGGTAAGGCAATGGTCAGCAATCGAACTCAGGACCCCAGTGCTGTAAGGGAGAAGTGCTAACCACTGAGCCACCGTGCTGCCCGACATTAAAACTGCTGAGTACTGATGTAACTACTAATCAATTAAATGTTTTGTGAATAATGTGGGCCGGCAGGGAAGGTTGGGGGAAGGGGGGCAGTTTAAGCTGCCATAGAAAGCAGACATATTTTCTCTTTGTTCAGTGCAGGACAATATTTATCCCCTCTCAAATTGAGGATTCCTCATCCTCAGCCACTCCATAAGTGCCTGTGTCCCTAAAACACTAAGGAGGAGATAAATATCTGCACATCGGCAAGAAAGGGTTAGAGAGACCGTCTCCAGTCATCTGCCTACATCGCCTCGCTAGGTCTTAGATGCCCTGGCCTATGTTTCTGGCTCTGGATCCTCCATCGAGGCTATAACAGACCTAGCCTGCCACTCCTACACTGCGAGTGTCATGTAAACACCAAGTGGAGCTCCAAATACCCCCGCCTGCGGAGAAGACTACCTCTTACAGCTGTATCTCTGGCAAGTGGGGAAGGCCAATAAGCGCCCAGGAAGCACTGGTGAGTGGTGAGATTCAGCCACTGAGGTGGACTGAGACATTTATAGACTTTCTTCTCCCCAGAGGCTACCACATTTAGCCTTGACAATACAGGTGTTCACACTCCCTGAACCAGAAGCAAATAGCATAAGCAGCTTGTGCAACCGGTAACTTAAACCTACAGGGCTTATACTCAACGAGAGCCCACTAATAGCTTTTATAGCTCTTCCATCCTTGGAGTCAGGATCCATTAACAATGTTAAATGAAAGTAGAACAGATCCAATTTCCTACTGTACTTGCTAGCACACTGCTGCAATAATTAAACAATGTCCTATTGTCAACCTGTCCGGAAAATGTCACACGTTCCTGTGTTAAACAAACACAGGAGTGGACCCATCCCAGAGTCTTACGAAAGCTGATTAGGCAGAGGCATTTCTCCTCAGACACAGGAAGACTCTGAATATGAGCAGCCATATTACTCCCCACTGACTGGTATGGAACACCAATCCCTATTCAGGGAAATAAAAGTCACTGGTATCAGGGCCCACTTAACAACATTATGAGCCCCCGGGCAAAGCAGTGCACCGGGGCCCATTATATATATATATATATATATATATATATATATATATATATAAAATCACTTTTTTTATGCACTGGTCAGCCGTCAGCGTCCCTTGAAATAATTAAAAAAAAAGCCTCAACTTACCTTAATCTCAGATGCGATCCTCTTCACTTTTCTTCCAAGTCACTACTGCTGCCTGCTGATTTAAATGGTTTTCGCGCTGCAAAAAAAAAAAAAAGAAGAAAATACTTACCTTGCGGTCAGCTGGTGATCCGGCTCCCTCCCTGGTCTCCTCCTCCGTGCTGTGCTCCGCAATGGATGTCGGGCTGGCATGATGACGTCATGCCCGACATGCACTGCGAGCTCCGCACTGAGGAGTAGACCAGGGAGTGAGCCGGATCGCCAGCTGACCGCAAGGTAAGTATTTTCTTCTTTTTTTTTTTGCAGGATTTTTTTTTTTTGCGCTGCCTCCGACGGGCTCCCTGGGCTGCAGGGCCCCCGGGCACCTGCCCATTGTGCCCAATGGGAGAGACGGCCCTGACTGGTATCAGTCCAGGCAGACGTTCATTAAACATATTACATGACTCTTTCAAGTCCATGATCTAGGCAACAGAACGGACGGGTGGGGTACGCGTTTTTGGTGCGGAATATTTCGACACCGAGAACTCCTCCAATTAAAAGACGAATCTGTAAAAAACGATGTCAAGAAAAGCAGACTTATCTGTATACCGAAGTTGCAGCTGTCCGATTGGCTCAGGATGCTGACCACAAGTGAGTCCGTCTATTGAAGTGTCCGTCAGGAGCATTTAACGTCAGTGCGACTTCTATTCCTTTTAATTTAAAGCGGCCTCCTAACCACTGTGCTTCCCCAGTCCCTTTACGTTTCATTATCCAAGTACTTAGTTACTTAGTCACCTGCAGGCCCTGTGATTTACAACTTAGGTCCCGGAGCAATTAATCTAAGGGGGAGATTCAATTTGGTGAGAAGTGTCTCTGGAACGTCCACGTAGACACATCTCGCCTATTTTATGGCAGGTATCTCCGCTCATATTTTGTCGCACCCCACCCAGTTGCACAAGAAAATGAGCGGAGATTTCTACCATAAGGGCAGGCATTTTGATGCTTGTACCTAGCACTTTAAATGTAGTAGGTACGTTGAAGCTTTGCAAAAGTTATGATAAAGCCTTGACTTATATATGTAAAAAGAAATATCAATGCAATGTCCATTGTGAATTGAAACCACGTCTGTCACATGAAGCAACCTGTGTTGTCATTTCATTTTTTTTTTCAATAATAATTTTTGTTAAAGTTTTTTATTGTTACAGGGTAAACATACACAAAATCAAAACAAACCAATACAGTAAAGGGGTAAATGGGATGGGAGAGGGAAGAAGGGGAGGGGAAAGAAAGGGAGAGCAGTACATTATAATGAGCAGTGAAAATATACAAGATCGTCCTCAAAATATTTACAATCACTATAGCTAAACTAGAGACAATACACTTTAGTAATTACAGTGGAGGAGATAGAGAAAGGAGGGGGACTTGCTAAATGCGGGAGGGCTTGAGTTTTAAAGACCAAATTGAGTCCAAGCTAACCTTTTAATATGCGGAGAGGAAGCAGAAGAAGAGTATGGCACTCCCATAGTCTCCATATCACAACTTAACTGAACCTTGGAGATTATCTTAACTATCGGTGGAAGGGTGGGGGATTTCCACTCTTGGGCAATCACCGCGCAAGTCGCTATGAAAATGTGACCAATAACATAACGTCCACCTAGAAGGACATGAGAGGGGAAAAAGTGTAAGAGCGTCACTTCTGGAGTGTTAGGAATTGTAGAATGGGTAACCTTAGAAATTAAATTAAAAACCTCTGCCCAAAGGGTACGGGCCACCGGACAGGTCCAAAAGATATGAAAAATGTTGCCTATCTCTCCACACCCACAAACCCTGGACTGGGACGGCCAAATCCTGTGGAGCTTATCCGGAGACATATAAAGTCTATGAAATAATCTGTATAACATCTCCGTATGATTCAAGCATTTCGACATCTTATGGGCATGATGGTAGATAGTGTCCCATTGATTTGGTTCAAATACCCGGCCAAGATCTCTTTCCAAAGTAGTTGGGAGGAGGCCTTAACCGGTTGACTATGAACAGTAAGATGGGAGTACCAGAAGGAGATGGCCGCCTTGTTAGTTCTAGAGGTTAATCTGGCAAGGAAAAGAGCTGGGGGTGTTGTAGAGCAAGACAACACTTGCTCAGGGAAGTTAACCAATGCCGTATCTGAAGATACTTATAAAACTCTTGATTAGGAATCTGGAATTGGTCTCTTAAATTGGAAAAGGGCAATATGGACAAATTAGAGAGGAGCGTTTTAAGGCTGGTAATGCCCCTAACATGCCACAACGACAGGTTTAGATTTGGTATAAGTTTAGCTAGGTATTTCTTAAGGATCACAGAATACTGTAAACTGTATTTAAATCTTATTTTTAGATACCTCCTTGTTCCCTGTGTCCAGAGCCAAGTCTTGCTGCCAACCATTAGTATATATATATCGTTGTGTTGAAAGCTTTCCTGTTTGTAAGAGGAGTTTGTGCTCATGTGAAGTACGTATCTCCCCTGATTAGTCAGGAGGACAAAGTTCTTGTTTGTTGACCCAGTTGAATCTAGTCCTAATTGGTTGGCTCTTATACCCTCCTGATACTACCTAAAGGTGAAGGATGGTTAGTCAACATATGGAACAGGAACATCCTTCTCCGTGACATATACAAGTATAGAATATGGAATAAGGAAGTAGCTTTATAGGCTAATCCCATGTCTAATAAAGTTATTTAAAAAAAAAAAAAAGTATATCCTAACCTCACCTCCTTACTCAATGGGACGGGAACCCCCTCCACTGGGACCAAATCCCACTGTGCCAGGGCAGACCCCACAAAGACAAACCTGATATGCCAGGTCATCGTGGTCCTGCCTCTAGCTGCACCATTTCACTGCTTCTTCCTGTTGACTCACTTACATTTCAGTATCCCAGCAAGGTAACTTTTGGAGCTTGGCCTTTGAAACATAAATACATCAAGCAAATGACACAGTGGGAGGTGGGCCTGGTGTTATCATCTGTGCAGCCATCTCTGACAATTAGGTCCTTTTTTTGCAAGTATAATTTCATCAGAAGTAGCCCTCGGCAGAGAATAGTGATATTGTGTGGGGCCGCTGCCACTCAGGTAACGGAAGTTTCAAATTAAATTCAGTTATTTTAAAGCATCAATCCCACATAAACATTCTTGTTTTTCTTCAAATAGCAAGTTGAGTACTTTTTAAACAGTATTTTTCTTAGGTGTTTTATCTCCTTTTCAAAATCTCTTTGAAGGGCAAACAAGTATGTCAGTCACACACAAATACTCAGTCTCTCAGCATGTCATGTGAAAGGAGAGGGGGAAGAAGCAGGAGGGTCTTAAGCTGGGTACACACTACAGAAAATTTCTCCCGATGCGATATCTTTAACAATTTTACAAATCAACAATAATAATAATAATAAAAAATGGTGGCTTAGTGGTTAGCACTTCTGCCTCACAGCACTGGGGTCATAAGTTTGATTCCTGACCATGGCCTTATATGTGAGGAGTTTTTATGTTCTCCCTGTGTTTGCGTGGGTTTCCTCCGGGTGCTCCGGTTTCCTTCCACACTCCAAAAACATACTAGTTGGTTAATTCGCTGCTATCAAATTTACCCTAGTCTGTGTTTCTGTCTGTGTGTGTATGTTAGGGAATTTAGACTGTAAACTCCAATGGGGCAGGGACTGATGTGAGTGGCGCTATATATATATAAATAAATAAATGATGCTGAAACATGATATTATTCTCTTATTACATATTTTATTCTGTTCACCTTTTAAATTGTTGGTTTTATAAACTCCCATAAAAAGTTTACAAAGGCTGATACAGACACGTGGCAACAAGGTCTGAAGAAAGATATTAGCTTAGGTAGTGTTAGTTATGGACAGAGCTTATAAGAGGAGGTTACTCCGTGCTCCCTTTTCCACTGCAGCCTATGCTACAGTGTCCCTATGCTCAAATATATCCTCCCCCTACAAGAAATGAGCTCCAGTCCCTTAGATGCAGTGTCTAGTGTCATGCAGCAACAGCCCTCACACACAAGTGTCCATGTGACCAGGGCCGCCATCAGGGGGGTACGGCCAGTACTGCTGTGAGGGGCCCGGGCAGACTAGGGGGCCCGGACAGACCTCTCCGTCTGTCCGAGCTCCCTGGACTGTCTGGGCCTCTCAGTCCGACTGACCGTGCTGTCCCTTCTTCTCTGCGATTCTGCAGCTCCGCCTCCCAGGCTCTGAAAGGCTGGGAGCGGGGCACGGTGACGTCATCACTGCGTGCCGCGCTCCCAGTGTATCAGTGACCGGGAGCTGCAGCATCACGGAGGAGAAGGTAAGTTAATTATTAATTTTATAGGAGAGGGGGACATTAGCTGTGTCGGGGGATGGGAAGGGGGGGGTTAGGGGACATTAACTGTTCCTGGGGGGGGGGGGGGAGAGGGACATTAACAGTGCCTGAGGGGGACATTAACTGTGGAGGGGGGGGGGCATTCACTGTGAATGCAGGGGGAGGGGAACATTTACTGTGATAAGGGAGTGGGGGGAATGTACTGTGATGAGGGATAGGGGGGCACATGTATGGCGAAAAGGGAGGGGGGCACATGTATGGCGAAAAGCTAGGGGGGCACGTGCATGGGGAGAGGGGGGGGCCTGCCAGATTAATTAGTACTGGGCCCCACAGTTTCTGATGGCAGCCCTGCATGTGATCTGGGCAATGTGTCTCCTGAGATACATACTGGGGAGGCATCAGGCGGTGTGAGAGCAGACTCTGGAATACCAGGTATTTAGGAGAAGCGATATAAGCTTCCTGCTGACACGTGAATTCAGATTAAAAAAAAAAACTTATTGTTTTAACAGATGGTGAACCCCACTAAATATCGGGGGGAGACTGTGTGTGTGGGGAGTAGTGTGTTGCCAGGTATGTATATACGAGAAGCAGGAATATGGTGGTAGACATCATCATCATCATCATTTATTTATATAGCACCAACATATTCCTGTTCTGCAGAGTTCTGCTATAATACAATTGGAGCCATACCCCCACTTTGTTAAAAGCAGAGTTATGGTTCTACCTAAAGCTAAAAATAAAAACAGGGAAACTGAGCTGTTTAGGAAATCGTGTGTTACACACAACCTTATGACACCATTGATTAAATAACATAACAAATCACACCCCTAATGATGCCAGTGATTATATCATAGATAACATTATTAGATCAGTGACATCACACATCCTCTATGACATAAGCAAGCACAGATTAAGACAACACAGGCAAGTTGATAGATAATAAAAGTACAAACCCTCAGCTCTAGGTAACAGTGTATTACTAAATATATCAGATAATCTATACAGATATAACTATGGGATGAGCAGAAGCTGCTGTATAATGAGCTTCTATGGGAGACAATAATAGAAAGTCAGTTACAATAATTCAGGATTGCTGGTCACTAGTTATATTATTATACTTCACTACATTTTAAATTCATATATTTATATAATATATAGAATTCTATATTTTATAATTAATATCATATGACTTATAACAAGACCCAAACATTTAATAAGTCATTACCTGCTGCCAGTAACATCAATGTCTTATCGGCTTCTTTTTTTACGTCACTTCTGTGCGCTCCACCTGGCAGCGCTTTACGGCGGACATGAACCAACAAACAAAGGCCACGCCCCCTCACGCTGATCGCTCTGTGCTCCGCTCTATTGCATTAAAAGCGGTAACTATAGAAGGAATATGTGACGTCACCGGTTCCACACAGGAAGGCAGTCTAACACTAGAGGAATACAAATATTTCAATGGAAGCAGCGGCCATTTTTATGTAGACCTGATCCTATAAAGAAAGGGCGTACAGACGAAACAGAAACTCTCACTTTCTGATTATCATCTGTATATTTTTATTTCGCTGCATAAATAAGAGAAAATCTTGTACACACCAGGAGTACAGCAATATCACACTGGTCACCTTCATATAAAGACCATACTTGCCAACATTTTTTTTTTTTCTTCCGGGAGATGCCGGCTGGGACGTGGGCGTGCAGGGGGCGGGGCTGCGAAATCGCGTCATTTTGGCCCCGCCCCCGTGACGGAATGACGCAAATCGCGTCATTTTACAGTGGGGGCGGGGCTAAACGCCGCGATTCCGGGTGAATCGCGGCGTTTAAACTAAATTTTTCCCCCTTCCTATCAGGGAGATTGCCACACTCGTCCGGGAGACTCTCGCAAAATGCGGGAGTCTCCCGGACAATGCGGGAGAGTTGGCAAGTATGATAAAGACTAGGGTTATACAGGTAAAATGTAATAAGAAGCCATATTTGCCCATATCTCCTAACATAGTGTAACTGGACAATAAAAGCCCTGCCCCAATGCACCCAAATACCAATTCTTGGGCAACGCTCCACCCATTCATGTGTAAGCTTTGCCCCTTTCATCATGTCCCATTCCCGCCTTGTGCAATGGCGTGATTTACGTTATCACAGGGTCATGATGATGCCACGTCCACTTCAGGAGAAAGTGGGATCTGGGAGGGTGATCTCTCCCAGGATTTCCCAGATTCTGGGAGAGTAGACAAGTATATACAACACAAAAGAAAGTGGTGCCTATTGTGTAGTATGATTATCCTAATATCAGACAGTAACTGATACATAACTACATGGAGTTTCAGAATCCCCTATGATAGCTACAGAACGCCCAGAATTATTACTATTGTCATAACTCCCAACTGTCCCGATTTAGTCAGGAGAATTCCGACTTGAGGGAACTGTCACGCCGTCCTTATCAAGGGAAGTTGGGGCAGGCGCCTCTGGTGCACATCGCAATCCAACTGTGTTTTCAGGGGAGGGGAGTTGATGGGGTCAAAAGATGGAAACAACAGATAATTTGTATAACTGACCATAAGAAAGGGATGTGTAAAGCATATCATCCAACTTTGGTGGGACAGTTTGCTGCAACGTGGTGGTGGGTGAGTAATCACACTCTGGGGGCATTTGTAGTATTTTTAAAGCGTTAGACTGACCCTCACATCTCTCCCTACACCCATTCATGAGCACACTCCAATCGCAGGTGCGTGTGGCACTGGTTTACCAATGCTCTACTAAGTAGAGCAGCATTGACCGAAATATCTCGACTTTATAACCCATGGGACAAGGCTGTCCTGATTGGGACAGTGGGTCAGAGCCTTCAATTTGGAAATGTCCAGCCTAAATGGAGACAGATGGGCGGTATGTGTAAAGGGCGCTGGGCACACCCCTGAGGATGTGGCATGCCCCCCAATGTGGTGCGACCACACCATTTTTGTATGCGCACTGCCCAATTGCCTCCTGGACAATTTTGGGAGGGATGCTATTATTATTGTTTATTTGCAAAGCATTACCATATTACACACCGCTTGCCATAGAATTAATCACATCAGTCCCTGCCCTACTGGAGATTACAGTCTAAATTCTCTATCACACAAACACAGAAAGGAATATATAAAGAGTGTTTATGAAAAGAAATTTAAGACAGAAGAATACAATGGATGAAGGAAGACATAAAATGGATAAATATATACACAGAAGGATTCAATAGATATTGGTAAAAAAATAAAAGTAAACTAAAATTAATAAATAAAAAAGTAATTAAAAATGAATAATAAAAAAATAAGAATGATAAAATTATAAGTAATAATGATAGATAATAAATAAATAAAATAAAAATTAGGCAGCTAGTAAGTTTAAACTAACGAAGCGGTAATTAAAAAAATAACACAGCGGGTTTTGCCTGTAATTAAATTGCAGTTTTAAATAGACGGCAAAATCAAAGAAAATCTGTGATTTTTCAAGACATACATTTACACATACACATACAGATTACCAATCTCTAGGGTAGGGTGATCTTGTTTCCTCCAGAAGGAGATGATCAAAGGAGGTGATTAAAAGTTTGGCTGCATTTAATATGTGGATGTTGTTTTGTTTACCTCTGGAATAGGACAACAGGGTAGGGAAAAAAAGGTTAATGAGGAATAAAAATATCTGTAGTATCTTTAATTAAATAATGTGTTTTTTCTCCAGAAATATTTACGTTTTGCGCAGTTCTGTAAAATTTGAGGTGTACCCCCCTCTCCAAAAAGTCTCCAGCAACTGATGATGATTGTTAATATTTCTTCATATCATAGAACATCCATTTGGAGCAAGGGTCTCTCCCATATATTTCTCAAATATGGACTCATGAATATAATTTTCTTATTGATTATAATTAATTAGTATTTTATACAATTAAGATATAATGCCTCTGGAGGAGATGTCATGACAACAATATTCTAATGGTGCATATTTAATAGCTTGTTAGTTTTACATGAATAAACATAAAAACAGTTTTTTGGTAGATAAAATCTTTCTTGGATCAAGGGGAATTCTGGGAAGCGGTTTAATGAAGCATGATCTTTTTAATAATTTTATAGCGTGAGAAGGCCAAGCTTTAAAGGAGAGGCCAGGAGGAAAGGTGGGATTGTTCCATAATGAGACCAAATTTGATTTTTCCCGTATTAATGCGGATCTCTTCGTCGCATAGTCCCAGATAGATATTGAGTGATTTATGGATGGTAGAATAATATTACATGCTGAACGCAATTATCTTTGTATCCATAGAGTAGAAGGTAATTAGATTTTAGGGAAATAGCTCTCTATGTCTACTCAAGGTCTAGTTCCAGGTTCGGAGTAGAATTTAATTGTCTGTGAGAAATGCGAGGCAAGATAATATTTTGGGATGTTAGGCAAACTCAACAATCATCTCTCACCCAGTTTCTCTAAAATGTTTGAACAGATTCTAATTTTGTGTATCTTGCCATGTAAATGTTAAAATATCACTCTGAATTTGTTTTAGATATTTTCAGGAGATTCGGATTGGAGTTCAATATGAGTAAATTGTCAGGAACAGACAGGATCTTTGGATTTAACAGTCAGTCTCAGGGGCGCACGGAGGATTTGTCAGGGGGGGTTTCCTCCAGCCCCGGAAAATAAATAAATAAATCTAGAGACCTGCCGTGCACGCGCGGCAGCGCCGTTTCGGCTGCACTGTAGTATACAGCAGCCGCGGCGCTGTCAAAGAAGCGTCCGCGGCGGTGCTGTATACAATACAGCACCGCCGCGGACGCTTCTTAGACAGCGCTGCGACTGCTGTATACTACAGTAGGGCACTTTTTAGCGAAGGGGGGGTTTCTGGAGACCCAGAAACCCCCCCTGCGTGCGCCACTGAGTCTTGTTTCACTTTATCGTGAAGATGCGGAATCTAACATGACTTACGTATTCACCAGGAACACCCGCAAGGAGGAATGGGCGTCACTACTAGTCTCATGTAGGTTGTGGCCCTCCAAACAGGTACCAGGGAGTAAATGTATCAAGCTGAGAGTTTGCCAGCGGGTTTGAAAATTGGAGATGTTGCCTATAGCAACCAGATTCTAGCTGTCATTTTGTAGAATGCACTAAATAAATGATACCTAGAATCTGATTGGTTTTTCAAACCCGCCGGAAAACTCTCAGCTTGATACATTTACCCCCAGATGTTACCGACAGGTAAGTGGCATCAAGAGCAAATATAAGAAATGCAAAATAGAGATACCAGATATATACTGGAAGACGAGACAGATCTGTACAGCGCTGTGGAATTAGTGCCGCTATATAAATCAATTGATGATGATTGCTGAGGATACCAGGATTGCTGAAGAAGCATAAAAATACATTTTTATAGTTGCTTCTGTTGGCAAACACATGTTCTAGCATTGCATATGAGACTGTCATCACTACTGGTCAGGACTTAGACTAGTAACATTGTCATGCCTAGAGTTTGATTCGGACGTGGCTCACGTGGCTCTCAGTATGGCCACCTTTTCTGTAAATTGACTTATGCCAAACGCTCCTTCCCTGTCCCGTTCTTTCCCTGAAATCATAGGCTGTAGTAAGTGTCCTTGGCGTTTGAAGACAGAGCAGACAGGTATTTACTGGCAAATGTCCCCCAGTTCTGGGCATACGCATTCGCATGATACACTCAAAATCGGCAGGTATGTGCCTTGTTAAATCAGGCCCTAAGTTGTGGACGAACAGGACCAGGATTTGTTGTGGACTATGAGTTATGTAATACCCAGAATCGGGACATTTGCCAGTAAATACCTGTCTGGAGCGTTGCCCAAGAATTGGTATTTGGGTGGACGGCTTGGGTGGATCAGGGCAGGGCTTTTCTTGTCCCAGTTTCACTATGTTTGGAGATATGGGCAAACATGGCTTTTTATTATATGTAACCTGTATAACCATAGTTGTTATATGAAGGTGACCAGTGTGATATTGCTGTACTCCTGGTGTGTACAAGATTTTCTCTTCTTATTTATGCAACAAAATAAAGGTGTACATATGAGAATTGGAGAGTGAGAGTCTCTGTTTCGTCTTTACATCCTTTCTTTATAAGATCAGGTCTACATAAAAGTGGCCGCTGCTTCCCAGCACTGAAGACGAAAGATTAAAAACATTGAAATAATTGTATTCCTCTAGTTTTGGACTGCCTTCCTGTGTGGAACCGGTGACGTCGCATATTCCATCTATAGTTACCGCTTTCACTGCAATAGAGCGGAGCACAGAGCGATCAGCGTGAGGGGGCGTGGCCTTTGTTGCTTGTTGGTTCATGTCCGCTGTAAAGCGCTACCTGGGAGGTCAGGTGGAACGCACAGAAGTGACGTAAAAGTAAGCCGATAAGACATTGATGTTACCTGCAGTAGGTAATGACATTATAAGCTCTTATTAAATGTTTGTGTCTTGTTATAAGTCATATGATATTAATTATAAAGTATAGAATTTTATATATTACATAAATATATATATTTAAAATGTAGTGAATTATAATAATATAACTAGTGACCAGCCATCGTGAATCATGGTAACTGACTTTCTATTAGTACATTATATGTGCTTATTACTGTCTCCCATAGAATCTCATTATACAGCAGCTTCTGCTCATCCCATAGTTATATCTGTGTATAGTGTCTGATATTTTCAGTAATACACTGTTACCTAGAGCTGAGGGTTTGTACTTTTATTATCTATCAACTTGCCTCATACTTGCCAACTTTTCCTCATTGGCTTCAGGGAGATCCCAGGGGAGGTGGGCGTGCGTGGGGCGGGGCCTGATGAAGTTCATCATTTTGACCACACCCCCTAAACGATTGCCATAATTTGGCCAATTACATCAGAGGGCGGGGCTAAAATGACGCAATATTTGCGTCATTAAGCCCAGCCACTTATCTATTGCGTGGGCGAGAATCGGGAGGTTGCCCTGCTCTCCCGGGAGGTCTCCCAGAAATGCGGGAGTCTCCCGGACATTCTGGGAGAGTAGGCAACTATGCTTAAAGAAAAGCAGCTAATAAATCTCTAGAGACTGAAGTGTCTTTTACATTTCTGTCTCCATTACTGAAGTCATGTTGTCTTACCTGTCAGCCTTTGATTAAATCCCGGTCTCCATGAATATGGCCACCTCCATAAGCATCGATACATGGGCATAGGACACAATTTCTGAACTGTGTCATCATGCCACAGATAGCGACGCCAATCACGTCTTGTACTGGCTCAGCATCAGGGAGAATGCCAGACTCTTCAGGGAGTGAGGGAGATCACCCCTATTTCAGGGAGTCTCCCTGACATTCAGGGAGAGTTGGCAAGTATGACTTGCCTGTGTTGTCTTAATCTGTGCTTGCTTATGTCATAGTGGATGTGTGATGTTACTGATCTAATAATGTTATCTATGATTTCATTACGGATGTGATTTCTCATGTGATTTTGCGTATGATAAGTTGAAAATCGGCAGGTATGTGCTGTGTTGAATCAGGCCCTAAGTCATAGGCGAACAGGACCAGTATCTGTTCTGGACTATGAGTTATGTAACAGAGAGTAATAAGTGTAATTCCCAGTAATAATCTCTCTAACCCTCCAAAAGTGATGCAATAAGTAAGACTTAAATAGGGTTGCTAAAGATTTGAAATTTTGGAGGTCAGCTTTTTTCAGTGTTGAAGCCATAGTGGGGCATCTGTCCACTGTGGTGCTTATGACGGCATTAAAGTCTCTGGCCACTAAAAGTCCATCCTGCTTATGTGGCCTAAGAAATGATTTATTTTTAGCAAAAAAGCCCTGATGATTTTGATTTGGAGCGTAGATGTTTATTAAAGTACAAAAGTTGCTCGATTTCTCTACTTAAACATGAGGGGAAACCAAAAGGTACGGAGTGGTAGGCCAATTGGCAATTGACTGCCAAATCCCCCAGGGTGGGTAGAACTGAGGCCTTGAGGCATTACAGTAGGTGAGGTAGTTGTAGAAAGGAACTGAAAACTGTAATGGAGATGGCTCAATATTATAACCTTTATAAACATGCTCTCTGGGCATCCCAGGTCCCAGCAGTGGGTTTACACTAGATAGCTATGTAATTGGCTTACCGCAAGTGCCATACAAGTTATATGAAAGCCACAGGACCGCTGTGCAATAGACAATTTCAGTATATAAGCAGAATTGTTTGTGTTACATATTAAAAGTTGAAAGATCAGCACTGGGATGACATATTATATATGGAACTGATGTTACTATATCCAAACAAATCTGTAAATAATATATAAGAATATAACAACTTAGCTCTGGTTTAACTGTGCAATTGATTAATATATTTTTAAACTTGCTCTGCTGGACCACGAGAAAATGGCGACCGCTTTTCTACACTCTGCTTTACATGTAGTTTACAACACTACCGTCTATATCGCGGTGTCAGTGTGCAGAACTACCCATGTAGCTGTAGTCCTGGTGAATATAAGATGACGTCTTTGTATATAACGAGTGATATAAAGAGTTAAAGATGAAGACGGGAGTAAAGTACTATATCTCACCCCTACGGCCTTGATTTATAAGAACTGGACTACATGAAAATGGCCGCCGAGAATTGGTTCACAGCCTGCCAGTGTAGTACCGGTGACGTCACACACAACGCACCAGATGACAGCACCGAGCAATCAGCGAGAGGGGGCGTGGTCGGTGAGGGCCGTCGTTCCATGACTCCGCCCAGCAATTCCTTGATTGGGAGTCAGGTGGAACGCACAGGCCGGAAGTGACGTTTTCAGGAACCAGAGATGACACATTTAAGGCTCTGACAGCAGGTAATTATATTTATTACATGAGATACACAGAATTATATCAGTAGTGGTCAGTGATGGTGAATCATTGCAACTGATTTTTTGTTAGTACCTTTATGTTATTGTCTTCCATAGAGTATCATTATAAAACAGCTTCTGCTCATCCCATTGTTATATTTGTATATATTGTCTCATATATATTCATAAATGCCCATATAACACATTTACTGTATGTTACATTTGTGCAGTTTCTGTTATATTTAATATTTTACATGCCAGCATGAAGTCTGCCATCTTCTGGGCAGCTATGAGTATTCATGAGATAACAGCCTGTATACTAGCAGAAGCCAGCTCCTCAGACGCACCCTTTGACCTCATCAAACTAGAAATTATTCCAGTTTTCAAGACACACTTCTAATTGTCTCTGAATGATCACACGAGATGCAGTTGATTTTGGATGTAAACTGTATGACTGGCACTTTAAAAAGAAGAAAACACTACTTGTGTTGTAATAATGGATGTTAAAGTTGTTATCACAAGAAATTATGTCCATAGCTATAATTAATAAAGAACACTGTGTTTGTGATTAATCCAAGGAATATTTCAGAGGGACATTATGAAAGGTTGAACTTGATGGACCTGACTTTTTTTTTATTTTAACATTACTTAGCAGGAAGTGAACCTATAAATTCACTAGCGCGGAAATTCAAATTGCATTCCAGTATAAATTTCCAACCAACACCTTCTCAAAGGAATTCAAGACTTGTATTTGAAACTAAAATCTTGCTTTTGCACCTCATTTTAAAAGTCTATGTCTACGTACCGCTAAACCACATTCATTTAGGAACATCCTTGATTTGCGCAGTTCCTCTCTTTGGCTACCTAAAGATTAAGGGGGAGTCTTGGTTAGCACATGGGGCAGGGAAACCTTTGTCCATAACATATATTGGTGCATAATACTTAGATAGTTTAAAGACTAATTCCATGTTTAATAAAGTGGATTGACCTCAAAGCTCTTCTCGAATTGGGGTAACCACTCCACTAGGAACAAATTCCTTTTTTTCGGTGAGACCCATAATGAAGTTGACACATCACAAATAAGGACCTGATTTGCAGAACAGGTCACATCATTCTGCTGATTTCTCCTGATGATGTAATTACGTTTGAAGATCCCAGCATGGTATCTTTGAAAGCTTAGAACATTAAAGCGGAAGGTGGGGCCATATTACTATCTACTGCAGCTTTATCTGCTAATTAGTTCATCATCATCATCAACATTTATTTATATAGCGCCAGCAAATTCCATAGCGTTTTACAGTTGGGAACAAACATTAATAAAACAATACTGGGTAATACATACAGACGTAGAGGTAAGAGGGCCCTGCTTGCAAGCTTACAATCTATGGGAATTGTTCGAAAGTATAATTTAATCAGAAGTACCCCTATGCAGAGAAAATGACAGTGGGCACCTCTGCCATTCAGATAAGGGGGTATTAAATTAAATTCCAAATCCACTTTATTTTAAAAGGGAAATTAGTCTTCAATTAGTAAATTATTACTTAATACGTAAGTCAACCGTTTACCTGTTTTAAGAACATGAAAATTATGATGTCATAATTCTCAGATTTGAAGCGTGTAGTTGATTAGGAGTAACAACAATACTGATTGATTGTAACATTTTACATTACTAATCCCAGGTTTGAACAAGAAATTTATGACTCTTGCACATATGACATTTCTTATATATTCTGTATCTGTCTGCAGAGGTCATCTTACCCTTAATCATTCTCACAAAACAAAACCTCTGAGATTTTGTGATGGACAAAGACAGGTGTCACAAGACTGAGAGGATATTAAATCTCACTCTGGAGATCATCTACCTGCTGACTGGAGAGGTGAGGGATTCTGGGAATGTCACAGTGACATCATTCTTATCTCTACTAATAATACAGGGATATGACTGGAGAGGTGAGGGATTCTGGGAATGTCATATTTTAGGGCTTGGAGTGAAACATAATGTTATTTTTAGATAGATGTAAAGCAGTGTGTCCAATAGCTTTAACAGGATACAGTGAAAAAGATAAATACAGATAATATAAGTAGTCCAGCATTCTGACATCAGAGGGAAGATGTGGTCACTGGACACTTTATTATTGTTTCTTAATACACAGGAGTATACAGTAGCAAAGAAGACATCTGGTGAGTGTGTGACACCCAGCAGCCATCCCCCGGTATCAGGAGTATTGAGTAGGACCCAGAGCCTCATCACGGTGCCTCCACCTCACTCACTGATACATGAGAGAAACAATGACCAGAGGATTCTAGAACTCACCAACAAGATCATTCAGCTGCTGACTGGAGAGGTGACTGCTGGGAATGGGACATTATACAGTAACACCAGGGGATGTGTCTGGGTGATGACTGTATCATTGTGTGTGTCAGGTTCCTATAAGGTGTGATGATGTCACTGTCTATTTCTCAATGGAGGAGTGGGAGTATTTAGAGGGACACAAGGATCTGATAATAGTGAATCACCGGCCCCTCTCATCACTGGATAAGAGGAGGCTAATTACAGTAAAGCAGAGAAAAGTTAAAAGAGGCCACCTAGATATACACATTATCTGATAGCATGTATAAACAGTGCATTCAGTCACTCTGAGTCTCCTACAGATGGACCCAGTAATAGAAATACCCCAGAGAGATATCGCTGCTCAATTGAATTGTACAGTGGAAATTCACAGTATCCCAGAGACTTGTTGGGTAGATTGAAATACTAAAGTTACTGTACCCTAAATGATTTATAGAGAAGCTATGTGGGTCTTATAAATTTGTACTTTTCTGTTTCATCTTATCTCATTAAAGGGTTTTCAGCTTTTAAACAATTAATTAAATTGTCCTCCATCCCTTCCCTGTTATCTGAAGCAGAATGCAGTCAAGTCCAGATTTGTGTGTGTTTCCCTGCACCCACATCCATGGCGCCACAATATAGCTCCTTGGACAGTCCGCCAGCGCCAAGAGTCCTTGAGTGAGCCGGTTTTTCACGTCAGGTGCCGAAGAAAGTTACCGGCTGGGGGCTCTTACTACACAGGGAACAGATTTAATTTGAATTAGTTTGTTCTAAACTGGATGACCCCTTTAATTTAGTCATTATTATTTTTGTGGGTTATTTAGGGAGAAGACATGAATTATATTAAAGTAGAAGTTATAGAGGCAGAAGAAACATATGTGAGGGGTGATCAGCCGTTTAAGGAGGAGGAAATCTCTAGAAATATTGGGACAGGTGAGTAACAAACCCTAAAAACAAAAAATAGTTATGTATTCTCCTTGTTCAGTCACTACAACATTCTCATACTACACCCTCGCCTGTTAGTACAAACTAATAAGTAAAAATTATCTGCTCAGTGCTTGGACCCATTAATTTATTAATGTTTATTTATATAGAGTCAATATATTACTCAGTGCTTTACAGATAATGTTTTCAATGTTTCACATCAGTCACTTCCCAAGTTAAGCTTATAGTCTCTCTATCACACTAACACACACACGAACTAACATTAACTTACCAGAATATTTTTGCACTGTAGGAGGAAATGGACACAAAAAACTGGAAACCATTAATACTTTACAAAAGCAGTATTAGCCCCTATTAGACTCCTGTTCTTCTCCTCACATTATTATTATTATTAATTTTTATTTATAGGGCGCCACAAGGTGTCTGTGGCGCCGTACAGGGACAAAAACGAATTACAATACAAGGTGAGACAGCACAGTACAGTAAACATAAAGCACAGTAACTCCGTAAGCTCAATGCACAGCTAGTGAGGGCGGGGGGGGAGTATCCGCAAATGACGGGGCCCAAAAGGAGGGCGCGGAAGACAGGGAGACCCCCAGAGGGAGGAGGGAGCGAGAGTGGACGTGGGGTGGAGGACCCTCGAGGAGGAGGGCAAAGTAGCTGGAGAGCAGAGTTAGAAGTGGTGGAAACAGGAGGAGAGTTGGCCCTGCTCAGAGGAGCGTACAATCTAAGGGGAGGGGTGGACAGACGGAGAACGCAGGGGAGAGAGGGAGAGTAGAGAGACGGAGGCAAGGAAGGGGAAAGAAGGGGGAGAGGCAGAGTATAAGGTAGGTAGTTAAGTGGGAGACTGGAAGGCTTTAAGAGCTACCAGCCAATAGATCTGACCAGTCTCCTCCCCATATTCACTGGTGTTAGTATAGGGGGCTTAAATCTGGCCTTTATTTATAGACCCCCGACCCTGCATATCGATTCTTCAGGCCCAGTAATATATTCTGGTTTCTGGTTCAATTGTTTTGTTGCTTTCCAGACCAATTTTTATCTCTCATTCTGACAAATTTCAGATTTCCACAGCCAAATGCACTAACATAGGGCCAGTTTAAGAAAGAGCAATGTTAAAAAAATATATACATATATATATTTCAATACTTGTCCTGAATGTTTTTTGTTTTATATACCCTTTTCTGCAGATTTGTATCTGTTTCTTTTGTCTCATTCCCCTTTTTCTTGAAATGAAGATAACTTCTAATCCATTTTTCCACTCTCGGCAGATGGACACAACGGCAGGAATACCTCAGAGCATCTCATTTTATCTCCTGATTGTGAAATTGAACACAAAAATATCACAGCAGTTTCTCCTGGAGAAACCACCATTACGCCGAATGTACATCAAGTGCTTTTCAGTGAAGATATATCTTCTAATACCTTTACTCTAGAGGAATGTTGTCATGATAACTTAGATATTGTTAAACATAGAAGTGATAAAATTATATCCTGTTCTGAATGTGGTAAATGCTTTACCCAGAGTTCAAAACTAATTTTACATCAGAGAACTCACACAGGCGAGAAACCATTTCCATGTTCTGAGTGTGGGAAATGTTTTACACAGAAGTCCGATCTTAGTAAACATGAGAGAATTCACACAGGCGAGAAGCCATTTTCATGTTCTGAATGTGTAAAATGTTTTACTCGTAAAGCCGATCTTGTCAAACATCAGAGAATTCACACAGGCGAGAAACCTTTCCCATGTACTGAGTGTGGAAAATGTTTTACACAGAAAACAGATCTCATTAAACATCAGAGAATTCACACAGGTGAGAAGCCATTTTCATGCTCTGAATGTGGGAAATATTTTCAACAGAAATCACATCTTGTTATACATCTGAGAATTCACACAGGTGAAAAGCCATTTTCATGTTCTGAATGTGGGAAATGTTTTACTAAGAAACTACAGCTTGTTGAACATCAAAAAACTCACACAGATGAGAATCCATTTTCATGTCCTGAGTGTGGTAAATGTTTTCCACGTAAAACATTTCTTCTTAATCATCAGAGAACTCACACAGGTGAGAAGCCATTTTCATGTTTTCATTGTGGAAAACATTTTACATATAAATCAGATCTAGTTAGACACATAAAAAGTCACACAGGTGTAAAGCCATTTCCATGTTCTGTGTGTGGGAAATGTTTTACAAAGAAATCTGATATTGTTAGACATCAGGTAATTCACACAGGTGAGAGGCCTTTTCCATGTTTAGCCTGCGGAAAATGTTTTGCATATAAAACAGTCCTTGTTAAACATCAGCGAATTCACACAGGTGAGAAGCCATTTTCATGTTCTGATTGTGGGAAATGTTTTACACAGAAAGCAGATCTTATTAAACATCAGAGAATCCATACAGGTTAAAGGTCATTTCCATTTTCCGATGTATTTAAGTGGGTGTACAGCTGTTGGTATGTTTTGAAGTGTAAAGTATTTTATTCAATTAACATATCTTAAGTATATCATATTCTCCCTGACTAGATCACTACATTGATCTCTCTTCCCAATTAATTTCCCTATCAGAAGATATAAAGTGACCTTATTTTCTATTGTTATAGTCTGTTTATCTCTTTGCTTCAACATGTTGAATTGTTGTTTTGTTTGATAATTTATCCATTCATTTACAATATAGTTGCTACAGGAAGTACCCCAGAATCATGGCCATCTACACATTTGATACAAATATATTTCTATTTTAGTTGTTTTCGTGCCTTCTTTGAGATGAATTTATGATGGCATAAACAAAACATTTTCTTAAATTTGTTTACATAGGTACACAATTACATTTTAGAAGACTGATACCTTAGATAGTCGTAACAAACATCCTATAACAGTGGTTCTCAATAACGACCACTAGTACCTGCACTGTGAGGATTCTTGTGCTGCCACTACAAAGCTACGTTGTGTTACCACTGCATGAAACAGGGATGGGAGAGCAGCCAGTGCTGTAACTGATAAGAATACTGCATACCTCTCCTTTATTGAGACTCAACATCCAGTTAGTACTAAATTAGCCAATCTGCCAGTTACAGCAGTGTTTTTTTCAGGCAATAGTCTGAGCAAATTCACTTGGTAGCAGTGTCAGGAGAGAAGCAACAGGATGGTAGGTAATACACACCAAGGTTCTCAGTATATTGGTTCAATGGGCGCTGTATTACATTCTGACGTCATGGAAATATGAGACAATGCAGAAATGTTGAAGGAATAGAAATCTTTTATGCAAACGCACAGACTGTTCTAGAGCAATCTGACATAGAGTCGCCTCTAGATGGCTCCCTGTACCTCCCTCCTATACATAGTACTGCTCATGTACTGTACATCAAGCAAAGCAATTACAGTTATCCATTAGGGGGAAAAAGGACATTTAAGAAGCAAAACAATTGTAATTAAAAATGATAAAAAGAAAACATTGTTTTATACAATATGTGGATCTTGTGTATTGTGTATCTGTTATTGGCTGTACACTTGTATTTGTCACTTGTTTCTGTTTCAAATACAAAGTATAAAGCAAACCATAATTTAGAGATGTGTGTACGCTAATATTTTTGGCATAATATATGCATTTCCTTGACTTGCTCCATGGCAGACTTAGTCGGCTGTGTAGAGACAGGTAATAAGAAACACCTGGAGGGCATATAGGGTTACTCCTCCTTCACTCTGGTGTCTTTTTTTCTGTCAGCTGAGTAAGGCGATTTTAATGTAATGCTAACGATCACAAGACAGTGACTGGTGGCCATGTCCAAGGTTAAGAAGTCTCGAAGGTATGATGCTTTCATAACCTGAGTGTATGCTGCTCTTGACAGATTCAAGCTGCACAGGTTGGGGAGCTCATTTACTTACAGAAGTGATACAAAGCACATGACCAAAGATCGAAAGACACCTGCAGGCAGATCTTCTTGGAATGACAGCAGTTTGGCGTGCAATTCAGCATGTTCAGTCTTCTATAACACAAACATCTCAAGATCCTTTCCAATAGCAGAACAATATTTTCTTTAATAAACAAACAAGGAGACACCAAGAGCATAATAATAATGTCAGAAGTAACAACAGTGACATCATAGGAAGAAAACAATCTGAAGTGCCTTTTTGCACTTCATTTAGCAGACAATAGCACCATAGCAGATCACCTCAGCAGGAGTCAGATCCACCAGAAGAATGGGCTTTACATGAAGAAGTCTTTCAGCTGCTGGTTCAGAAATTGCAACAGCCCATAATGCCAAGGTAGTTTTACTCCCATTGCAGGAACAACAGGGCACTCTGAGTAGACGCTCTGTCAATATTATAGAACATCAAGCTTAGGGTATGTGTTCACACCTTTTCCCATTATTGCTCACACTCCGAGAAAAACTAAGAAAGAGGTAGTTGCAATCCTTCCATATTGGCCTTGACACCCATGATTTGCAGTGGCTTGATTAATGCTTCAGGAGCAACCTTGGCCTCTACCATGCTGATCAGGAACCAGTTCTTCACCTGAATCCAGATTCCCTCTCTTTGAAAAATAATTCTATTATTTTAGAATCTGGAAAAGATTAATTTTGTGATCTAAATAGAAGATAAAAAAAATCCCACATCTGCCAGTGTCTCAAGTATTTTGGAATTTCTTAATTATGATTTTAATAAAGGTCTGACTGTCTCTACCCTGAAAGTTTAAGTATCTGTCTTCCGTGTATTTCTTGATCCCAAGCTGGCCTTATTTTTCAAGTTTTTTAACCAATTATTATTATTATCGTTATCGTTTATTTGTAGGGCGCCACAAGGTTTCCGCAGCGCCGCACATAGTACAAACAGTAGACTATACAGTAGACTATACAGGGTAGAACAGTACAGAACAATAAACACACAGTACCAGTACTTCAGAAACTCCGGGAGGGCAGATACAGTAGAGACGGAGCAGAAGAACAGGTATGGAGACTGGAGGGAAGAGGGCCCTGCTCATTCGAGCTTACATCCTAAGGGAGGGTAAACAAAGTCAGGCACAAAAGGGAGCCAGTGAATCAAAGGGGAGAGAGATGAGGGGTCAAGGGAGGATGAGCAGAAGAGATGAGAGGTTAAATGGATGGTTGGTAGGTCTTAAGCAATAGGTGAGTTTTAAGTGCCCGTTTGAAGGAGCACAGATTGGGAGAGAGACGGATGGAGTGAGGGAGGTCGTTCCAGTGAAGGGGGGCAGCAATTAAAATTACAATCTAGGATTAAACCTCTTGTGGCACATTGGGATCTCAATATTGATTTGGATTTCTTTGAACCTTTGCAAGATATTTCCTTGAAATTGCTTACTTTTACATTATTGTTTCTAGTAGCAATTACATCTGCTTGTTAAGTAGAACTACATGCCTTGTGTTGTAAAGTAGTATTAGTATTGGTATTAGGAATTAATCTTGCTCATTTACTCAAAGTATTTTCCTCTTTCCATATCAACCAAGAGATTTTACTACTATCTCTCTATTGACAACCAACTAATAAAAATGAAGAACAATTACATACTCTGGATCTTGTTAGAACAATATTATTATTATAATTATTAACATTACTATAGCGCTAGAATATTACTTACCGCTTTACAATTGGGAACAATAGTATTAAAATTAGACTGGGTTTTACAAACCAACAGAGAGCTAAGAGGGCCCTGCTCACATGCTTACAATCTAATCCAGTCACACAGCAATTTTGGTCAGGAAGTCAGAGGTTGATTGAGAATAGAAAGGACACATGCAAGTCTTATGTGAACTGTGTAGAGAGTAGTAATATGGTACCCTAGGGAGGTTAAGAGGGTGGTTGAGGATTTTATAAGCTAGGCATGAAAAGGTGGGTTTTCAGAGAATGCTTGAAATTTAGTGCAAATTCTTGTGCGAGGTATGCTGTCCTTTCACTGTTTGTTTATTGAGGGCCTGATTGAAGAACACTGATCACGTGTATGTTAACAATGTATATTCATTGTAGACTGGCTGCATGGTTAGAATATATAGCTCTAAGTGTATAGTTACAAGTGTAAAAAATATTACTAGCATAATTCGGAGTTATAACGGAGTTAAACAGGAGAAGAACATTCTGCCTATTACCACAGCTACACAAGGACAACAGTCAGTACTCACTTGAAACTCCATATTCTACTCCTGATGTTTTCATCTCTCCCTGGCTACAAGCTTCACACCACAAGAAGACTGTTTTGGACTCTGATCTTATTTTCTACTACGCTCATGAAAGTTTGTTTTCTCTGTCAGTTTATTTTCCCTGCAACATCCCCTCTGTTTAATCAGCCTGCTGTACTACTTGCTCAGCCACTCCCTACCCATGCTACAGCTATTTCAGTCCTCTATCTCATCATTGTACTTTCAATTCTACTCAAGGCTTTGTCTGCCATCAGAAGTAGGAAGAAATTAAGCTTACTTTGAACTCTGCAAGAACTCAGCTACTCCATCACCTGTGCCTTATTACTCTCCATTCAACACTTCCACCCACTCACATCATTACTCCATGCTATCCAGACATCCAGGAATAAACTACATCTACTGCAGCCTCACTCTGCATTACTTCTCTGATTACACAGGACACTGCAACTAGGTCATTATTTTAATTCCCTCATTTTTTGCTATTAACTAATAAATCCCAATGTTTACCAAATTATTTTTCTTTCTCTCCTTTAATGGCATTATCTTTAGGACTATATCATCCATCACCCATCCTGCAACACATACCTCTGTCCACATTGCCCCTTCATTACTTCACTCACCTCTAGTGAACACTCAAACTCTTTTCCTATTTAAATTCAATAACTTTAACAGCCTCACCCTACCGCCAGAAACTAAAAAGACACACATCTTACAATAATCTTTCCTACCTTTCTTCCTCCCTGCTTCTATTAGCTGGTGATATATCACCTAATCTAGGTCCCCTTCAATTCTCCCACACGCATATATCTGAACACTACAGAAACATACTGGTAGGTTAATTGGCTGCTAACAAATTGACCCTAGTCTGTGTGTGTGTGTGTGTGTGTGTGTGTGTGTGTGTGTGTTAGGGAATTTAGACTGTAAGCCCCAATGGGGCAGGAACTGATGTGAATGAGTTCTCTTTACAGCGCTGCAGAATTAGTGGCGCTATATAAATAATTGATGATGATGTATTGATAAACGGCTCGTGACTGGGTCCCCTGGAAGATTTCACCACTCCTTCCTGCTCCTAATCCTTCAGGAAGGCCTGAAGGAGTTGGCATTTAGGTCTCTAGATGTCCAGTCCTCTATGCTTTAATGTCTTCCTGAAAGTGTAGCAGCACTTCCACAGTTGAGGTACCTTTCCTCGGGGTCGTTGTGACCTGACGGGCATTGGAAATGGATGCGGTTTTTGAAAAAGATGAATACATTCTTCTTCATATAAACATTGTATTTTTATCTTCAGATAATATAGAGGGTCCAGGGATCAGGAACACTGTATGGCTATTTGAAATACAACCATCAGGATCAGGTTATTGGGCAGAGAGGGAAAATGCTAACGAACCTGTCAAGGGTTGCAAAGGCTTATAGTGATTTTGTTACAAGGCAGAAAGTGGAGAAAGGCACATTTCTATAAGTATACCGTCATACAAGTATTTATATTACAACTGTAGTCTAGTCTGGGGTCTGAGTTAGGGCAGTGAGGAGGTGTCTCTTTCTTGGAGTTACTAGATGCACAACTTAAAACAGTTTGGTTGTACAATGTTGTTCCTAGACAGTTCACCCAGTCCACATTACGTGCACACCTACTCTTCGCTCTTCACACACCTCCGCATACTAGAAATGCACCTAGATCTCCAGAGAGATGGGGACACTGTGCAAATCTATCAACATAACATTAAGTCCAAACCCCTACCATTTTAGACCAAGCCCTTTCATTAAATTAAACATTACCCTACTGCTTGGTTTAGTATCATTAATGGTTCAAATCATAAGAGTGATGGGACATCAAGGCAGCCTTTATTGCACGTGGCACTTTTGTGTGTTTGATTTTTTTTTTTTTATGTTGGGCAAAGTCAGAGTAAATGCAGAAATAAAGCAGCTTCTGTGGTGTGGAAATGGCTGTCTGCCCCTCTGAACGTCAAGGAGCCCCTACAAATGTGCCCTCTCCACTCCGTCACCTCATTATAATGATCTTGGCTCCACAAAACAAAATCCTGTCTTTGCTCTGCACCTCCACAAACCCCGCAATCGCAGCGCTTTTGTGGAAAACAAAACACAACTGTGCAAATCAAGGGGCAAATGTAACCAACGTTTTGCACTGATCATTTCAACAAGGAACATCCCTAAAACCTTGTCCTCCTGACCCCTTTATCTTTTATAAATTACCTCATTCCAGAAAATGAAATCCTGTATTTCCACTGCTCCATAATAGTTGATACACCAATGTGATTGTAATGGTAGTTAGCAAGGAACATCCTCACTTTGCTGAAGCAAACTTCTGCTCCTCTGTAAATGCCATCTTTCTCTACAAATCTTTTCCAACTTCCAAAAGAAACCTAGGGGCACCTGTGAGAATCATGTCGTACAGCACCACCAAAGAGGACTTTGCATTGTACCTTGGCCATTTAGTGCTTTGAAAATGAGGCCCGTTACATATTATTATTATCTTTAATTTATAAGGCGCCACAAAGGGTCCGCAGTGCCGCACATTACATATACAGAAAACAGTGACCCATGACACAACATGATACAGAAAGAACAAAAATATATACATACACACACAGGTAACATGGTAATGCAAATCAAATTATTTCTGGGACAATGAGTGAAAGTGATGGTAGAAATCAGCGAGAAGTAGGCCAAGGCTTAAGAAAACACGGCTAGGGAAGCAGGCCAAGAGGTACAGGAGGTGATGGAATAGTAGAAGGAGCACATAAGGCAAGAGGGCCCTGCTCCTGAGAGCTTACATCCTAAAGGAAAGGGGGAGACACAAATAGGGTGGTACTAACTGGGGGAGATAGCCAGGACAAGAGAGTTAGGAGGAGGACTGATAGACTTGAATAAAGAAATGAGTCTTGAGGGCATGCTTGAAGCCTTTGAGAGTAGATGCTACCCTGACGGAATGTGGAAGATCTTTCCACAGCTGGGGAGCAACCCGGGCAAATTCCTGGAAACCGGAGTAAGAAGAGGTTATCAGTGAAGTTTGGCGGCGGTCATAGGCAGAGCGGAGGGGGCAGCATAAGTGTAGGTAGAAATTAGATTGGATATGTAGGGAGGGGAGGATTGATTAAGAGCTTTAAAGGTGAGGGTGAGTTGTTTTAATTTAATTCTGTAGGCCATGAGGAACCAATGTAGTGACTGTTGGAGGGAGACAGCAGAGATAGAGCAGCGTGAGAGAAAAATGAGGCAGGCAGCAGCATTGAGGATAGACTTAAGAGAGTCAAGGTGAGAATCAGGTAGGCCAGAGAGAAGAAGGTTACAGTAGTCAAGGCCAGAGAGATTACAAGCAAGTGAACAAGGTTTTCGTAGCTTCCGTGGTGAGAAAGGGGCGTATCTTGGATATATTCCGAAGGAGGAAGTAGCAGGATTTTGAGAGGGACAAAACGTGTGGACTGAAGGAGAAGGAGGAAACAAGGATGACCTCAAGGCATCGGACTTGAGGCACAGAATCGAGGGTAGTGTTATTGTCAGAAAGAGAGCAGGGGTGGTTTGAGAGTCCTAGAATGGGGGGGAGAGACAATAAGATCAGTCTTGGAAATATTGAGTGTAAGGAAGAGTTGTGACATCCAAGATGAGATGGCTGTGAGACAGCAGGAGACACGAGACAGAAGGGAAGTGGAGAGGTCAGGGGATGAAAGATAAACTTGGGTATCATCAGCATAGAGGTGTTACTGGAGGTCAAAGTAGCGGATGAGGACACCAAGGGAGGAGGTCTAGAGGGAGAAAAGCAGGGGGCCAAGAACGGAATCTTGAGGAACGCCAACAGGTAAGGGAAGAGGGGGGGGGGGGGGATGTAAAGTCATCCAAAGAGACTGAGAAGGAGCGGTTGGTGAGGTAAGAGAAAAATCAGGAGAGGACAGTGTTACAGAGGCCTATAGATTTGAGAGTTTTCAAAAGGAGTGTGTGGTCAATGGTATCGAAGGCAGCAGAGAGGTCAAGAAGGATAAGAAGGGAGTAGTGTCTTTTGGATTTAGCGAGGAGGTAATTAGTGACCTTAGTGACAGCAGTTTCAGTGGAATGGAGGGGGGCGAAAACCAGATTGGAACGGATCAAGGAGTGAGAGAGAAGAGAGAAAGGAGGTGAGACGGTTGTAGACAACCCATTCAAGGTGTTTGGAGGCAACATGAAGAAGCGAAATAGGGCGGTAATTAGAGAGAGAGGCGGGATCAAGGAACGGTTTCTTGAGTATGGGGAGACAAGAACATGTTTAAAAGAGATAAAGAATCCAGAGGAGAGGGTTAGGTTGAGGAGTTGGGCAAGGTGGGAGCAGGCTTCAAGAGAGAGGGAGCGGAGGAGATAGGAGGGGATTGGGTCCTGTGGGAAGTGGAGGTGGGTGAGGAAGAGAGAAGGGTATGGACTTCAAATGCAGATACCGGAGTGAAGGCGGGTGAGCTTGCAAGATGGGAGAGGAGAAAGGAGATAGCAGCCACAAAGGAGGGTGGGAAGGAGGACAGAGTGGGTAGGGAGGGGGGAGAGGATGGGGTAAGAAGGGACTGCTTGGAGAGGTCATGACATATAGACTCAAATCTTAGAGATGAAGTGGGTAGCAAAGTTGACAGCAGAGAGCGTGGGAGGGGAGTGGGAGAGGAGGGAGTTGAAGGTGGCAAAAAGCCAACGGGGGTTGGAGGACTGGGAAGAAATGCAAACTTTAAAGAAGGATTGTCTAGAGAGCGATAGGGCCGAACTGTAAGAGGCAAGTATGAACTTGAAGTGGAGGAAGTCAGCATGAGTGCGTAACTTTCTCCAGAGCCATTCTGCACTACGGGAGCATTTTTGAAGAGAGCGGGTAAGTATTAACTGCCACGGTTGCGGTGGGGACCGACAAAGCTTGATGGTGTCAGCCGGGATGCCAGAGTCAAGTGCAGTGGTAAGAGTACGATTGTAAAAAGAGACAGCCTCATCGGAGGGAAAAAAAGAGTGGTGATGGGGGAGAGGAACGAGCCCAGGGAGGAGGAGAATGTGGTAGGATCAACTGTGTCAAGATTACACCTGGTGAGAGTAACCTTGGGGGATGGGGACGGTGAGAGGGGTGGAGAGATGCTAAAAGAGAGGACATGGTGGTCCGAGAGAGGAAAAGGTGAATTAATGAGGTCGGAGACAGTACAGAGGTGTGAAAAAAACAGGTCAAGGGAGTGGCCACTGTGGTGGGAGAGGAGGTCCATAGAGATAGACCAAGGAGGAGGAGAGGGAGAGAAGATTGGATAGAGGTCAATTTGTTACAAACAGACCTGGCATTCCAGAGACCACAGAATAGAGGAAGAGAGGGAAGAGGAGAGATGTGGATGAGATTGTTGGGGTTGCTCGACTGCAAGGTTGAGTAAGATATGGAACGAGGGGCATGACAGGGAGAGAGGGTTGGAATTGTACGGGAAGCAGAAATAAGAGGGGACTTGTCAGCAGACAGGAGATGAGGGTCAGGGGAGCAAGAGGTGGGGGAGGAGTGGAGATGGGGCAGATAAGGGGGTTTATGAATGGGAAAAGGCAGAAGGTAGGAGTGACGTGACAGAATAGATTTCCTGGGGGGAAAGAGAGGCAGGTGGAGACTGACGCTGAGAGAAGAGCAGCGAAGGGGACAAGAGGGAAAGGGTGTCAGTGGGGAAAAGGAGGAGAGAGGGAAGGATGGTGGAGGGGGCAGCGAGTCAGATCAGGGGCACAGAAGAGAGAAGAGGAGTGAAATAGAGAGGGGGATGGGAAAGGAGAGAGGGGAAGTGAAGAGGAGGAAGAATATGGAAGGGTTGGACAAGGAAAGCGGGGATAGAGGCAGAGGACAGAAGTGAGAAAGGAGCAAATCATGATAAAGCTAGAGAAGGTGTGGAATAGACAGTTGAAAGTAATACAAAACTCAAGGATGCTAAGGGCGTACAAATTAAGTGAGGAAATGGCGAGAGCAGGAAAGGTGAGTAAAGCAAGAGAGTGCAGCATTAGAAGAGAAAAGAGGAAGAAAAGATGTAAAGTATAAGCCAGAGAATAGGAAGCAGTAAGGACAGTAGAGATACCAGAAGGGTGTGTTTATAAAAAGTTAGATTAGACAGTGACATTAGGCATGATTGGAAGGCAATTGTATAACATAATGCAAAATACAAGGTGCACTGAGCTGGTTATGCAAGTCCACAGGACAAAGGGGAGCCAGTTAAAAATAAAAGCAGCATAAGTGGAATCAGTCAGTCCTATTAAAACTGAAGCAGCCAAAAATAAGTGTGAGAAACAGATCAGCAGGGAGTGTCCAGGCAGTTGACAATGCAGGTGGTGGAGGATATCAGAGCTCACGGCTGATTGTGGAATGTTGTCCTCATGTAGCAGTGTTTGTAGGTAGAAGGTTCTCCTCCTGTTCATATCTCTTGTATATCTCTTACTATACTAACAAAATGTGTTAATACACTTGTAAAAATGCTCACTTAGAAGAACCCTCACTAGCTAACAGCCTCACCATCATTTATGGCACCATAACTTACGACACAATGTGAAATTTATTTCATACAAGACATTAAATCACAGAACTTTAAAAACAAATATATTTTTATTCAATGTGTAGGTGACCATGTTTCCAGGAATCTTTCCCGTAGTCATTTATTACAAAATAATCAATAGATGACAAGGCAAACAATAGTATACTTGAAATGTTTAACAAAAAGAGAAACATTCTCTAACAATAAATAGGCACCAGCTTATGTTAGGGAAAAATGACTGGGAAGAGAGGTAATGTGGTGCTTGAGTCAAAGAAAGGTCTAATAAGTTATTAAATCTTTTTAATTATCATTGGATAAAACAATTTACACTTAAAAAACATACCAACAGCGTTTTCGCCTGCTTACATTTATACAGTCAAAGATAGAAATTTGTTTAAACTTGTGTGAAGTCTCTGATGTTTATTAATATCTGTTTCAAAACATGGAAATTACTTCTAACCCGTATGAGTTCTCTCATGTCTAACAAGAACTGTTTTATAGGCAAAACATTTTCCACAAGCTGAACATGGAAATGGTTTCTCACCTGTGTGAATTACCTGATGTCTAACAAAATCAGATTTATTTGTAAAACATTTTCCACACTCAGAGCATAGAAATGGCTTATCACCTGTGTGAGTTTTCTTATGTTTAACAAGGTTTGATATTTGTGCAAAACATTTCCCACATTCAGAACATGGAAATGGTTTCTCACCTGTGTGAGCTCTCTGATGATTAATAAGATCTCTTTTACGTGTAAAAGATTTTTCACACTCAGAACATGGAAAGGGCTTCTCACCTGTGTGCCTTCTCTGATGTTTAACAAGGTCTGATTTGTATGTAAAATATTTGGCACATTCTGTGCATACAAATGGCTTTTCACCTGTATGAATTTTCTTATGTTCAGCAAGAACCGATTTGCGAGTAAACCATTTCCCACATTCAGAACATGAAAATGGCTTCTCTCCTGTGTGAATTCGTTGATGTCTAACAAGAACTGTTTTATATGCAAAACATTTTCCACAAGTTGAACATGGAAAAGCTCTCTCACCTGTGTGAATTACCAGATGTCTACCAAAATCAGATTTGTTTGTAAAACATTTTCCACACTCAGAACATGGAAATGGCTTATCACATGTATGACTTTTAATATGTTTAACTAGAACTGATTTGCATGTAAAATGTTTTCCACACTGAAAGCATAAAAGTGGTTTCTCACCTGCGTCTGTTCTCTGATGATCAATAAGAAAAGGTTTATATGGAAAACCTTTCCCACATTCAGAACATGAAAATGGATTTTCATCTGTATGATTTATCTGATGTTTAATAAGATCTGTTTTCTGTGTGAAACATTTTCCACACCCAGAATATGAGTAAGGTTTCTCACCTGTGTGACTTTTCATATGTTTAACAAAATCTGCTTTACGTGTAAAACTTTTTACACAGAGATTACATGAAAATGGCTTCTCACCTGTGTGTATTTTCTGATGCTTAATAAGATCTGACTTCTGTGTAAAACATTTCCCACAATCAGAACATGTAAAAGGTTTCTCGCCTGTGTGAGTTCTCGGATGTAAAATAAGTTTTGAATTGTGAGAAAAACATTTACCACTTTCTGAACAGGGTGGTATTTTCCCACCTCTAAGAGCTGTACTATGTGCAAAAAAAGAGTTATCAGGAAAACATTCTTTATAATTAGAGGGATCAGATGATATATCTGCACTGAGAAGTACTTGATGTATATTTCTGGGAATGGGGTTTTCTTCAAGAGAAGCTTGTATGATGCATTTATCTTCTATTTCACACTCTTGAGATAGAATGAGATGTTCCTCAGAAATATTTGTGATGTTGTGTCCATCTGGTGGGAGTTAAAAAAAAAGTTGCTTTTTTTTTTTTTTTACAACCATCTAATTGGTTTTTATTAGAAATCTCAAATCAACGCAAGTGAAAGGGATGACTTTCTTTTGTCACCAAGAAGTCAGGACATTAAGTACCATTTCTCTCTTTAGCGATAGTCACCCCATCTACAAAAACTTGTCTTTCAATTAGCACAGAAAGGATAATGAGACCAAAAAAATATAGAAAAAAAATCTTCAGAAAAAGAATTACTACAACAACATGACAAATATTCAAGGACTTGACTATAAATAAGAAAATCCTTCTCTTTCTTGGCCCTATGTCAGTGAAGATGACTGAGGAAATCTAAATATGTATGAAAGAGAAAAAAAAATGTTTGGAAAGCAACATAACAAAGAATCTAAAATCAGAAGACAAACGGTCCTGAAGTATCTATATGTTGTGCTGGGGTCTATAAATAAAGACCAAAGCCCCCTGTACTGAGATGTAGGCGAAAGACCAGTGTGGGGAGGAGACTGGTCAGATTTTTTGGCTGGTAGCACAATAATATAATGTGAGGAGGAAAACAGAAATCTAATAGGGGCTGATGGCTCCTGACTCCCCCTCTGAGCAGATAAGTTTTCCTCATTAGTTCATGCTGACAGAGGAGGGTGTAGAATAAGAGATTGTTGTAGTGACTGAACAAGGAGAATATGTGACTCTTCTGTATTTAGTGTGTATTACTCACCTGTGCTGATATCTGTAGGGATTTGCTCCTCCTTACACTGCTGATCACCCCTCACATACGTCTCCACTTCTCCCTCAAAACCTTCTACTTTAACATCAATCAGGTCTTCACCCTAAATAATCCACAAAACAATAAAAATAACACAGTTAATTATGTCTGAATAATGTCAGGGTTTAAAATGAACACAACTTCTCTACCAATCTTTTTATATATCATCCATTTGGTATTTGGCGAGACCCTTAAATCCATCTACCTCACAATCTTGTGGGATCTTCGGATTTTCCTCTGTACAATCCTGTAAATAAATGGGACAGGGATATCTCTCTGGGGAAATTCTGTTACTGGGTCCATCTGTAGGAGACACACAATAAATAAATTATGTTTATCAGATGATGCGTTTATCCAGGTGGCCCTTAAAACTGCTCTCTCCTTCACAATAAATGTAAGTATCCTCTTACCCAGTGATGTGAGGGGCTGGCGATTCTCCATCATCACGTCCTTGTACTGATCCTTGTGTCCTTCTAAATACTCCCACTCCTCCATGGAGAAATAGACAGTGACATCCTCACACCTTATAGGAACCTGACACACACAATGATACAGTCATCACCCAGACACATCCCCTGGTGTTACTGTATAATGTCCCATTCCCAGCAGTCACCTCTCCAGTCAGCAGCTGAATGATCTTGTTGGTGAGTTCTAGAACCCTCTGGTCATTGTTTTTCTCATCTATCAGTGAGTGAGGTGGAGGCTCCGTGATGGGGCTCTGGGTCCTGCTCAATTCTCCCGATACATAAGGACGGCGGAAGGGTGTCACACAATTAATAGATGTTTTCTTCATTACTGGGTTATCCTGTGTATTAAGATAAATTATTAAGATTCTAGTAATCACATCTTCCTTTCTGAGGTCAGAATTCTGCACTGAATTGATCAATTTCCATTTAGACTGCTAAACGTACTGGGCATACTACTCTACATCTATCTAATCATTATTTGTCACTCCAAATCCTAAAATATGACACTCCCAGAATCCCTCACCTCTCCAGTCAGCAGGTAGATGATCTCCAGGGTGAGATCTAATATTCTCTCAGTTCTGAAACTCCTGCCTTTACCCATTGTGAAATGACTTTGTCTTGATGGGAATGATTATGGTGACCTGCAGATAGAAATATAGAGTATACGAGCAATGTTAGTTGTGTGATAATCTGCTTAAAATTACATTCACAATACTTAAGCACTAATTCCACTTTAAAAAGGTGGATTTAAAGCACCAATCCCACATAGAAGTGTGATTTAAATAGCAAGTTAAGTGCCTTTTAAGCCTGCATCTAATTTTTCTTAGCTATCCTCTTACAAATCATTATCTCTTTTTCAAAAACTCTCAGGTTGGTAAACAACAACAACGGCTGCCAGACACGGACACAGTCAGTCTGCTACACAGGCACAGGCTCACAGCTCTCAGCATGTAATGAAATGACAGACTGAGGAGAAGGAGGATGTCATGGTGCAGACAGAGCTGAGAGGGGTGTCCCAAAGCCTCTCTGCTCACTGTATCATGTGCCATGTCACTGTGGTTGCCATGGTAGTCCAGAATCATAAATCATTAATGTCGTGAACATAGAGAACTTACAGTTATTTATAAGGGCTAACCCATCACATAATGGTGGGGGATAAGATCATAACTGCAGTGTAAATATGTTATATCAAATGAATCCTTTGATACATTCAGCTACTAAAGTGTAAAATGTGAAGACAAAGTCTGTTGTATTCGTATTTGCACATTCCAGTGTGAAAAGATAGGAGTGTCACCTATGGCAGCTTCAAAAAACTCCTGCTGTGAGATATAGCCTGGCCTGGAATGGAGTTGTGACACCTGAATAGACTTTTAGGAACCGCACAGCATGTTGTCTGGCTGAAAGAGGCCATGTGCTGACGTAGATTTTATGTGATATAGACAAAAAGAATTCTGTTTTAAAATATGCCACTTAAAATCAATAAAAAGTAGTGATCAACCACATATTCCTCCATAGCAAGATGAAGGACAGCTCATATGTCAAGTTAAGAATTCTGCTCCACAGAGAAGTTAAGGAAATGAGTGTAAGCTTTGCGAATACACTGTATTCAGGTGTGTTTGGTATCAAAAAGATGGACAAATTCATAAAGGGATTTATTAATAATGAAATTGGGTCTGTGTGACGTTCCACAGAAAAGTTAGGTCACATAGCAGAATTGGGTAGTAAATCAGGCAACATGCCAATGGTGATTGAAAAAAGTATCACAGACACAACCGCTGGAGGCAGGGACAGGTGTGGAAGTGTCTTTAAAAATCTGAGACCTGTTACAACAAATTGTCAGACCTTTTGGGAAATCAATTCACATTGATAAGCTGTCCATCTTCCAAGCCAATTTCCCTTGGCCAGAAAAGGCAATTCATGTAACTGCTACTCTGAATATAACCCCTTTTATTTCAAACTGCTTTGCTTGTGTATGTCAATCTATTAATTGCTTATTCATTATTTTTCTTTATATCTGAATGCCCTGTACTTTAGTATATTAAATCTATAATTTAATATGTGGCATCCTTGATACTCAAACGAATCCATTAGCCTGTTAAGAAGAATATAGCTCGACCAAGTTAACCCTTTGAATGCCAGTGTGTGATTTGTTGATACATTTGATTAACAAGCTGTGCGTGCTTGAATTAACATTTGTGTAACAGTCTGGAGGTGTGAAGAGTTAACCATTTGTTTGCTGGTGTGGGTCTTGCTAGTCTGTGAGCAGCTAGAAGCATTGTGTGCTAGCGTTCAACAATATATTGGAGCCCTATTGCCCGTATTCAATAGGTGGTGGCAAACCTGAAGTGTCTGGGGGTGTGAGAGTGCTGTGTTTGGGAGCGATTCAGTAGGTCTATAACCTGTGTGATCGGTAGAGAGAGACCGCAGGCACAAATTGTGTGTAACCTCATAGAGCGAACACCCCAAAGTCATTGCAGCTGGGAGCATGTTCGTGACAATTAATAGTAGACAAATGAAAATAAAACAAGGGAAAATGGTAAATACCAATATTCTTGTTTTAGGCTGCCACAGTAATATGTGTTAAGAACACACCTGATTTGTTCATGTGATTTCTACTTTACAGTTTAATTTAACACTACCCTTACCTGAATGGCATGGAGGTATTTTTGCTGAAATTATACTCCAAAAAATTACACAATCGGTAGAGAAGGCTGCAGCATATCATAATATAAAGCCTATTTCTAACCATGTCATTCGGCTAATGCATTTATGTTTCAAACTTCAAGCTCCAAAAGTTACAAGGCTGGGATCTTAAAATTTAATTATTAGGTCAACAGGAAGAACCAGTGGACTGATGTCGCTAGTGTCGGGCACAAAATGACCTGTGGCCTGATCTGTATTTTAGGTCCTTCTTTGTAGGGTCCCCATTTAGTCAGGTGTCTGCCCCAGCGCAGTGGAATTTGCTGACAATAATGAGGTTTTCCACTATTCGAGTAAGGAGGTAAGGTTGGGAAATTAATATTTAAATTTACTTCATTAAACATGGAATGTGTCTTTAACGCCATCTCAGTATTCTGTACCAGTTCACATCACGGAGAGAGATGTTCCTGCACTATTTGTCGACTAAAACCCCTCTACAGGAAGACCTTAAAGTAAAGAAACCTGGACCTTCAGAGAACTAGGAGACAACTCTTATGTCATACCTTTATAATGGAATAAAAATTGGTTGGAGTTACAAGTCTGACACCATTACATGTAGATTTTCCAGACAATATGGTAGGTTTGGAGGAGACCAGCTATAATGCTCACAATATGGTCTCAACCACTGATTGTGAAACACTTATACAGAGAAAATATGCAGTGTTAAAACCAGACTGTCATGATTATACCCTAATCAGGATAATTAGGAAAATTATATATTAACGCAGTCATGATGTAATCTATTCTGAAGTTACTTTATATAACATGGCTTCCAGCAAATCACAGTGTGAGCAAACAAGGGGTTAATGTATTTTGATGAAGACTAACATGCTTCAGAGGCCTGATTTCTGTCACCTAGACTGATTGTTTATTCAGAGGTGCCCTGTTGTCATAGAAGATCAATCAACCCATTGTATTGCACAGTTGGAATTAATGTCATATCTATACTATGCTCCAAGGGAGTTATACTATATTTGTAATATGCCTTACTAAAATTATTCTTGGACAAAATAGCAATAAATCAGTTGTAAAACAGATTAGCAAACCTGCACACCTGTTGCCATTATGTCACAGAGAAGGGTGTTTTGACAAGGAAGAAAGATTAAAAAAGTAGCAAAACTAATTTAGAAATTGACAGTTTGTTTGGGAATCTGCCTTCTACTGTGAACTGTCCCCTCTTTTAACCTTTCCCCAGGCAGCAGAGTATGTGTGGGTAATTCTGCTGTTTTCGTGTTTTATGTACATTTTATTTTACTATTTTAATTACTACTGACTATTTTGCAGTTATTTTTATTTATGTAAATTTTTTATCACTATTTCTGTCAGATAGGCTTTTTTTTTTATAATGCTACATAGTGATAAATAAATTTGGAGGTCACGTTTAGACATGCATAGATCTGTTTTAACTAGCCATTTCGCACCCACATGCCCAGGTGGGTCTTGATGTGACACAGACTTTTTATAGCTTGATGGAAGAAATGGTTATTACACAAATGGACAAGTACACACCATGGCAGACTGTCACATACAACAACCACAACGCACTAACACACAACACAGTGTCCATGATATTAATTACATATCCTAAGGGCTCCAGTTGGACATCAGATAATTTCCTAGAACTAGTGTGGTACAAGAGGTCTTCACCTATAGCAAGCTGTCTTTCCCGTAGAAAACTATTTATCACAGGTACTCGGATGCCCCAGGACTTAAGCTCAGACAAGTAGGTATTTATCTCAAGTGCCCGGTAGAACAACTGATGGTATACAAGAGAATAACCGGAGAGGATATAAGTAGTCTAAGCAGGTAGCGACCAGGAATAACCAAAGACAAGCCAAAGGGCAAGACAGGCAGCAGACAGAAAATTCCAGGAATCGGCAACGGTCAGGCCACAGGTATCCAGGAAAAGAGCAGAAAAATAGCAGGTTTCATGAGTATAACAATGCTATAGTGGTAGAGAGGCCAAGAACTCCCTGCCATTTAATCTAATGGTGGCCAATCAGAATGATTTATTAGAAGCGAATCCCCCACTGCCTATTGCTGTACTGTGGTCATGTGATGGCAACGGAGGCCCATAACGTGAAGTACACTTACTGGAGTGTGCTCCAGGAGGGGTCTTGGAAAATTTGAGTTTTGCTTCCATTAAAGTCAATTCCTTGTAAGCTCCTAAGTTTCTCCAAGACGGCTTCTTTTACCGTGTAGTAGTGAACCCTGTGAATGTCTACAGCTAGGTTTATCTTGAGGAGCTCTTCTCAGTCATAGTCCCCGATGGGCACTATCAAACAGGATCTCTGAGCTGGGATCATCTCCCAATACTTCAGTGAATATATTGTTCAATACATCTTGAACGCCTTCAGGTGATATATCTTCCAAAACGCCGATACGGAAGTTATTTCTCCTGCCGCTGTTATCAACATTGTCCAATCTAAGGAGCATTTTGCTACAGTACAAATGGAGGACCCTACTTTGTTAAAAGTCCAGTTATGGTTCAATTTAAAGCCAAAAATAAAAACAAAGAAACTAAGGATATTGGGTTGTTAATGTCATGCGTAATCTCAACTGACCCCACCCTCAGAATTTTCCATTGAAGTCACCAATAAAATCACATGAAAATCAACA